>NC_092106.1:24163368-24471424 GCF_045679555.1 Salvelinus alpinus
ACCTCAGGAAGTTCCCTGGCCATCTGTCTGTCTGAGAATATCAGGAGATTCCTGTGGTGCCATCATTATTTCATAAAACTATAATAGTGTGTGAATTCTGTGAAATGACTTTTAGTATGGTAGCCTTTACAGCCTGGGTGAAGGAGGGATCGTATTAACTTCAATAGTTTCAAAGACTTGCTCTTGGCTGCTCGCACTGCACAGTGTTTAGGGGTAATTATTGGAGGCTACTTTCCAATCTCTGAATCGTGTTTCAAGGCACTCAAATGGCCCAGATTCTGGGACTTCCGTGTGTGTGTGTGATTTAAGGGATTAAACTGCCCCCCTGCCTATGTACTTAACTCACCCCAGACTGTAGGTGAGCAACTCCTACTAGTTGGATGAGCTGATAGGCCTTATGTATCTTAGATTCAGATGTGGTGGGTGTATTACAATCTGAGACAGAAAAAACTCCAATTGGGTATGATGAAGAATTCTGACAAGCTTTTTAATGTTCTGTACAAGCCTTTACTTTTGAAACAAATGGGTAACAGAAGTCGACTTTTCTAAAAGTTTAAATGTCACGTCAATGACAAAAGCCTAGTTTCAGTTGGGGAATTAAATGTGCTTCATTATAATACAGATGAAATGCCTCCAAATTATCAAAGTAGAGCTACTGCTGCATTTGAACAGGCAGCGACTTCAGGCAGGCAGAGAGTGTGTGACAGATTGTCTCATATTGGTGGGCTGGCGAGAGGGAGGGGGGAGATCGACAGATGACCACTTCAATCCTGACAGCGGATCTGAAACGCAGCCGGCTCAGCGACGGCTCAGCCACCATTTGTCAGCTTCTCAGAGATTGGAATATTCATAGCAACACGTTTCCCAAGATAATTGCAGCCCTTACAACTTAAGACAGAAGGGAGACACTCTATATGCTCTAGATGGCTGTGATAAACTAAATGAGATGGTAGTCAGTCAGTCACTGTGGTTGTGAAATATAAATGCCATGTTAAAAGACACAAATAGCTGCTGTGCTGAGGGATCTGTCAAACACATGTCAGGGGATAAGTGAGGGGGTAGTGTGGCTGGAGAGATGCACAGTTGACAGACAGGTGACGAGTTCACTAATGTGTTTAGATTAACTGATGTTTGAGATTGGACTAATTCACAGCATATTTGCAGTGCTAATTCATTTGATTGGGTGTTGATGCATTACTGTGTTAACAGATGGATAGTTAGGCAGGCAGATAGTCTGATTCTTTACTTTGTAAAATGCCAACCTGAAATATTTATAAAGGTATAAGAAGAGATATTGATTATTCTGAAGTAGTATGTGTGAGAGCGAGAATTTTCAAGGCTGGAGTAGTAGTGCTGCACAGGTTACCTGAGGCTGCCAAGTCAAGCATCTCATCCTGTCTTCATTTGCAGAGAAAAGGCTGCTAACCTCACTGTGTGGCAGTGACAAAGATCACGTCCCTTTTTTAGTTTTGTCGTTCGTTATGTCAAACTGTCATATTTGTAGCGTAGCACCCCATATTATCGGCATATTCAACAGCGTTTAAGAAATATATTACCTTCAACCGTGTTATCTTGTGATGAAGCCATCAATGTTTTGTGATTTGGTGTCGTAAAAATGTTAGCTAACGGGTTAGCAATTAGCATGTTTGACATTTCAGTGGAAATGCTACTACTATTAGCTTTTTGATAAGCGGTTTAGCAAAAAAAGATTGCCTGTATTATCGGCATACGGTCTCCAAGTATATTGGCCACCTTATATCTTGTAATTGAACAAAATTGTATCTGTTTTAAATTTTATTCAAAAAAGAGACCCCCAACCTCGTATCTGAAGTGTTTACTAGATAGTTGGCTCGCCTTCCAGTAAAAAAAAGTGACTTGCCGGTAAACTTTAAATTGCGTAGCCCGGTGCGCCTGTAGACTCTTAAAAATGGTTCTTCAACATCTTCTTCAGTGTTGTAACCAAATAATGTCTCATTATTTGTTTTACAGTTTAATGTTATGTTTTGAGAAAGTAGATAACAGTTTAATTCTAACATATGAGTATGAATACTTTTGGTAAAAAGTTGGATATTAAATGTCTGTTGTGCAGTCGAATTTTACAATATACAGTGTGTCCCACAAAATGTATGTATGTATGTATATGTGTATATATACTGCAATGAAAATCGGTGGTCAGCTAGCTAGAAGGGTGTCTTTAGTCGCAAAACGTACCGTTATTTTCCAGGCCATTTAAATGTTGAGTTTGACATGATTTAATCATTCAAACGTTAGAGTGTCCGAAGTTCGGGGGTGTCCGATGTTGGGGGAAAATTAGCTAGTGCGGAGATGTGTATTAGCATAGTTTCCCGTATGAGACAGAAGCATTGCATTAATGTGTGATGCCATTTTTCCCTCTGACACGTTACATTTTTCATGTATTTGTTTACTCTGTGTTGGACTAAGATATGAATTATTCATCCACTTTGGTAGTAGAGACTGCAGAATAGAATGCGGCACAGGAAACATCAAAACACTGCACAGCAAGGAAGTTGCCAGGGATTTGAACTGTCATGTACAAGCACAAAACACAATGTACTGCTCTCACCCAATCAGCTCGTTTTCCTCTCGTCTAACTTTCAAACAGAAACTCTACATATAAAATATGCTCGAATTGATTTCAAGGACAATATTTGACATTGCACTTGTGATGACATTGACAGAATACCGCATTGGAGACGGATGTGTACTCCAATTCTGATGTATATATCTCATATACAGTAGTTTGCATTTGAAAGACAACATTCTTAATAACATGCATGTAATCAATTAATAGATAATAATGATCAGCTATATTCTGTAGTTTGAGTGTCTATTTTTTTCTGTTTTACCTACCTGGTAAAATAATGGTAATATGAATAGATAGACTAAACCATGCCAATGCTCTCCTCTCCCAAGTCCTGAGGGATGACTTCCGCCAGGCCCCCAGTGATGTGGTGGTGGCAGCCGGTGAGCCAGCGGTCCTGGAGTGTGTTCCCCCCCGCGGTCACCCTGAGCCCACCGTCTCCTGGAAGAGGAACAACGCCCGCGTCAGCAACAAGGATGACCGCATCTCTGTGAGTCTCGCCTATATGACCCCTGAACTAGAACCCCTTCGTTACGGCATCAAGCTCATTAGAGTTTACATACACAAGTTCCAACCCAAAGCTCATTGAGTCAGTGCAGTTCAATCCCAAGTCAACCCAAACTGTTTCAAAGGCCATTAATATAATGAATGATGCATGCTGATGATGGTGGAATCATTAATGATACATGTTGATGAAGGTGGAATCATTAATGATACTGTCTATGCATTTGTAGTGCTGATGTCAGATGATGGAAGTACTGGCTCTCCGCTGAAAAGCTAGGCTAATACATGACGTGATATGATGACCTGTCATCACTGTCTTGTTTTTCAGATGCTTGGGGGCAAGCTGATGATCTCCCACACCAGGAAGAGTGATGCTGGCATGTATGTGTGTGTGGGCACCAACATGGTGGGAGAGAGGGACAGTGACCCTGCTGAGTTGGTGGTGTATGGTGAGTCTCGTGTGTGTGTGTGTGTGTGTGCACGTGTCTTCGTGTGTAACTCTGGGTCTCTCTTTGCAGAGCGTCCTGTGCTGATGCGGAGGCCGGTGAACCAGGTGGTGATGGAGGAAGAGACCATTGACTTCCTGTGTGAGGTACATGGAGACCCCGCTCCCACGGTACGCTGGCGCCGAGAGCAGGCAGATCTCCCCCGCGGGAGGTGAGGACACATTTACACATTGACAGACAGGTCTACTCACTAATAGAAAAATAAACTGATTGAATTGCATCTAAAGAGAAACAAAACACTCAGCGATACATTGATTTATGGAGTCCTGTAGGTACAGAATGAGGGAAGTCCATTCACCAGGGGTGCACAGATACGGTTCTACCTGTGTAGAGCTCATGTCCCTTTGCCCTTCCAGTCTCCAAAGTGCCCTTTTGGGTGGTGATTTAATTTCCCTCAAAATTAATTTGTTGTTTAATATTGTTGTTCTGTACCCACTGCCTGCAAGTAGTTGTGATGTCATCAAGTTCGCTAATCCCATAACCCACTCCATCTGTTGGTAGCGCCTGTTGATCTGCCCTGTACGGAGCTCACGCGTGCCCAGTATCCAAACATGCATGGCTTGAGAGATGCGGTCACTACTAGAGTGTGTGTAGCTAGCTAACTAGTTTAAATATCAACAGTACTGTCAGAGTAGCATAACATTTCATTTAACACCCGCTTTAGCCTACATCATCAATAATATTCACTCTGGTTGGCTGATACACACAGCAGAGAGAGGCAGAAAGACATAGAGAGGAGACGCTGCATCAACGACCCTCCAACCCAAACTCACCCGTTTTTTCAGTCAGAGTTGCACGTGTCAGGGCAGCAGCAATACAGGCAAGCTAACCACCATATACTAAAATATCCACACAAGCCACTAGTCAGCCAGCCATATATCATGAGTTAGAAGATTATTAATATTATATTATGTAGTTATTATTTCATACAAGCATTGAAAATAAATCGTAATCAGTCAAATAAATCTCACTAGCTAACTAGCAGATGTACATCAATCATCAATTTGAATGATCAGTTGATAGCCCACCCTCTTTTTTGATGTCAGTCATGTGTTTAGGAGGCACTTTAGCTAGCTTGCTTACAATTTGTGATGAGTGAATGTGTTGCAGAAATAAATAGGGGGATGCTTTTTTTATGTGTGTGTGATACATTGATTGATGGAGTGCTGGAAGTACAGACAGACTGACGGAATTAGGGAAGCCCATTCACCAGGGATGCATATGCGATTAAAGTATGTGACCTAGAAAGCACAGCTACAGTAATTACTCATTAATTCATGCCTTCACTTCCCTCAGCCAATACAAATTCATGAATGGGAGGCCAGTGAGGATTCATTAGTTAACATGTACAGTACCAGTCAAAAGTTTGGACACGCCTACTCATTCAAGGGTTTTTCTTTATTTTTACTATTTTCTACATTGTAGAATAATCATGAAGACATCAAAACTATGAAATAACACATATGGAATCATGTAGTAACCCAAAAATATATTTTAGATTCTTAAAAGTAGCCACCATTTGCCTTGAGGACAGCTCTGCACACTCTTTGCATTCTCTCAACCAGCTTCACCTGGAATAATTTTCCAACAGTCTTGAAGGAGTTCCCACATATGCTGGGCACTTGTTGGATGCTTTTCCTTCACTCTGCGGTCCAACTCATCCCAAACCATCTCATTTGGGTTGTGATCGGGTGATTTGTGAAGGCCAGGTCATCTGATGCAGCACTCCATCACTCTCCTTCTTGGTCAAATAGCCTTTACACAGCCTGGAGGTGTGATGGGTCATTGTCCTTTTGAAATAGAAATGATAGTACCACTAAGCGCAAACCAGATGGGATGGCGTATCGCTGCAGAATGTTGTGGTAGCCATGCTGGTTAAGTGTGCCTTGAATTCTAAATAATTCACCAACAGTGTCACCAACAAAACACCTCCTCCTCCATGCTTCACAGTGAGAACCACACATGCGGAGATCATCCATTCACCTACTCTGCATCTCACAAAGCCACGGCGGTTGGAACCAAAAATCTCACATTTCTACTCGTCAGACCAAAGGACAGATTTCCACTGGTCTAATGTCCATTTGCTCGTGTTTCTTGGCCCAAGCAAGTCTCTTCTTGTTGGTGTCCTTTAGTAGTGGTTTATTTGCAGCAATTCCACCATGAAGGCCTGGTTCATGTAGTCTCCTCTGAACAGTTGATGTTGAGATGTCTGTTACTTGAACTCTGAAGCATTTATTTGGGCTGCTATTTCTGAGGCTGGTAACTCTAATGAACTTATCCTCTGCAGCAGAGGTACCTCTGGGTCTTCCTTTCCTGTGGTGGTCCTCATGAGAGCCAGTTTCATCATTGCGCTTGATGGTTTTTGCGACTGCACTTAAATAAACTTTCAAATTTCTTAATTTTCCACATTGACTGACCTTCATTTCTTAAAGTAATGATCGACTTTCCATTCTCTTGCCATATTATGGACTTGGTCTTTTACCAAATACCACCCCTACTTTGTCACAACACAACTGATTGGCTCAAACGCATTAAGAAGGAAAGACATTTCTCAAATAAACGTTTAACAAGGCACACCTGTTAACTGAAATGCATTCCAGGTGACTACTAAAGCTGGTTGAGAGAATGCCAAGAGTATGCAAAGGGTTGCAGCTTTGAAGAATCTCAAATCTCAAATATATTTTTATATGTTTAACACTTTTTTTGGTTACTACATGATTTCATGTGTTATTTCATAGTTTTGATGTCTTCACTATTATTCTACAATGTAGAAAATAGTAAAAATAAAGAAAAACCCTTGAATGAGTAGGTGTGTCCAAACTCTTGACTGGTAATGTTCTTCCTGTGACTCTGCAACTTGACAGTTGGAAGATCATCCGGGTGCAAAACATTTAAATATATTATCATGATTATACTGTAACTACGGGGAGTGAGGAGGTGACTCACTCTGCCCATTCTGATTGGCTGTTTGACTCGAACACGGTTGACTTGTGCATATTTCTCTGCAGATTTATAGGGTTTTCATCTTTTTTCTTTTTTTTGATTGACAGTTTCAGATTACTTCATACAGTTACATTTTGATGGATCAGAGGGTCCGGTACATTCAAGATCACGTTTACATAGTTCAAAGGCAGTGGTTGTCACACCTGGGTCATGTCCAAAATCTGTCTTGCCTACTACTACTAAAACTACATACTGTGAACTAATCATAGTACATACTATTTAGAACGTACTGTTTAGTAAAGACAAATGCGGTAAGCAATTATTATTATCAACATACTGGGCTCACCTATCCTAAAAATGCCTCATCTAATGCACAATTGCGTTGATTCCCGCCATTTGTTCATTTGGGGTACAGCGCGTCCCATTATCTCATTATCAGCTGTTGTCAAACACACATGAGTCTGGAATGACGATTCTCTTCTTCAAAAGTGTGCAGTGAATTCTACTAGATGAAAACTCAAAATTGGTAGAACATCCTGGCATTTAAAGCTTACTCGAATTCTCGAAATTTCAAATACAATCAAACTTTCTATTTTCGCATACCTAAAATGCCTACTATTTAGAATGCAAGTATGGGTATTTTGACACAGCCCTGGTCTTTCTGTCTGGTTTACTTTAGGAAAAGACTTTGACTCTGTTTCAATCTCTCCCAGGTTTAGTTAATGAAAATATTTCAGAACTCTGTCTGACTTTCCTTCTCTCAATGGTTTACTTGATGCAAATACTTTTGACTCTCTGTCCCAGGTTTGAGATCCTCAGTGACAACAGCCTGCGTCTGACCGGGGTGAGAGAGGAGGACGAGGGAACTTATACCTGTATGTCTGAGAACAGCGTGGGCAAGACGGAGGCATCAGCCATGCTACAGGTCCATGGTAAGAAACAAATATTCACTCACTCACTCACACACACACTGATATACGTTCTCGAAGGCACACTCATGCATGCAGTACAGTAGTCACACACTTACAGTGGCTTGCGAAAGTATTCACCCCCTTGGCATTTTTCCTATTTTGTTGCCTTACAACCTGGAATTAAAATGGATTTTGGGGGGGTGTGTATCATTTGATTTACACAAGATGTCTACCACTTTGAAGATGCGAAATATTTTTATTGTGAAATACGACAACAACAAAAAAACTTGAGCGTGCATAACTATTGCACGCTCTAGCCACTGGGATTTTTTCCCATTCTTCAATGCAAAACTGCTCCAGCTCCTTCAAGTTGGATAGGTTCCGCTGGTGTGCAGCAATCTTTAAGTCATACCACAGATTCTCAATTGGATTGAGATCTGGGCTTTGACTAGGTCATTCCAAAACATGTAAATGTTTCCCCTTAAACCACTTGAGTGTTGCTTTAGCAGTATGCTTAGGGTCATTGTCCTGCTGAAAGGTGAACCTCCATCCCACTCTCAAATCTCTGGAAGACTGAAACGGGTTTCCCTCAAGAATTTCCCTGTATTTAGCGCCACCCATCATTCCTTCAATTCTGACCAGTTTCCCAGTCCCTGCCGATGGGAATGGTGTTCTCGGGGTGATGAGGTGTTGGGTTTGCACCAGACATAGCATTTTCCTGTGATGGCCAAAAAGCTAAATTTTAGTCTCATCTGACCAGAGTACCTTCTTCCATACATTTGGGGAGTC
Organism: Salvelinus alpinus; assembly: GCF_045679555.1. Classification (NCBI taxonomy): domain Eukaryota; kingdom Metazoa; phylum Chordata; class Actinopteri; order Salmoniformes; family Salmonidae; genus Salvelinus; species Salvelinus alpinus. The sequence continues at coordinate 24,171,624 of NC_092106.1, forward strand.
TCCCACATGCCTTTTGGCGAACACCAAACGTGTTTGCTTATTTTTTTTCTTTAAGTAATGTTTTTTTCTGGCCACTCTTTCGTAAAGCCCAGCTCTGTGGAGTGTACGGCTTAAAGTGGTCCTATGGATAGATACTCCAATCTCCTCTGTGGAGCTTTGCAGCTCCTTCAGGGTTATCTTTGGTCTCTTTGTTGCCTCTCTGATCAATGCCCTCCTTGCCTGGTCTGTGAGTTTTGGTGGGCGGCCCTCTCTTGGGAGGTTTTTTGTGGTGCCATATTCTTTCTATTTTTTAATAATGGAGTTAATGGTGCTCCGTGGGATGTTCAAAGTTTCGGATATTTTTTTTATAACCCAACCCTGATCTGTACTTCTCCACAACTTTGTCCCTGATCTGTTTGGAGAGCTCCTTGGTCTTCATGGTGCCGCTTGGTGGTGCCCCTTGCTTAATGGTGTTTCAGACTCTGGGGCCTTTCAGAACAGGTGTGTGTGTGTGTGTGTATATGTATATGTATATGTATGTATATATATATATATGTGTATATATATATATATATATATATATATATATATATATATATATATATATATATATATATATACTGAGATCATGTGACACTTAGATTGCACACAGGTGAACTTTATTTAACTAATTATGTGACTAAGGTAATTGGTTGCACCAGATCTTATTTAGGGGCTTCATAGCAAAGAGGGTGAATACATATGCACGCACCACTTTTCCGTTTTTTAATTTTTTAAATGTAGATTTTTTTGAAACAAGTAATTTTTTTCACTTCACCAATTTTGACTATTTTGTGTATGTCCATTACATTAAATCCAAATAAAAATCTATTTAAATTACAGGTTGTAATGCAACAAAATAGGAAAAATGCCAAGGGGGGTGAATACCTTTGCAAGGCACTGTATGTCCACTTCATTTGACAGTGGTCATGCGGAGTTGTCAGAACTCTTCCCATCCATCTGGATGTGTTGGAATATCAATGTATCTGTGCTGTGCTCTCTTCTCTTCAACTCCACTGAAAGAAGCTTATGCTAAACCGTATGGATTACTCCCTCTGACAGCTGTTTGGGAGATGGTGTGCCAGAGAGCAGGACCACTATTAATAAGACGTGCAGTGTTTGGTGTGTGTGTGTGTGTGTGTGTGTTGGCTGAGTGGGCAGCGGGGTTGACTTCATCCTCCATTTGCTTTTGTCAGTCCTGATGAAATCTTATCCAGTTTCATTTTACCCCCCCCCCCACATGATGTTTCTCACTGTACCTCCATCCATGTCGGCCCATTCTGTAATTCACCATTCTGACTTTGTAGATTGTTTTTCAAATGTATTTTTAAAGCTAGGGTGGCGGGGTTGTGATATTTAATGCATGCAGTATCATCAGCACCTAATGGTATAAAAGAGCCTGTAACATGACTTACTACTGGCCCGTTGCAGCACTCAGGCAGTGCAGTAAGTAAGCCTGCGCTCTGACACAGTGACTTAATGTGTACCAGATTAAGGAATGCTATCAAACACACACATCTGCTGTTTTTACTCTTATTAAAGAAGTGTGTTGATATACTGTATGAGGACATAAAGTTCACACATTCATTGACATACTGTTATGTTTGTTACCATAGAAACCCATGATTTCTAAATGGGTAATTATTCCAATGAAAATACCACTATTCATTTGATGTTTTTTTTTTTTTACATTGTAAAAAACAAATCTAAATATCAAAAGGTAGAGGCAGTTCTGTTACATGTCCACTCTGATGACTATTTGAAGTGAACATAAACCACATGACTGTTTAGTAACATAGTTTCTCTGCACGGTTCCCTGTTACATCCCCCTGCTGGCTGGTGTTAGTGTAGTGAAGTCAGTCGCTCTCTGGCTGTGTGTGTGTGTGTGCTCCATCTCTGACGTGGGAAGATCTGCTGTGTTCTCCCTCAGTGAGAAAATCAAGACACGACACAGATGACTCTGTTCCCTTAAGGATTTAGCCTGATCTTGTGTGTGTGTGTGTGTGAGAGAGAAGACAGGGAAAAAGCTTGCTGAGAAGATTAACAGCAGGAGAGCTCAGAGTCTATGGAAGGGAAGTCAGTGCTGTCGTTGTTCAGTCAATGTCTATAGGAAGACGATGTGATGGGATCAGAAGCAAGCTGTGGCCATAACACACAACTTGACCGCCAGTTCATTTTCACTGATATCACTCCAAAGTAAACCCACAAATACCATCACAATAGTTTGATTGGAATTAGATGATGGCTCATCTCAGTATACAAGATAAGCATCAAAGTTATCACTGGATAATGTGAAAATGAGAGGGCAGATTAATCAGAAAGGGAAACCATGAGGGTTAAATGTGACAGCAGTCAAATCATGGAGTAAAAGGGTAGTGCTAAATGTTTAATCAATACTGTTCTGGCATTCCTGAGTAGGTATTGATTATGCAGGGGAGGCGGAATGAAATGGGGAATTTCAATGCTAAAGCCTAAAACCTGAATCTCCTAAACGAGTGTTTCTCCTCTCCAGTGCCCCCACAGATCGACATTAACCCCCGGGACCAGATCTCGGCTCAGGGGCGCAGTGTCACCTTCCGCTGTGGCACCAGAGGAAACCCCTCACCTGCCATCTTCTGGAAGAAAGAAGGAAGCCAGGTAACAGTGTCACTTCCTGACAGAGAGAGACCAATAAAGACTACCCCCTAAAAAATGAAAGACTAATACCTTGTAAAGAGGTTAAAAGAATTAAAGAAAATTCCAACTGTACACACTACAACATGTGTAGTTGTAGATAAATGGCACTTTTAAACTGATCAACAAAGTAGTGATGTTTTATGTCACATTTGAAGTACATGTACATTTTAGTCATTTAGCAGACACTCTTATCCAGAGCGACTTGGCAAACTAGTCCGCTCATCACAGGCCACCCAATCAGCTGTATACTAGAAACATCTACCGCCAACTTTCCCTCTCCTCAGTACGCCAAGTAGATATTCAACTTCCTATGTCACTGAATCAATATGGAGTGAGCTATTTATATTGCAGTCAGTACCTTTTTCCAGAATGATCTTTGCCTTTTTCACTTTTCACAAATTTACTTTGTTTTTAAGTGGATACATTTTTTAAAACCTTTTTCCTGTACTGTTCCCCCGTGGGAAACGAAGCCTCAACCTTGGCATTGCAAGCGCCATGCTCTACCAACTGAGCCACACGGGACCAGTAGGATTTTGTGGTGTTTTAGCCTTATTTGTGCTCAACAGTCCGTTATTTTGATCAGCAGCAGATAAATAGTTTTCTCACCATGTTTGTTAGGTGGTGACTCATTTGATTTCTCTCAGCTTGAAAACAAACCCGGGAATCGTTAGATTTAACAGCGCTTTCTCACTTATTTTCATGATTGCCCGGGCTCTTGAAGAGACGTTGGCCGAGGTGAAATGAGGGAGGGAGCTCATTTGCATTTGGCTGTGAAATGCAAATACTGATACGTGTTGGAAAGAGTGACGGGGAATGCTTTGGCGAGGAAGTCGCTGTAGCCTGCAGACCGATGAAGGAGGAAGGGTAGAGGGGTGACTCGGATGAGCTACATCAGGTGGGAGAAGGAAAATAGGCACAGAAACAGGCACAGAAACACTACGTTTAACGCCTTCTGTCATTATAACTTAATAGAAATACATTCTGATAACAGCGGGAGAACAATAAAGATGTAAGTAAGTGTTTCACGGTAAGGTCTACACCTATTGTATTCAGCGCATGTGACAAATGCAATTAGATTTTATTTGACTAGATGGTTGTGGTAGAGGAGTTAACCCTCAGGTCCATGCAGGGGAAGTTGGCCTGAGGCTCTGAATAAGTTTCATTGTGTTCCAGTCTGTGATAGTTGTGGTGCCTGGTCGGTCCCCTGCTTGTGAAGCGGTTTGCTGTACTTTTTGGGTTATCTTGTGAGTTTATAACCCTGGTCCACTCTATGAGAGTCTATAAGAGTCTATGCCTCTTACAGGAATTAGATGGATGGAAGGATGTCCCTTCCCCCTATTCATGCCCATCTCCCTCTCATCACTCTGGCTGTGTGTAAAGCGTCTGTCACCTCACATCAAGCCAACAGACCAAAACAAAAGTCCCAAGTCCACTCCTGCTATTCTGTATAATGCATGCATAAAGTACATCTCTGATTCATCACTAGCTAAGATGCAAGTGTTTCTTTCTCGCTCTCTCTGTGTGTGTGTGTGTGTGTGTGTGTGTGTGTGTGTGTGTGTGTGTGTGTGTGTGTGTGTGTGTGTGTGTGTGTGTGTGTGTGTGTGTGTGTGTGTGTGTGTGTGTGTGTGTGTGTGTGTGTGTGTGGTGTGTGTGTGTGTAGATGCTGCTGTTTCCTGGCCAGCACTTCTCCCAGTCCGGCCGCTACTCTGTGTCCATGAGTGGAGAGCTGTCCATCACCGACGTGCACCCAGAGGATTCTGGGTATTATATCTGCCAGGCCATCAGTGTAGCAGGAAGTGTCCTGACCAAAGCCCTGCTGGAGGTGGAAGGGGGTGAGTTTGAGGGGGTTACTTTGGGACGAGGAAGGAATATGGTACTGGGAGGGGGGAGCCCAGTACAAATACATTGATATTATAACATGCATGTATGGATTGGCAGATAGGCTCTGACAGCTCTACATAACCACTGTCAAATAGAGTGGACATTACAGCGTGTGTGACAGGACACACTGACATTAATGTCCTGTCGGTTATTCCCTCTCCCCCATAGGTCCTTCACACCGTGTTCCACCAATAATCCGCCAAGGCCCAGCCAATCAGACGTTGGCTCTGGGGTCCGTTGCCCAGTTTCACTGTCATGCGATTGGTGGACCCTCACTAAGGATCGGGTGGGAAAAGGACGGGAAGAAGATTGTGGAGGACGACCCCCGCATGAACCTGATGGAGAACGGGACACTGCAGATCACTAATGTTGAGGTACTTGTATGATGTCATGGAATAAAAATATGTCTGGGATCCGATTTGTCTTTTGATCCTCATGAATAAATGAGTATTGCGCGGCTGGACAGATGCCATCCATCATCTATACATTTTTACTTTCCCCAATGCCAGAGGGCAACCAACCAACGTTTTTATGTACTCCTCCATTACAAATACCTCTCTGCATTTCAGGTGAAACTGAATTTCAAACAGACCTCTCCGGTGTGATTACGTGCCTATGCAGTGTGTAATGTTAATGAAGGGACTTGTTTGTAAATGTGTTCTGCTTTGATGAAAGACCAGTCAGTGGCCCTTTTGTGCTGTGGCCTCACTGGAGGTGGGCGTGCGGAGCGGGGAGTGCAGCATCGTTTGTTATAATTGACTGTGGCCACGCATGATTAACGATCTCAAAGCCTTTAATTACATCTCTGGCACAACTCTCTCTCTCTCTCTCTGTGTCATCACTGTGTCATCACTGTGTCATGCTCAGCATTTGTGCTCAGCAAACTTGGAGAATTAACACAAAGTCCAATGCATCAATGAGGCGGGGGAAATATGCCATGCCACTGCGCTCAATGGAACAGAAGAGATGCATTAGCTTGGCATCACGAGGGAGGGAGAGGACCAGTTCTAGAGGGAGAAAGAGAGACTAAAAATATTTAGCCTAGCGATGCCCCTCCTAGTCTTCAATATTTCAGCAGTGGTTAAACTCACACAGAGTTCATCTGTCCACATGCTACCAGTTCATTTGACCAGAGGTCAAATCTAACATGAATTTATGTTGGTTACAGTAGACTGGCACTCCGCCAGCCCAGTGTTGGTAGCACCATTGGGCCAGTGAAGCATGTATACAGTACTGTGGAAAAGGAGAGCAGGTAGACCAGGGGTGTCAAACTCATTCCATGGAGGACCTAGTGTCTGCTGGTTTTATTTTTTTCCTTTCAATTAAGCTCTAGACAACAAGGTGTGGGGAGTTCCTTACTAATGGCTTAATTCATGAATCAAGTACAAGGAAGGAGCGACAACCCGCAGTCACTCAGACCTCTGTGGAATGAGTTTGACACCTGTGAGCTAGACCATGTAGACTACTGTTCACTCAGGACTCCTAGTGCTGCTGTGGCTGAGTGATGTCTGCTTTGTGGCAAAGTGGCATATCATAAAAGCTTTTACCTTTTAAACTTCTAAAAGTGAGTCTCAGGCAGCAAAGCAGTGAACAAAAAAGCTATTAAATAGTTAAAAGAGGAGATCCACTGGGATTGGCTCCACTTGGATTAGCAAACACAGTATCTAAAGCACCATGGTTCCAATGTTTTGGGTCCCCTCTCCTCGTGTAAGGGAGCTAAAATGCACATCTGTTGCTAGGATACGGATTCGGGAATGTACACGTGTGTGGTGTCCAGCGCCACGGGCGAGTCAAGCTGGAGTGGGACACTCACCATGAGAGGTAAACACACACACACACACAATTCTCTCAGCGCCTCACAAAACCAAAAACCACTGGTTTCAAATTATACATTACATTATACGGAAACCTACTTTTCTGCTTTAGCTAGAGTATTCACCACTACTGTGTGTGAATATCAACAGACTCATACTATATCCCGGTACACGACCACACACCACTATATCCCGGTACCATTATCACACCCCACCACTGTGTCTCATGTTATCTCATGCCGGATCCCTGTTCGTGTCCCAGAGGATGGAGCCCCTGGGTCATCAGTTCCCCGGGTGTCAGAGTCCATCCAGCTGCCAGGGCCGCCCCAGAAGCCTGTGGTGACGGAGGTGACCAGGGGCACAGTCACCCTCACCTGGCAGTCCAACCCCCACGAGGGTGGGGCCGCTGTGACCTCCTACATCATCGAGGCCTTTAGGTACTGTATGACATGCAAGGACTGGGTACCAGAGCCATATATTTGCAAACTGCATTGCCCAACCTCTCTTAATACATGGCTCTGCAGGGCACCATATAAATAGAGGATTTCAATTTCAATGCTTTCTAAGTCTGTTGCTATATCAGTTGTGTTCTTGATGTGTATTGTATTCACATACAGAGAATGTCCATTTGGTTTAACTAAGCCATTCATACATGTGCTACAGGGACAGGAAATAACGACATGAAGGGAAACCGAGCCGTGGCAGATTTAATAAAAGCATAAAGCGTTCTGGAGCAGAGAATCATAGAATCAGTTGCATAAAGGGGAAAAAAGCAGCATTTTCCCCATGGTCCTGGACGGCACTGACCTGGGGCTATGGAAGGGCAGACCAGCCAGAGAGCTCTCATCACAGGCAGAGAGGTCAGAGGCTCAGGACAGGCAGAGCCAGACACAGACAGGCCAACAGGCTGCCTGTTGATTGGCACTGAGACTGACAGCACAGTTTGAGAGGAGACATTCCCATGGGTAGCTGTTAGCTGCTTTCCTAAAACTTCATCTAACAGAGCACAGTCTTTAAATAGAGCTAGCTGCTGGATGGAAACATCCTATTATTCCTCCGCTAACCCTCCTAGGACTGGCGAACAGGGCTTAATGGAAGAAGAGTGGAGGGGGGGGGGATGCTTGAAGGGGGTTGGAGTACAGTAGAGGGCAGATTGCCATGCAGATCTTCTATGACACCTAGTTAAGGAGCAGGTCAGAGTTCGGAAGAGTTTGTTCGTTTTGGACTTCGGTAAGGGTTTTTTCGTCTGTTTGAACACAAACTAAAATTAATGACAGATTTCTTGCGTTATCGTAGATTAATTCGGACTATTTTGAGGAAGTGCATACTGGCTACGGCGTCTCAAAATTGTCAAACAGTACTTGTCACTTTTTTGTTGTTTTTCAAGTTCTTTTAAGGGAGTATGTTAGCCCATTCGTTCGGCTAGCCGAGTCCTCATATCAGGATAAGGACAAGGCCAGACAATCCTACCAGAATTCAACCTGTAATTGATAAATGTTATTTTCCAGCCAATCTGTTGGCAGTGTGTGGCAGACGGTAGCTGACCGCGTGAAAAAGGAGAAGCACACGGTCATTGGCCTGTACCCAAACACTGTCTACCTGTTCATCGTCCGAGCGGTCAACTCCTACGGTCTGAGTGACCCCAGCCCCATCTCTGAACCCATCAGGACACAGGGTCAGTATGGGCACAGAACAGCATATAATGTGCATAATCACTCAATCACTTGAACTGTTTCGTAGTAAAGTGTTATGTGATGTTCGGCTGTTTTGAGTGCAGTGTGGTATGTCAGGCTCTTCTGAGTGCAGTTCTCTCTTTGTTGTTGTAGATGGGAGTCCTACAGAGCAGGGGGTGGACCACAGACGGGTGCAGAGAGAACTAGGGGAGGTGTCTGTCTACCTACAGAAGCCTGTGGTCCTATCACCCACCAGTGCCCAGGTCTCCTGGACTGTGAGTAAAACTGATTATTCTAATCTGGAGAAACAATATGCTACTTTATACTGTGCTACATACTTTACAATATCTCGGAGTAGATCAATACCCACCTCTATATCCCTCCTCCTGTGTTTTGTCATTGGCCAGGTGGCGCGTCAGTCTCAGTATGTGCAAGGCTACAGGCTGCTGTACCGCTCCACTGGCAGCGTCTGGTTGGTCCAGGATGTGAAGGCGGGGCCTGAGCTTAGCACTGTCCTATCAGACCTGCGCACGGACACAGAGTATGAGGTGAAGGTCCTTCCCTACTTCAACGAGCTGCAGGGACTGGACAGCCCCCTGGTGCTGCTACGCACCCCTGAGGAGGGTAAGACACGCAGCGGGATGCAGGAGCGTCCCTCTCTGAAGCAGTGTACAATGCCTACAGACTTCTTTATTGTCGCTGCAAGGGCAGTAAGAATCCATTTTCCTTAGAATTTAGTAACGTTTTTTTTTTTGCTTCTAAAATGACTCTAATCAATGCTGTTATATGCTTCTCTAGTACAGCACATGCGTATAGGAAAATCAATTTTATTGACCAAAGACTCTTTTTGATCCTCTGGGTCTTGTTAACTAACAGTTTTCCATATTCACATCCTTCCAGTGTTGAGTGCTCCCCCGCAGGCTGTGTCAGTGGTCCAGCTCAGCAACAGCTCCAGCATCCGTGTCTCCTGGGAGCCTCCCTCTGACGTTCAGAGTGGTACAGTCCTGGAGTACAAGGTGAGATTTACAGCATGGAGACTGTTGAAGCTGTGCCTGGTTGGAGGAAAGTGCTACTCTAGACTACTGTCTGATGTTAATATAGTGAAAAGTGGGCAGTTAATTAGTCACTACAGCTGTTCGTGGGAAAGAAAAATTAAATATTTGTTTGAATCAGCATGTGCTGATTTTAAGCAGTCGGTTTTATCCTTGTTGCCAAAACATGCTGTGCAGAACAGAAATGCTGTGCTAGTGGTTTTAATTAAACGTTGCAAATTGCTCCCTGATTAGTATCTGTTAACAGCAACACTTCTGTAGAATACAAAAACACAATTGAACAAATTTTGTCCTCAGATTTAAATCACTTGTCCTCATCTTGTCGATTGGATCGCCTCTAAGTTTTGATTTGCAGTCCCAAAAAAAATGCTCTCAGACTTTTCTGGAAAGGCTTTTAAAGCCTATCGTATCCGCATGTTGAGCTGGCTTACAACAACAAAATATCTCCGCTTATGGTTCAGTTGTCCTCTTGGCAACATGATCGACTTGATGCTTCTAGTGTTTTTAAATGTTGTTGGTCATTTCTGTCCCTCCACCACTTAGTATCACGCTTGTTTCTCTGTCTGTCAGGTCTGGTGCCTGGGAAGTGACTCTGAGATGAAGACAGAGAGCCATATCAACAGGACAGTGGATGGAGCAGTATTGTCCATCCTACTGACTGGGCTGCTACCAGACCTCCAGTACAATGTGATGGTGGCTGCAGTCACCATCTTGGGAGTTGGTGAACACAGCCCACCAATAGACCTGGTCCTCAGTGAGTCAGCTTTACCACTAGAATAGACCCTTCCTTAGATGCAACATTAATAGCCTGTCAACTTGGTCCTCAGTCAGTAATGGGAGATGACTAAAGACGAGGCTTGAGGTTTCTGAATTGTTTGTTACTGGTATACTGTATTTCAACACTTCTTGCTAAAAAAAACAATGGGGTTAGTTAGTTGTCTGTTTATACAGGAAGCCATATTGGAAATTAATTTGCCAGACCGATAACCTGGACTCTCTATCATTCAGCCCTATCACTGGACATGCCTTCAGACCGTCTGCAGAAAGACAGCAGCCTCAGTCTATCAGAGCAGATCACGGGAGTGGTCAGCCAACCAGCGTTCATCGCTGGGTTGGGTGTGGCTCCGTGGCTGGCGCTCATGGGCTTCAGTGGTTGGCTGTACTGTCGCCACCGCAGGAGGAAGGAGCTGGGACACTACACCACCTCATTCGCCTACACACCTGCAGGTATACTGTAACATCCTCAACCCGACACTGTATTCACATAGCATACAAACAATACCATTAGCATTACAATACTCATTTGTTCCAATCCTGTCACCATCACATTTGCCAAGTCTGAGTGTCTTAAATGTGACTTGTTGTAATCTGTGGATTCTGAATCCTAGTGTTGCTGTGATACACTAAAAGGCATATCTAGGGCAGGCCTTAATGAAATGACAACAAAAAAACGGCATGCCTGAATCACAAGTGGGACACACTGCTTTGTGCCCTAGAGTATACGGCATATTATGTGAATTTGTTTGGCAAACAGCCCTAGATGAAAGCCACTGCATAATAAAGAGATTTTAATTGCAGCCATTGCTTTTGTTGTTTTTTCCTGCAGTTGGATTCGCTCACAGTGAAGGATCTGGTCTCAGCAATGGAAGGTAGAGATCTTGGTTTAACTCAGAGAATCAATGTAAACATGAGTGGACTCATTTTTTAAATTACAAACAGCACAGACTTACAGTAATATCTGACCTTTAGTTTTCTCCATCTGTCTACAGTAGACCAAGGATGCTGGGCTCCAACATGGGGAACGTTGCCCAGAATGGAAAAGACTCAGTCAACTGTTGCTCTGGCAAACTGGACTCTACAGACAGATACTACAATGGTGAGAGCCGGCAGTCACGTCTTGCAACTTGGGATGGGATAAAATGCAGTAGTTTGAATTGAAGCAAAATGAATAGTAATACGCTGCCTTTACTGCTCAAATGATGGAACCTATTTGAGCTTTTGTGATTGACCAGGAAATTGCAGAGGGAAGATCAAGTGGTTCATTCAAGGAAATGCGTTTGACTTTTTAAATGTTTTAATGACTTTCTATTTCTCTCTGCAGTTGCCATCTCCAATTACCTGAACCAGTCTGAGAAATACAGCTCAGTGTCCACTGACAGTCCCATCTACAGCACCATCAATACAGCTGCTGCTGAGGACTTGCAGGGTTTAGCCTACTACAACACATACTCCAACACCCCCTGCACCCGGGGCTCCAACACCCCCTGCACCCGGGGCTCCAACACCCCCTGCACCCGGGGCTCCAACACCCCCTGCACCCGGGGCTCCAACACCCCCTGCACCCGGGGCTCCAACACCCCCTGCACCCGGGGCTCCAACACCCCCTGCACCCGGGGCCCTGACTCCTATGCCAGTACCCCCGTCCTCTCCAACTCGGGCCTCTTCGGTCTGGTGCAAGACCTGGACCAGTGGACCATCCAGTCTGGACAGTCTGTAGAGTACGCCAAGATGCAGTACGCCAGGACAAGCAATGGTACAGGCATCTATTACACTTCTCATGTACTGTAGTTAAGGGCTCATGGAATGTTAAGTGGTGAGGATATACAGTACCAGTCAAAAGTTTGGACACCTACTCATTCCAGGGTCTTTCTTTATTTTTACTGTTTCTACATTGTAGAGTAATAGAGTAATACATATGGAATGATGTAGTAACCAAACAAGTGTTAAACAAATCCAAATATTTGAGTCTTCAAAGTAGCCACCCTTTGCCTTGATGACAGCTTTGCACACTCTTGGCATTCTCTCAACCAGCATCACCTGGAATAATTTTACAATAGTCTTGAAGGAGTTCCCACATATACTGAGCACTTGTTGGCTTCTTTTTCTTCACTCTGTGGCCCCAACACATCCCAAACCATCTCAATTGTACTGGGCTCCCGAGTGGCACAGCGGTCTAAGGCACTGCATCTCAGTGCTAGAGGTGTCACTGCAGACACCCTGGTTCGATTCCAGGCTTTATCACAACCGGCCGTGATTGGAGTCCCATAGGGCAGTGCACAATTGGCCCAATGTCGTCCGGGTTTGACCGGTGTAGGCCGTCAATGTAAATAAGAATTTGTTCTTAACAGACTTGCCTAGTTAAAGGTTCAATAAAAAATTGGGTTGTGGTCGGGTGATTGTTGAGGCCAGGTCATCTGATGCAGCACTCCATCACTCTCCTTCTAGGTCATTGTCCTGTTGAAAAACATATGATAGTCCCACTAAGCGCAAACCAGATAGGATGGCGTATCGCTGCAGAATGCTGTGGCAGCCATGCTGGTTAAGTGTGCCTTGAATTCTAAATAAATCACTGACAGTGTCACCAGCAAAGCACCCCCACACCATCACACCTCCTCCATGCTTCACGGTGGGAACCACACATGCGGATCATCCGTTCACCTACTCTGCGTCTCCTCTGAACAGTTGATGTTGAGGTGTGTCTGTTACTTGAACTTTGAAGCATTTATTTGGGCTGCAATTTCTGAGGCTGGTAACTCTAATGAACTTTGGGTTTTCCATTCCTGTGGCGGTCCTCATGAGAGCCAGTTTCATCATAGCTCTTGATGGTTTTGGCGACTGGAAGTTTTCCCAATTGACTGACCTGAAAATAATGATGGACTGTCGTTTCTCTTTGCATATTTGCGTACTGTCGTTTCTCTTCAATTGGTGGCTACTATGAAGACTCTTAAATGTATTTTGATTTGTCTAACACTTTTTTGTTACTACATGATTCCATATGTGTTATTTCATAGTTTTGATGTCTTCACTATTATTCTACATTGTAGAAAATAGTAAAAATAAGAAAAAAAACTTAAGTGGGTGTGTCTAAACTTTTGATTGGTACTGTAGCTAACTTTGTTACATAGTTGATGAGGGTGTGTGTGTGTGTAGACATCAAAACTATGAAATAACACATGGAATCATGTAGTAACAAAAAAGTAGTGTGTGTATGTACACTACCGTTCAAAAGTTTGGGGTCACTTAGAAATGTTCTTGGTTTTGAGAGAAAAGCTCTTTTTTTGTTGTCCATTTAAAATAACATCAAATTGATCAGAAATACAGTGTAGACATTGTTAATGTTGTAAATTACTATTGTAATTTATTCGCCTGCCAAATCAGTTCTGTTATACTCAAAGACTTTATTCAAACAGTTTTATAAACTTTAGTGTTTTCTATCCAAATCTACCAATTATATGCATATCCTAGCTTCTGGGCCTGAGTAGCAGGCAGTTTACTTTGGGCACACTTTTCATCCGGACGTGAAAATAGCGCCCCCAAGAAATTTGTGGAGTGGTTGAAAAATGAGTTAATGACTCCAACATAAGTGTATGCAAACTTCCGACTTCAACATATATATATATACAGTGGGGAGAACAAGTATTTGATACACTGCCGATTTTGCAGGTTTTCCTACTTACAAAGCATGTAGAGGTCTGTAATTTTTATCATAGGTACACTTCAACTGTGAGAGACGGAATCTAAAACAAAAATCCAGAAAATCACATTGTATGATTTTTAAGTAATTAATTTGCATTTTATTGCATGACATAAGTATTTGATCACCTACCAACCAGTAAGAATTCCGTCTCTCACAGACCTAGTTTTTCTTTAAGAAGCCCTCCTGTTCTCCACTCATTACCTGTATTAACTGCACCTGTTTGAACTCGTTACCTGTATAAAAGACACCTGTCCACACACTCAATCAAACAGACTCCAACCTCTCCACAATGGCCAAGACCAGAGAGCTGTGTAAGGACATCAGGGATAAAATTGTTGACCTGCACAAGGCTGGGATGGGCTACAGGACAATAGGCAAGCAGCTTGGTGAGAAGGCAACAACTGTTGGCGCAATTATTAGAAAATGGAAGAAGTTCAAGATGACGGTCAATCACCCTCGGTCTGGGGCTCCATGCAAGATCTCACCTCGTGGGGCATCAATGATCATGAGGAAGGTGAGGGATCAGCCCAGAACTACACGGCAGGACCTGGTCAATGACCTGAAGAGAGCTGGCACCACAGTCTCAAAGAAAACCATTAGTAACACACTACGCTGTCATGGATTAAAATCCTGCAGCGCACACAAGGTCCCCCTGCTCAAGCCAGCGCATGTCCAGGCCCGTCTGAAGTTTGCCAATGACCATCTGGATGATCCAGATGAGGAATGGGAATAGGTCATGTGGTCTGGTGAGACAAAAATAGAGCTTTTTGGTCTAAACTCCACTCGCCGTGTTTGGAGGAAGAAGAAGGATGAGTACAACCCCAAGAACACCATCCCAACCGTAAAGCATGGAGGTGGAAACATCATTCTTTGGGGATGCTTTTCTGCAAAGGGGACAGGACGACTGCACCGTATTAAGGGGAGGATGGATGGGGCCATGTATCGCGAGATCTTGGGCAACAAACTCCTTCCCTCAGTAAGAGCATTGAAGATGGGTCGTGGCTGGGTCTTCCAGCATGACAACGACCCGAAACACACAGCCAGGGCAACTAAGGAGTGGCTCCGTAAGAAGCATCTCAAGGTCCTGGAGTGGCCTAGCCAGTCTCCAGACCTGAACCCAATAGAAAATCTTTGGAGGGAGCTGAAAGTCCGTATTGCCCAGCGACAGCCCCGAAACCTGAAGGATCTGGAGAAGGTCTGTATGGAGGAGTGGGCCAAAATCCCTGCTGCAGTGTGTGCAAACCTGGTCAAGAACTACAGGAAACGTATGATCTCTGTAATTGCAAACAAAGGTTTCTGTACCAAATATTAAGTTCTGCTTTTCTGATGTATCAAATACTTATGTTATGCAATAAAATGCAAATTAATTACTTAAAAATCATACAATGTGATTTTCTGGATTTTTGTTTTAGATTTCGTCTCTCACAGTTGAAGTGTACCTATGATAAAAATTACAGACCTCTACATGCTTTGTAAGTAGGAAAACCTGCAAAATCGGCAGTGTATCAAATACTTGTTCTCCCCACTGTATATAAATAAATTGACCAATGTTCTCTTCAGCTTGATTTAACTAAGTGTGTGGGTTGTCTGCTTTCTCTGTACTGTAGCCAAGCTGGTGAAGCAGAGGTCAGTGTGTCCTCCATTTAAGCCTACACCACTCAACTGGGAGGACGTTCTGTCTCTACCACTGCCTGCTAATAAAGGATGTGGTTACACCAAGAGAGATCAGGATGATGGGAGGAACAGGTAACACCCAGCGCTACGTCCCCTGTAGACACCCTCCCATGGGATAGCTTATTAGCATTTCCCTCCCGGTGTTCAGGAGGGAAATGACAGTACAGGGAAAGAGAACTAGTAGTGCTGAAGTTGCTACATATTGCACCCTTTCTCCATAACTCATTGTGATTTTTCCTGATGTGTCCTTTTTATCTATTCTCTGACACCCTCATATGAGGGCTGTGTTTATATTGAATGTATGTCTTGCACTCTATTTGACCTGATAGTGTACCTGAACTACATAGCAAGAGTTCATGACGTTAGGGCCAGAACCTGACCTCCAGTTCAATCCAGATTATAAACTCTAGTGAAGTTTACTACGGTTAAAGTTGGAGTTAAAAACATTCTTGTCTGGAGGCTCAGGAGAGACTCTTAGTGTGGCTGCATCAGGGGGAGTGTACAGTTTCCTCTAACTGATTGTGACAGATGAGATTGTGGCCATAACTGGGGGGACCTAGCTGTTCTGACTGTGTTGTCTTTTTTTGTAATGACATTAGCCATCATCTGACAGTGTTGATTAGCCCTTTCCTTTTTCAATAACATGTTCTCTGTTAAATCTGCTCTGATGTCCGCTGACGTTGTCACGGCAACATAAATAATTTGAAGTCTTCTGTTTTGTAACCCATTGCTGCTGGTTCCTCTTTTCAAATGTAACACTGTCAACTACTGTTACAGTCTCTGGATATGGCTGTTAATGTGCCTCGAAGAGTTTTCTTGATGATGTACAAGTATTGTGTAAGATAGACCCCTTAGATTTATACTGGGGTCTTACTGACAGTGTTTTTCACTCAATGTGTCAGGTCCTCTTAGTTGTTAAACCAGGGGTCTTTTCTCGCTTTCCCCCATGTACTAATCATGTTTCCTCTTCCTCCCGCTCCCAGTAACTCTGATGAGGAGGACAGGTGTCCCCCGCTGCCAGCAAGGACTCACCTGATGGATGGCTTCAGGCAGGTTTTACCCAGCCTGCCCTCCTTCAGAAGAGAGAAGCTGGCCCAGGACACCACCTCCAGCCTACAGTCCACAGCCACGCTTCCCCCCTCCCCCCAAGAGGAGACACCCCCCCCGAACCCCAACGACAGCCCCCGGCTGCAGCACTTTGACCTGCGGGGCCACTACGAGCCCAGTTCCCAGGTCTCCCATTCCAACCCCAACCTGTTTGCCAATATAGACGTCAGCGGGCCATACCACACCAGCCAATGGGGAGACCCCTTCACAGGGGAGAGCTTTACTTCAGAGAGGAGTGGCAGAGGAGGTTAGTTGTACACACATGTCCCCCTGTCTTTACACACCTTTTCCTCTGTTATAGTTCTAGGATAATTATTAATATAGGATCATCTGTTATATAGGATAATAATTTATATGTGTAGCTAGCCTCTTGATAATGACCAGCCTGGTCACAGAACTGTATGTGCTTTAGCCACGTTCTTTGTCATTTGTTGCCATGCCATACATACAGTCCGTGTTTTGCATGACAACGAAAGGACAAGAGGAGTTGGCTAAAGCACAGACAGATCTGCTACCAGGCTAATCCATAACTGCATAATTATCCTGAATTTTTCGATGTTATTATGTTACTTAACACAAAGTATTTGTACATGAAAATCAAATCAGATCTATTATGAGATGGCTCTGTATCTTTTATTCCCTCTGAATGTCTTCTTGATGATGACATCACTGTTATGTTCTGTCAGGACAATCTCCTCCTTTCCCGGCTGACTCCTCATACGCTACGCAGGGACACAGAACCAGAAGCAAGAAGAAAGCCCTCAGGGAGGGCCAGCACCAACGAGAGCTGCATGACCAAGCAGGTAAGACATATTGGCAGCTACATTTGTTATCTTTGTAGAAGCTTTTATACAAGGCACCACACATAGCTTTTGTAATAACAAGTTACACCATCTTATTATTTCCAAGAACTTAGAAATGGCTCTCACTGGCTCTAACTTCGTGGTGTGTTGCTAGCACATGCACATAAGTAACACGCCTGCTTTGGTATTCAAGCCACATCCTTACAGCACATTTACATTTTGGTCACACATCAAAGTGGAACTGACAGCGTTTTAACTACTTTCCAGATAACAAACAAACAAACAAACAAACAATCTTAATATCAGTATTAAATATCTAATTCCCAGTTTATGCTACAAGACAACTTAATAAGATGTTTTAAAAATAAGTTATATTTGCCTCAACATTCCATGACGTACACTAAGGCATTGTTGGCAGAATAGATTGATGCCGTTCAATGCATTATTAATATAATTCACCAATACGTTTCTTGGTAGTCAAAAAAATATTGCTATCCGGTTGTAAATCACAGTTGGCCTGGTACATTGTTTGCTGCCTCCATTTGAGATGCACTGTTTCAGTTTCCATTGGCTCAATATTTTGGACAAAAATGGTTTAATGTAACTAAGGCTGGATATGACAATACAATCAAACTAGCAAGGGCAATGATCACTAGTCAGTCATAACGTGGCTAATAGGCTAGTGTATCTATTTATGTAGCAAGGTAAAAACTCGGATCCTAATGTTAGTTAAATCGCTAGCTAGCTGCTAGGAGGATGTCATGTCATTGGAGGAGTGACTGACTTTTTCTCCTCATATTGTTTTTTGGTGGCTATACACAGCTAACGTAAACTCACTCACTTTTGTACATCGCCTTGGTCCGTACAATTGACCTTATTTTAGCGCCCCAAAAACGTAATACTTCCAGATCAACTGTAATGTCAATACCATTGTAAAGCACAATTTCTCCCCTTTCCAACAGAATCAATTACATGACCCCCACGCTGCCCGTTTCTGCATAATTCAACAATGCAATGAGCTCCGTCTGGTCTTTAAAAAAATGGCGGGTGGGGAAGCAAAACTAATGCGTGATAGTGAGAAGGAGAGATGTTGTGTGGGAAAATTGCTTTTTTTCACTCGATCTGTCCAACTTATCACCTTATCGCCTCTGAAATGTAAATAAAACACTATAAAGAGTTTATATAATGTGTCATTACATACCTATTTGAAGGTTTGTGTCGAATTTGAATCGGGTTTTTAGGGCGGTGCAAAAATGATCTTAGAAGTAAACAGCGGCTTTGAGAATCATGATCACATGCAATGATGACGCAAAAAATGACTAGGTATCCCCCTTACCCCGTTACTGTCCATTTCTTGTTTTTAAACGATGAGAGAAGTGCTACACCTGGTGGAGAGAGATTGTAAGACAGAAATAGTTGCTTTATGCAGGCTGTACGTTACGACATGACACGTCACGATGTAACGGAAGGTCCGTTTTTTCAACTTTTCTCCAATCCTATAGAACCATTACCATGTCAATCAACACTTGAATAGAAACGTAGTTCACACCCCTGATTTTGAAGTCAACACAGTCGCTACAGTCCCATTTAGTTTTCTTTGTAGCCTCGTATGAATGTTGCGGTTGCGCACATTTGTACGGAATGGGGTGAGTTTACGTTAGAGATGCAGGTGTAATTTGCAAATTCACTCTAGCTATCTACTCCAATTTCAGAGCACTCTCTTCTGAATGTACCAGAGCACAGAATAACTGATGAATTTTTGAACGCGCAACATCCGCTGAATATGACTTGTTAGTAAATGTAGGCAAAGAAAGTAATAGTTAGTCACGAACACTTTAGATAACAACATGTAAACAGCCTAACCAGCTCTGCTAGGGCGAGTAAAATGGTCAGAGTAAGGTGTTCTCTCATTTGTGTCAGGAAGTAGCAAGCTAGCTAACTTTAACCAGTTAGCTTTGGTTCATGGTTGGGACAAGCATGCATTGTAGGCATGCAAGCTGCAAAGGAATAGTAGGCTACAATTCCCCATCGTTTATCAGTGCAATTTTGACGACTAGCTATTTGAAAAAGTTGGTGTTTATCTAATGTTCCTTCGTTAGATGTTAGCTCATCTTTCTCTGGCTAGCATTAGTTGTTGATCTTTTTGTTGTTGATGTGCATAACTGAAGGAGAGAGAGCCTACCTTTTCATGGTGGTTTAATCAATAGGACTGTAAAGTTCCCAAATGTAAGAGGACTCCCAAGTGGTATTGACATATTTGCAGAAATCCATTCAGGGGTATTTTGTGGCTTTTAGCGAATGCGTTCTAATGATCTAAAGTCGCGCAGTTGCAACTGCCTGTTAACACACAGTCCAGTTCAAAGTGAATGATGGCACAGGCCTATACTGTAGCTCTGATTGGCTATGGTGTACCAGTCTAAGTAGACTCTGGTCCTGGACGAGACAGATTTATTTATTTACTGCAGTGTCTATTAATTGTCCAAACGCACGGCCGCTTTCCCACTCTATATTGCTATAGAATTTTGACAAATACCTTAGTATTTGTAATTCCCAAACATTCTAAGAATTTATGAAAACATGTAAATTACCATATCTAAGTGTTCACTTGTCAGAAAAAATAAAAAAATGTCATAGATTTTAATAATATTTAATGTTGCTAAAATGCTGTCAGTTCCACTTAAGTCCTGTACTGTACATTTAGACAGCAGTGCTTTAAAGAGGTAACCTGTGGTCGAGTGAAAGCAGTGTTTTTTTTCATGAGCTGTCAATCAGTCTGTGCAGGCCTGCCCCCTCCGCCGGCCCCACCCCCCGCAGCAGATGACCCCATGCAGCTCCTGGTTGATGTGCTGGGTTGTAGCCGGACGCCGTCGGCGGAGAACTCGCCGGCCCTACAGAGGAGAGGAGACTACTCCTCACCCCAGAAGAGAGGGCCTGCCATGAGGGGCTCACAAGGTATGCATCAAACCATCTAATTAATGCAAATACACGTACAGTAATATAAAAGCGGCAAGCACAGACTCATATTGTGATTGAGGTCTAGTAATGCTCCGTCTACATTAATATGCATACAAATCCTCAGTAGACTTAGAATAGTGCATCGGTTTAAGCACACATCGAGCAACAATCCCCTCTACCCAGGTGGCCAGAGATGGTGGGGGGTCTAGTCTGGTCCAGCACTTAGAATCTGACCCATATAATTCCAGCTGTACTTTTGAGTGATTGCGGTATTGCATATTGTCATCTGCAGATGAGGGGGTAATCCCGTACTGCCCGTCCAGCTTTCTGCCCCGGGGTCAGATGTCCTGCTACGGTTCCCTTGGTGGAGGGGCCTCCTCGCGGGCTTCAACTGGACAGAGAGGGCCTGGAGTTGCCCAGAGGAGGGACGAGGTGAGTCTAGTGTGAAGGACAGCAGTACTACCTGGTCTGGTTCAGTAGAGACATGTTAGTCCTATAGTTGTTATCAGTGTTGGTTGTTGTCCTCCTAGTCTATTACTATAGTGGGCAAATGTAAGGCAAGGATTTGGTGATAATCCAAGACAATTTTGGATCTTAATCAGTGTTGATTGGTGTGGCACAGAGAGCCAAGAGACCCACTGGCCCAAGACCCACCTGGCTCTTTGCTGCTTTAATCTCTATACTAATCTGGTCCAGTTTATCCAACATATTGGTAATATTAATGCCAAATCAAGACTAGTGTTTTCATCTATAGTATGTTGCATAGGATAGATTATGGACATGTCAAATTAATGTTTTGACAATGGCATAGATGTAAGCAAATATGGGAGGTCAGTAGATTTATAAGAGCTCAACCATAAATGGAATACTCACATTTGTGTGGCTAAACCTTGGCTAAATTAGTGTCAGGATTAGTTTTTGGCACCAGCCACATTGCTGATTTGAGTTTAATGTTTGTTTACTTTCAGAACCTCATATAGCTGGAAGCAGATTATGTGATGTGAAGTTCTCCGCCATGTTTTTTTTTTAAAGCTTGTTTTGCTGCTTCCATCTTTGCTGAACTCCAGCCTGTTGCCATGGTATCAAAGAGGAGCTGAAGACAAAAGTGAAAGCATGTAGGCTTGCCACCTGCCTTTTCGATATTGGTTCATATTTGTGTTTTTTATCGTTTGATAATTTGTATGTGATTTTATGTCCTGCCTCGGTGTATATAGACATCTTAGCAACTTTTTTAAACAGGATCTTGGATAAAGATAATATATTGTATTTTGAAAAAAAAGAAAGAAAAAGTCTTAAAATTACTGTAGATATTATACAACATATGTTTGAATGTACTTTGTTGTTTACCCTGAAACCCTGGTGATGTTTGTGTGATGAAAGGATATGAGGCAGAAACTCTGTTAACAAGACCATCTGAGAGTGTGTGTTTACAGTTTTTCTCTCTCGCTGTCATTGTGGCGTAAACCTCCTGCTTCTTCTAAACAGACATATCGATCTTATCAACACCAGATGAAATAGCCTTGTCCTTTCAGTTTGTGATGCTGAAAATGTGTGAACCTATACCCTTGTTGAACACCAATTGTTATGTTCTGTCATCAGTTGAATGATTTGTTAAAAAAATACCAATAAAACATTTGTTACTCTAAAGACATGTTTCGCTAGACTGTTTCCTGGAATCGATCAAGTGTAGGTAATCAATCCTATTGTACATGCCTGCTGTATTGATTCACGTTTATGAGAAAAATGTGCCCTTTTTCCTGGGTTCTTTGTATTGTGCAGCTGTGCACTGACTTTGATATAATAGTTAACTGCTAAACCCAGACAGATTTCAGATTGTGTTTTCTACCAGACAGTAGAAAGTAGTTAATAGTAAGGTGGTGAGGAGGACAACCCACCACAAAACTACAGTAGCGAGAACTGTGACAGGCAGGGATATGCTACAGTTAAAAGGTAGCCAGAGGAGGGAGAGGTTTTTATTTGGTGTGGAACATTGGGCAGTATATGTGAGGTGTGTTAAATCAACTGGCTGGCTGGGAGTGTTGTGGATGAGGTTGGGAGAGAGAGGAGCATGTGAGCTGTTCCACCTGTGAGATACTCTTCCCAGGTTTCTAAAAGCTCCTCTCTGTACAATATTAACCTCCTTTCTGTACAATATTAACCTCCTTTGTTCTGTGCTCTCTAGTGACTGGTACACTGGTATCAATAATATTATTGTTATCTTTCAATATTGGGCTGTATATATACTGCCCAATGTTCCAAGTCATTCTGAAAACCTCTGCTTGAGATACTGTTATGTAAGAACATTTAGGGTTTTTGAGAACACAGGTGCCAGGGAGCAGAAATATATGAATATTATTTTATATTGGGTAAAAATAGCACAAGAAGAACCATGCCTTAAAGTCAGTAGAATGTCACTGGACTTCAAAGGGACATTCTTTCTGGACACAGTTACTTAGTGTGGATGATGGGTTCTGTGACTGTTTGAAATTAGGGAGTGGGCAAGACAGTGTATGATGAGCAATTTTTTTTTACTTAACTAGGCAAGTCAGTTAAGAACAAATTCTTATTTACAATGACAGCCTACCCCTGATGATGCTGGGCCAATTGTGCACCTCTCTATGGGACTCCCAATCACAGCCAGATGTGATACAGCCTGGATTTGAACCAGGGACTGTAGTGACACCTCGTGCATTGAGATGCAGTGCCTTAGACCACTGCACCACTCAGGAGCCCAAAATACTCATCTCTCTCCCAAATGTCCACAGGGACCCACAAAGATTGGGGATAATCCATCAGAATTTAGAGCAAAGCGGTTAAGCAGTGGGGGCATTGTTTAAAAAAATATTTTTTGCATGTTTGTTTTGTGGATTAGGGTATTTTTATGAATCACAATCCCTCAGTGCTCCTCTCCCAGCAAGGCTCAGACTACTGAAAGGCCATTTCACATACAGTATGTCTCTGTATAGAATGTTTTTCAATCTATAGTTTTTTTCCCATTAGTATAGGAACAGAAATAGACAAACATCCACTGGGTCAATTTCACTTCAATTAGTCAATTCAGAAGGTAGACAAAAATTCTAATTTTATGCTTTTCAATGAGGAATCATTTTAAATAATTTTTTTTATTGACTGGAATTGAAATTGAATTGGCCCCAACCCTGATCAGTTGTATATGATGGGGTTAGAGATATGAGAACTGATCTGCTAAGTAAAGATTTAATATAAAAAAGGTCAACCATGAATCCACTTCAGCATCATACACACAGTAAGAATATAAAATAACACAATGTTTATCAATGGCAGATGATGGGATTATGAATTTAATGTGATCTGATATACAGTACCAGTCAAAAGTTTGGACACACCTACTCATTCCATTGTAGAATAATAGTGAAGACATCAAAACTATAAAATAACAAATGGAATCATGTAAAATATATTATAAAATATATTTTGATTTGGTTAACACTTTTTTGGTTACTCCATGTGTTATTTCATAGTTGCGATGTCTTCACTATTATTCTACAACATAGAAAATAGTAAAAATAAAGATGAACCCTTGAATGAATAGGTGTGTCCAAACTTTTGACTGGTACTGTAGATTATAAATCAAACATGAATGTCATCACGGAGAGAATTTGCAGAGATGATCCCATGCACTGTTGACTAAATACTCCGGAGTCAGTTACCATGTGGAGGATGACAAGGAACACACACATGCTTATTACCAGTTGGCCAGATACTGGTTAGAGTAAGAGAGACCTATTGAACTTGCTCCATATGTGGATATGTTTGACTTGATAGAAGGCACCATCTAGTGGCTGTTACATAGCATTTATCCTTCTGCCCAGTCATGAGTTGTATGTAGGATCCACAGATCATTTTGCCATTAGGCCACACAAGCTATCACAATGGAGCTTTTTTTGTTGTCTCAGACTCGTATCTAGCCTAAGGATGACTCAAAATGTGAACACTAGGAAATGAATTCACAATCTATCACAATTTAGGAGGTCCTGTGTGGCTAAATTGGTAAGAGCATACTGCCAGCAGTTGGTGGGTTTGATTTCTGTGAGGTGCTACACCCACCCATATGAAAAAAAATAATGCACTCAGTTGCTTTGGATAAAAGTGTATGCTAAATGGATTTCGTATTAACAGAACTCTCAGCAAATCACTGGCTGTTGACAGACATGTTCAGCCTAACGAAACACATAAAACATACCAGTCAACAGTTTGGGCACACCTACTCATTCAAGGGTTTTTCTTTATTTTTACTATTTTCTACGTTGTAGAATAATAGTGAAGACATCAACACTATGAAATAACACATGGAATCATGTAGTAACCCAAAAAGTGTTAAATAAATCAAAATATATTTTATATTCTTCAAAGTAGCCTCCCTTTGCCTTGATGACAGCTTTGCACACTCTTGGCATTCTCTCAACCAGCTTCACCTGGAATGCTTTTCCAAAAGTCTTGAAGGAGTTCCCATATATGCTGAGCACTTGTTGGCTCAATACAAATTTGGCCCGCAGTTGAATCTAGTTGATGATCTCTGATGTAAGCAAAAGAAAAGTGAAATTATAGGATGGGCAACTGGCGACTCCCTTTTGTAGGCCCGTGGATCACTCCCCCCCCCCCATCACAGCAGCCGCCTCCCCCTTCAGAGTTAGAATAGTAGAATACACAAGGTGCAATTTCGAAATTTGGTTGTGCATCAGCAGTGTTTCTCTTATGTCAGTCTGACAGTCACTCAATTAGCCCATCAGCTAAAATGTTTTAGATTGGCAAATTAGTCTAGCTATCGGCGCTTGTAGTAATCATGGTCGAATTACCGACCAGGATGACCCCATTCATCTTGTTAGTCACTCTCACTCAGATATCATATTAAAAAATGCAAACATTTCTCTCCACCCTATGACAAAATGTGTAGAATTGCAGGACAATAGCTGTAAAACTGCTAATCTTTCTTTCTGCCCCATGGTTCAATTAGTAGAATTGCATGAAATTAGTTATACAATTGCAAAATATTCTATAAGTTTTTAGCAAAATGTGTCGAATTGCAGCACTTTCTTTAAAACTGCAACATTTTCTCTATGTCCCATGGCAAAATGTGTAGAATTGCAGCAAACTTGCTTTACTACTGCAAGATTTTCTCTATGCTGTCAAGAGCAGGGCCGCTAAAATGTTTTACCATAAGGTGGGGGGGCCCCCGAACAAAATGTTGCTTAGGTCCTCTAAAAGGCTACATTTTTTTTTGACTATATGTGTTGGTATGGATGTGGATACGCAGACCCGTGAGCTACTGCGTCCCCTCAGGATGAGCTCAGATTTTTTTGTGGCCCCCAACCCCATTACAGTTGCCCATCCTGTTTTAAACTAAGACAACTGCTCAGAGAAAGAGATTTTGTTTAACAAGTAATACTTTTTTCAATTCAAAAAGGTAGGAGTCAAAATTATTGTCACCCATGTTTTCAATGCCTCACCGTGCGAGGATAACGGCACTGACCTTTTTTTATCAAATGTTTTATGAGTTGGAGAACACATTGGGAGGGATTTTAGACCATCAGTGGTGGGTTTGGTGTCAAAATGAGAACGCAAAATAATTGCATACCTACTGTAAAATATGGTGGTGGATATTTGATGTTATGGGGTTATTTTGCTTCCACTGGTCCTAGGGCCCCCACTGGTCAATGGCATCATGAACTTTACCCAGTACCAGGACATTTTAGCCAAACACCTTGTTGCCTCTGCCAAGAGGCTGAAACTTGGCCACAGGTGGATCTTCCAGAAAGACAAAAACCCCAAGCGCACATCAAAATCCACAAAGAAATGGTTAATTGGCCACAAAATCAACAATTTGCAATGGCCATCCCAAAGAGCAAAAACCTGAGTATGCCCATGATAAATATACAAAATCGTATTTAAAAGTATATTATTTTAAATACATTTAATGTGTTCAATGTCAATTGTATTGGTATTTTATGATGTATTTATTTTTTTGTACTTAAGTACAGTTGAAGTCGGAAGTTTACATACACTTAGGTTGGAGTCATTTAAACAGCTTGGCCTTTAAACAGCTTGGAAAGTTCCAGAAGATGTCATGGCTTTAGATGCTTCTGATAGGCCAATTGACATCATTTGAGTCAATTGGAGGTGTACCTGTGGATGTATTTCAAGGCCTACCTTAAACCTCAGTGCCTCTTTGCTTGAAATCATGGGAAAATCAAAAGAAATCAGCCAAGATCTCAGAAAAACATTGTAGACCTCCACAAGTCTGGTTCATCCTTGGGAGCAATTTCCAAACACCTAAAGGGACCACGTTCATCTGTACAAACAATAGTACGCAAGAATAAACACCATGGGACCACACAGCCCTCATACCGCTCAGGAAGGAGACGTGTTCTGTCTTCTGGAGATGAACGTGCTTTGGTGCAAACAGTGCAAATCAATCTCAGAACAACAGCAAAGGACCTTGTGAAGATGCTGGGGGAAACAGGTACAAAAGTATCTATATCCACAGTAAAACGAGTCCTATATCGACATAACCTGAAAGGCCGCTCAGCAAGGAAGAAGCCACTGCTCCAGAACCGCCATAAAAAAAGCCAGACTACGGTTTGCAACTGCACATGGGGCCAAAGATCGTACTTTTTGGAGAAATGTCCTCTGGTCTGATGAAACAAATATATAACTGTTTGGCCATAATGACCATCGTTATGTTTGGAGCTAAAAGGGGGAGGCTTGCAAGCCGAAGAACACCATCCCAACCGTGAAGCACGGGGGTGGCATTTGGAAAGGCACACACCTGTCTGTATAAAGTCCATTTTAGAATAAGGCTGTAACGTAACAAAATGTGGAAAAAGTCAAGAGGTCTGAATACTTTCCGAATGCACTGTATATGATACCTGTGCACCAGTGGCATTTCACACTTTAGTTGTTCACAGTACAGTAATAAATTAAAATTTCATTGTAATGTGTAATTAAAAGTACAATATTATTCAATTTGAAAACTTACATCAAAATATTTGAATAAGCTAAATATTAGCACAATATAATATTTCAATATATCAAAACTTCAGCTGCAGAAAAGGATGCTGGGTAATATGCCCAAAACAATGCACATGCGTTTTTGAAAGTATACTTGAAATATATTTTGTGGATATTTAAGTTAAATATACTTTTTTATACTATTTTCTTGAGATATAAAAAAGTATACTCTCAGGAAGCATGTTCCTCAGCTGTGGATGTTTCCTTGTGTTGAATAGACAATCGTTATAATTGTCAACTTTCTCTGCACTCTTCTGAACAGGAATTCAGAAAGAACTTCAAAACTCCTCATTGGCACTGAAACTACAGTGCCTTGCATACGTATTCATACCCCTCTTCACATTTTATTGTTACAAAGTGGGATTAAAATAGATTTAATTGTAAAAAAAATTGTCGGCAATCTACACAAAATACTCTGTAGATTCAAAGTGGAATATTTTTTACAAATATTTGGAAATATTTAATAGAAATTAAATAACTAAAATATAGTCGTTGCATAAGTATTCAGCTCCCTGAATGTTAGAAACACCTTTGGCAGCGATGACAGCGGTGAGTATTCTTGGGTAAGTCTATAAGAGCTTTACACACCTGGATTGTGCAGTATTAGCCAATTATTCTTTGGTTAAACATCAATTTTCAAGTCTTGCTATAGATTTTAAAGAGATTGAAGACAAAGCTGTTACTTGGCCACTCAGGAACAGTCACTGTCTTCTTGGTAAGCAATTCCAGTGTAGATTTGGCCTTGTGTTGTAGGTTATTACCCAGCTGAAAAGTGAATTCCTCTATCAGTGTCTGATGTAAAGCAGACTAAAGCAAGTCTTCCCCTACGATTTTGCCTGTGCTTAGCTCCATCACAATTATTTTAATTGTGAAAAACTCCCCAAATCTACACTGGAGTTGCTTATCAAGAATGTGAATGTTCCTTAGTGGCCAAGTAACAATTTTGACTTCAAGCTCTTTAAAATCTATAGCAAGACTTGAAAATTGCTGTCTAACCATGATCCCCAACAACTTGACAGAGCTTGAACAATTATGAAAAGAATAATGGGCTAATACTGCACAATCCAGGAGTGTAAAGCTCTTATAGCATACCCATACCATGATGCAGCCACCACCATGCTTGAAAATAATTAGGCAATTACTCAGTGATGTGTAGGCCAGTAGCTTACCTCCCTGCATCCCACTGCTGGCTTGCTTCTGAAGCTATGCAGGGTTGTCCTGGTCAGTCCCTGGATGGGAGACCAGTTGGTGTTGGAGGGCCAGTATGAGGCACCCTTTCCTCTCGTCTATAAACATATTCCACTGCTCCAGGGCAATGATAGGGGACATTGGTAGGGTGCTGTCTTTTGGATGGGATGTTAAATGGGTGTCCAGACTCTTTGTGGTCACTAAAGATCCCATGGCACTTATTGTAAGAGTAGGAGTGTTAACCCCGGTGTCCTGGCTAAATTCCCAATCTGTCTCTCATACCATCATGGTCACCTAATCATCTCCAGCTTACAATTGACTCATTCATCCTCCCTCCTCTCCCCTGTAACCATTCCCCAGGTTGTTGCTGTAAATGAGAATGTGTTCTCAGTTAACTTACCTGGTAAAATAAGTGTTAAATAAAATGTGTTATGTTGGATTTGCCCCAAACATAAGACTTTGCATTTAGGCCAAAAAGTGTATTCATTTGTTGTGTTTGTTCCCCCAGTATTACTTTAGTCCCTTGTTGCATACAAGGTGTATGTTTTGGAATATTTGTATTCTGTATATTTGTATTCTTTTCACTCTATCATTTAAGTCATTATTGTAGAGACACTACAATGTTGTTGATCCATCCTCAGTTTTCTCCCATCACAGCCATTGTACTCTGTAACTGTTTTAAAATCACCAATGGCCTGATGGTAACATCCCTGAGCAGTTTCATATCTTTGATGTGTCTGGGAGGTTTAATACATAATCCACAGCCTACTGTAATTATTAACTTGACAATGCTTAAAGAGATGCTCAATGTCTGATACAACAAATGTTGTATGAATGGGGTACAGAGGAAGGGTTAGTCATTCAAGAATGATGTCAACTACTATTATTTCACACAGAGTGAGTCCATGTAACATATTTATTTTTACTTTTTCTTCCACTTTGACATTACAGAGTATTTGGAGTTCATTGTTGACAAAATATGACAATTAAATTAATTTGAATCCCACTTTCTAACACAATACAGTGTGGAGAAATCCAGGGGGAAAAAATACTTCTGCAAGTTACTGTACACTTATAGTGTACTTGATCACTCTCAAGCAGTTTTTTTATTTTTTTTTATCGACACTTCAACTTAAAAACAACTCCAAGTGTATTTTGAATGAATATATTAAATTACAATTAAAGTGTTTGAAATGAAGTACAGTTTTAATGAGTGTCTAAGTTTAATGATAGTGAACATATAGTATACTTAGACTGAAAAACAATTCATTTAAAGTACACTTTTAATAAGTGTATTGAAGTGTAATGATAATATATTTATAGTATACTTAAGATATAAAGTACATTTTGTATTTGAAGTACAGTATATTAATATAATTGTTTTATATATTTAAGTATACTTATAATTAAAATATTTCACTTGGGATCTCTGGACTTGAAACCCATTGAAAACCTATGGTTTGAATTGAAGAGGGCAGTCTATTTCTCGCAGACAAAGGAGATCAATGATCTAGAAGGATTCTGTATGAAGGAATGCTGTTAAGATCCCTCCAGATGTGTTCTCCAACGTATAAAAGATTTTAGAAAAAAAGTATTGTTAAAAAAAATCTCTTTCTTTGAGCAATTGTATTAGTTTAAAATAATATAATTTCCCCATTTATTTGAGCATAGCTCAGTATTTGAAGTATTTATTCCATACAGTCATTTTTGCTCATTTCTATCAAGGCTGTTAATAATGTCAGACCCCACTGTATATATACAAATTTAAAAACACTCACTGATAAAATTTAATTTGATTATTTTCCCGTCTCCTAAACAACTTAACTCTCCACCGAAAATGTTGAATACATCATTATTGATTTATTTTACTGAAAATGTGTTAATTATGGAATAGCACTGAATAACTTGAATTACTGTTTTGTGATTATGAAATACATCTACCACCATTTGTTCAAGACACCTGCTACCCTAGAAAAGGAAAGTGTTACATACTGTAGTGACTCATATGCATCACAGTGTGTGTTTGAAGCTGATTTTTGGACCACGGTCGGAGAATTACTGGGCAGTTTAAATTCAATTAACTGACAGTGGTTTTGGGAGTTCAATTGTAGTTTCAATAAAGATTTTAAAACCTTAACATCTGATGTTGTGAGAGATAATGTTATCTGAATTTAACTTAACATGAGAGCCCCAACTATACTTTT
This sequence comes from Salvelinus alpinus, assembly GCF_045679555.1. Taxonomy (NCBI): domain Eukaryota; kingdom Metazoa; phylum Chordata; class Actinopteri; order Salmoniformes; family Salmonidae; genus Salvelinus; species Salvelinus alpinus. The sequence goes on from NC_092106.1 coordinate 24,202,193, forward strand.
GTTCTTTTCTGTGTGAAATAACTACGTGAAACGTACTTTTACTGCATAGTGTGGGATCCTATTGCCAACCCATGTCCACTGTGGATGGTAGTGCAGTATTTTGAATTGAAACCCCTGTGTCATCAGTATTACTGTGACTTACCCAGAGCTTTAATAGTTTTGTATTTTCAGCAGATTCCCTAAAACACAAAACTCATCCCATGTGATTGGTTGTGGCTCAGCATGCTCTATTGTGCCCCGGGGCCGTTTGTTCGCCTGGTTTCCGACACACAAACAAAACTTTCCTGCCAGCCTGGGCAATATTGGGCTCCGGAGTGCTTTGACATCCCCCTTGTAATATTGGAATCTCTGACTTTTTCTCTAAAGGGATAATAAAGGTAAGTTATTACTTAGCCGAGTGGTGTGGGTAAAATGTGATGTCATGTGTTTTGATATAATGTACAGTAGGTGACTTATAGATCATATTTCTTCATAGAAAAACAGAGAGAACAGAAGAGAGAGGACAGAAAACAGATGACAGAAGAGAGAGGACAGAAGAGAAACAGATCAGTCATGTCAGGGTAAATACAGAATATCAAAGCTAAAACTACACTACCGTTCAAAAGTTTGGGGTCACTTAGAAATGTCCTTGTTTTTGAAAGAAAAGCAATTTTTTTTGTCCATTAAAATAACATCAAATTGATCAGAAATACAGTGTAGACATTGTTAATGTTGTAAATGACTATTGTAGCCGGAAACGGCAGATTTTAAATGGAATATCTACATAGGCGTACAGAGGCAACCATTATCAGCAACCATCACTCCTGTGTTCCAATGGCACGTTGTGTTAGCTAATCCAAGTTTATCATTTTACAAAGCTAATTTATCATTAGAAAACCCTTTTGCAATTATGTTAGCACAGCTGAAAACTGTTGTTCTTATTAAACAAGCAATAAAACTGGTCTTCTTTAAACTGGCAGCTTCATTAAATAGTACCCGCAAAACACCAGTCTCAACGTCAACAGTGAAGAGGCGACTCCGGGATGCTGGCCTTCTAGGCAGAGTTGCTAAGACAAAGCCATATCTCAGACTGGCCAATAAAAATAAAAGATTAAGATGGGCAAAAAAACACAAGACACTGGACAGAGGAACTCAGCCTAGAAGGTCAACATCCCGGAGTCGCCTCTTCACTGTTGACGTTGAGACTTGTGTATTGCGGGTACTATTTAATGAAGCTGCCAGTTGAGGACTTGTGAGGTGTCTGTTTCTCAAACTAGACACTCTAATGTACTTGTCCTCTTGCTCAGTTGTGCACCAGGGCCCCCCACTCCTCTTTCTATTCTGGTTAGAGCCAGTTTGTGCTGTTCTGTGAAGGGAGTAGCACACAGCGTTGTACGAGATCTTCAGTTTCTTGGCAATCAATTTCTCACATGGAATAGCCTTAATTTCTCAGAACAAGAATAGACTGATGAGTTTCAGAAGAAAGTTATTTGTTTCTAGCCATTATGAGCCTGTAATCGAACCCACAAATGTTGATGCTCCAGGTACTCAACTAGTCTAAAGAAGGCCAGTTTTATTGCTTCTTTAATAAGAACAACAGTTTTCAGCTGTGCTATCATAATTGCAAAAGGGTTTTCTAATGATCAATTAGCCTTTTAAAATTATAAACTTGGATTAGCTAACACAACGGGCCATTGGAACACAGGAGTGATGGTTGCTGATAATGGGCCTCTGTAAACCTATGTAGATATTCCATAAAAAATCTGCCGTTTCCAGCTACAATAGTCATTTGCAACATTAACAATGTCTACACTGTATTTCTGATCAACTTGATGTTATCTTAAATGGACAAAAAAAATGCTTTTCTTTCAATAACAAGGATGTTTCTACGTGACCCCAAACTTTTGAACGATAGTGTATATAATGGCCATTTGAAAAGACCTTGCTCTAACAAACTGTCTAAAAGCAGTAGGCCTATGGTAAAACAAGTGGAATATGAATGTACACCTTGTAAGATTATTCTTTGAAAAAATATAATTGATTCAATGTTAAAACGGTCTGTAATGTCCATCCAGACCCTTTCAACTATTAGAAGCAAACAATGTACTTTATGTTGTGTTACTCTATGCTGTATTCACCAGCCATGAGATGTAATTGTATAGAGATGCTTCAGTGTCCCTGACAATTGTGTTGTAGGCTAACTGTCTCCTCTGTGTATGTCAGTGTGCTTGGCAGGATGTACAGCTTCATGGGCGGTGGGTTGTTCTGCGCTGGAGTCGGGAACATACTCCTTATTATCTCCACAGCAACCGATTACTGGATGCAGTACCGTCAATCCAACAACTATATGCATCAGGGCCTGTGGCGCTACTGTGTGCCTGGGAAATGCATGACACACACAGATAGCATTGGTAAGCGCAACATGTCCCATTTGTCATCAAACGTACTGTAAGTGAACGAAAGGTCTTCATGAGGTCCTGTTCCATGCTGTGAATATCTAGAGTAAAAAGGTATTTCAACAAAGGAATCAGCTCCTTTTATTTGAGCAGGTTTAGTTGGGAGTAAATCACCATAATTCAACATTTGGTGCAAAATATAGAATATTGTGTAGTAAGTAAATGTTCAGTGATGTCACATCTGAGTAAAGTGTGAAATGTAATTCAGTACTATGGACAGGAATGCCACTGATAATAGTAGTAGTAGTGCTTATTGGGTAAGTAGTACCTGCACTGGGTCTCAGCCTTGTGCCCTCTGTCACCAGCGTACTGGGATGCCACCCGTGCCTTTATGATCCTCTCCCTGCTGGCCTGCTTCATTGGCATCGTGATCGGCGTCATGGCCTTCATACGCTCCTCCTCCTTCAGTGGGTTTGACAAGACGTTTGCTGCCGGCATCCTCTTCTTCATCTCCTGTAAGTATCTCCTCCTTGTCATTTGTCCCTGTAACTATCAAGCATAGAAATACAATAAATTACATATTTATATGCTATCAAGTCTCTGTTGATGGATGTGATGAAAGAAATAAGCAGCATTTGATTGACTACTCTCCACAGGCTTCTTTGTGCTGCTGGCGATGGCTGTGTACACTGGGGTGACGGTGAATTACTACGGGAAACGATACGGGAATTGGCGCTTCTCCTGGTCCTACATCATGGGTTGGGTAGCCGTGGTCCTCACCTTCTTCTCAGGTAGGATAATGTGGTTCTGCCTATAGAGCTAAAAGGGCTTAATTTACTATTGTACATCCCAAATGGCACCCTATTCCCATTAGTGCACTACTTTTGATCAAGGCCCATAGGGCTCTGTTCAAAAGTAGTGCACTATATAAGGAGTAGGCTGCCATTTGAGATGCATCCTACGGCTCAGTCCAACAAGATTAATTTGAAGAAAAACATTTTTGACATCAGTGGATAATCCAGTGGACAGTATACAGTATGCCCAGGAACTGAATGTTAATCTCTTCCTATTTTCTTTTACAGGCATCTTCTACATGTGTGCCTACAGGATGCATGAATGCCCGAGAAACTCCAACTCCCGCTGATCTGACAAAAACACACACAGTTCACATCTGGGTTTACACACCTAACTACGTCATTTCCTGTTTACCAGGCCACTATTGAATAAGCATAATAAAAAGGGTCAAACCAATTGTCTGTTTATTCTACTTTCTATTGAGTGGTATTCATCTGTTTGATAATAAAGAATATGCACCACATTTATAATTTTGAAAGTTTCTTTAAAGCTGCAATATGTAACTTTTTTGGGTGACCTGACCAAATTCAAATGGAAATGTGAGTTATAGATCAGTCATTATTGAAAGTTTAAGTGGTAAATATGTTCTATGTGCACCATTCTATGCTTCCCATTCTTAACCTTTCTAGGACACACATTCCGCTAGCGGAACCCCCCCACAACATTCCGCTGAAAAGGCAGCACGGGAAATTCAAAAATATATATTTTTGAAATATGTAGCTTTCACACATTAACAAGTCCAATACAGCAAATGAAAGATAAACATCTTGTTAATCTACCCATCGTGTCCGATTTTAAAAAATGCTTTACAGCGAAAACACAACATACGATTATGTTAGATCACCACCAAGTTCAAAAAACACACAGCCATTTTCCCAGCCAAAGATAGGAGTCACAAAAACAGAAATAGATATAAAATTAATCACTAACCTTTGATGATCTTCATCAGATGATACTCATAGGATATCATGTTACACAATACATGTATTTTCTGTTCGATAATGTGCATATTTATATCCCAAAATCTTAGTTTACATTGGCGCCATGTTCAGAAATGCCTCCAAAATATCCGGAGAAATTGCAGAGAGCAACATCTAATAACAGAAATACTCATCATACACTTTGATGAAAGATACATGTTTTACATATAATTAAAGATACACTTGTTCTTAATGCAACCGCTGTGTCAGATTTTAAAAAAAACGTTATGGAAAAAGCACACCATGCAATAATCTGAGACAGCGCTCAGATAAAAACAACATTTCTCCGCCATGTTGGAGTCAACAGATATATGAAATTACATCATAAATATTCCCTTACCTTTGATAATCTTCATCAGAATGCACTCCCAGGAATCCTAGTTCGACAATAAATTGTTGTTTTGTTCGATAATGTCAATTATATATGTCCAAGTGGCTACTTTTGCTAGCACGTTTAGTACACATATCCAAACGCTCATGCAAGTCACGCATAACGTCGGACGAATACTTCAAAAACTTATATCACAGGTCGAATAAACTTGTCTAACTAAGTAGAGAATCAATCTTCAGGATGTTGTTATCATTAATATCCAATAACGTTCCAACCGAAGCATTCCTTCGTGTCTGTAGAAGTAATGGAACACAAGGCGACATCATGTGGAATGCGCATGACCAGGAACTGGCAATCTGCCAGACCACTGACTCATTCCCCTCTCATCCGGCCCCACAACACAGTATAAACTTCATTCAACGTTCTACCGACTGTTGACATCTAGTGGAAGGCGTAGGAAGTGCAAACAAATCCATATCTTTAAAAAAAAGGAGGACCAAGGCACTCCTCATATAATTAATTAAAATGCCTTTATTAGTATGGCATGTTCAATAGAAACAAAGTTTTTTTTAAACCAAATCCATATCTTCCTGGGATTTGAATAGGCGATGAGTTGAAAAACAACCAGCCTCAGAATTTCCACTTCCTGTTTGGAAGTTTGCCTGCCATATGAGTTCTGTTATACTCACAGACATAATTCAAACGGTTTTAGAAACTTCAGAGTGTTTTCTATCCAATAGTAATAATCATATGCATATATTAGCATCTAGGACAGAGTAGGAGGCAGTTCAATTTGGGCACGCTATTCATCCAAAGTGAAAATGCTGCCCCCTAGCTTCATTTTTGTGTCTTTTACTTTCAGTTTTGTACACCAGCTTCAAAACAACTAAAAATACAATATTTGTGGTTATAGAAAATATATTTCACAGTGGTTTAGATTGTACAATGATTCTATACACTATACGTGCTTTTTTTACAAAATTAAATTAGGCGAACTATTATAATTTTTGCAACCAGGAAATGGCGGAGCTATTTCTGCATAGAGCAGCTTTAACATTTAAATTAAACCCTGATTGTCATCAAGACTGTCACAGGTGTCGAAATTAAAGAAGAGTCTGGTAGAAGAATGTGAATTCAAGAGATTTTATTTTTTAAGAGTTACCTTTAGCCAAGAGCGCAGTGCAAAGGCAAAAACATTTTGCAGTCACAGAATGCGACTGGTGAAAAACATGCTCTGTATAGTAACCATTCACTGGCTAAACTGAAAACGTTTAACAATAGGTAGAACAGCACCCATGAAAAAGACTCAATCCATGGTTGCTTTCAGCATAAAAAGATGAATGACCAAAATAAACAAAAAGTAGTCAATGCAGATTCTGAAAATAAAGGTTCAGCCCATTCCAAGCCATAGAATGTGGACCACTATTTAGCAATATCCAATCAAGAGTAAAATAATACTAAATGGTTTAGTCGACTTCCTCAATTGTTGGTCCAGAGGATCCACCTCCTCCGGGTGCGGCACCACCAGCCCCGGGCATCCCCCCGGGCATCCCCCCGGGCATCCCCCCAGCACCCTGGTACAGCTTGGTGATGATGGGGTTACAGACCTTCTCCAGCTCCTTCTGGTGGTGCTCAAACTCCTCCTTCTCTGCAGACTACAAGGAGAAAGGAAGAGATAGCAAAGAGAGAGTGTTCCAACCTTGTTTAACCACCAGACATTTGTTTAATCAAATTACAATGAGGTGAGGGACTCAGTGCTATACTTGACTTTAGATATGAACATCAACCCACTCCATTCTGGTTGAAGGACCCAGAGCCCGTACTGTACCTGGTTCTTGTCCAGCCAGCTGATGACCTCATTGCATTTGTCCAGGATCTTCTGTTTGTCCTCGTCGCTGAGCTTGCCCTTGAGCTTCTCGTCCTCCACGGTGGACTTCATGTTGAAGGCGTATGACTCCAGGCCATTCTTGGACGCCACCTTGTCCCTCTGGACATCGTCCGCAGCTTTGTACTGTTCAGCCTCCTGGACCATGCGCTCTATGTCCTCCTTACTCAGACGACCTGTGGAGAGGGGCAGACAATGAGATGGAAGCTTTGTTACCAAGCATTGTTAGAGAGGACATGCCTATTTAAAATGTTGTGCATACTTTACAATGGCATAGTGTTTAAAGCTACATTCTGGGATTCAGATGTTCAAGAATCAATGGGTAAATCAAGAATTGAAATGAACATTGAACAGATTTCCAGATCCCAGACCATAGCTTATGGTTGGACTTTTATATATAAAAATAATATATATATATATATATATATATATATATTTAAATAAATGTATTAATAAATAAACAAAAAATAAGCTTGTTTAACTCCTTTTTTTGTAAACAATGTGATCGTAAACAAACACTGTATAGCCTCAAAACATGTTTAAAACTATATTTTAACATCATGGGATGGTCAGTCCTTGCATCCATAGCTATGTCTATACATTTGAGAGTGGTTGCATTTTTCCAGCCCCATCCCTCACCTTTTGCCCCAAAACAGTGTCAGGGTGAATGTTTTGTTATTGTTTGAACTGCCGATTTCCCCTTTAACTGTAAGAACTAGTAAGTGTACCTTTGTCATTGGTGATGGTGATCTTATTCTCCTTGCCGGTGCTCTTGTCAGCGGCGGACACGTTCATGATGCCGTTGGCGTCAATGTCAAAGGTCACCTCGATCTGAGGCACACCCCGGGGGGCTGGTGGAATCCCACACAACTCAAACTTCCCCAGTAGGTTGTTGTCTTTGGTCATGGCTCTTTCCCCCTCATATACCTGAGGACAGGACACAGACACACATTCAGGTCAACATTAAAGTGGATACATTCAAAGTCTCATCTTAAGTAAACACTAACAAATAAATGACCATGTAGGTCAAGACTGGTTCAGATCAGGATTCAGCACAAATTTAAAGTTAAATCTCAACTAGAGTATATGATAACATTTTGACACCGATGGACACAATCCATTGAGGTACCTAAGAATGAGTCATAGTACGTCCCCCTCACCTGAATGAGCACCCCAGGCTGGTTGTCTGAGTATGTGGTGAAGGTCTGCGTCTGCTTGGTGGGGATGGTGGTGTTCCTCTTGATGAGCACGGTCATGACACCTCCAGCCGTCTCAATGCCCAGGGACAGTGGCGTGACGTCCAGCAGCAGCAGGTCCTGCACGTTCTCAGACTTGTCTCCAGACAAGATGGCCGCCTGGACAGCTGTCAACAGGCACAGGGGTTGTCACTCATTCTTAAACCATCAAAGCATTTACAATTCCCTTATCCATATTCGGGCTTCTCTGGATGAAGGTTAGGGAAGGCAGAACAGGAAAAGACACAGCTGACCAGAGGGGTTTACTGTGCAAAGATAGAAAAATAAAGAGCCTCACCTGCACCATAGGCAACAGCCTCATCAGGGTTGATGCTCTTGTTGAGCTCCTTCCCATTGAAGAAGTCCTGCAGCAACTTTTGGATCTTGGGGATGCGTGTGGAGCCTCCCACCAGGACGATGTCGTGAACCTGGGCCTTGTCCATCTTGGCATCCCTCAGAGACTTCTCCACGGGGTCCAGGGTGCCTCTGAACAGGTCAGCGTTCAGCTCCTCAAAGCGAGCCCTGGTGATGGAGGTGTAGAAGTCGACGCCCTCATACAGAGAGTCAATCTCAATGCTGGCCTGGGTACTGGAGGACAGAGTGCGCTTGGCACGTTCACAGGCGGTGCGCAGACGACGCACGGCCCTCTTGTTATCGCTGATATCCTTCTTGTATTTGCGCTTGAACTCAGAAATGAAGTGGTTGACCATGCGGTTGTCGAAGTCCTCTCCTCCAAGATGGGTGTCTCCGGCCGTGGACTTCACCTCAAAGATCCCGTCTTCGATGGTCAGGATAGACACATCAAATGTACCGCCGCCTAGGTCGAAGATTAGAACGTTTCTCTCCACTCCCACCTAAAATGATTATAAATGTTTTTAAACGCCTGTTAAATATGCATTTTTGTGAAATTTGTCTCCCAAAACATTTGGTCAACAGGCCTCAGGTATGCATTATAGTTCTAAGTATAGTTGTAGTGTTGATAAACATATATACATTAACCTTCTTGTCCAGGCCATAGGCGATAGCAGCAGCAGTTGGCTCATTGATGATGCGGAGTACGTTGAGTCCTGAGATAGTCCCTGCATCTTTGGTGGCCTGGCGCTGAGAGTCGTTGAAGTAAGCTGGCACAGTGACCACTGCATTGGTTATAGTCTGCAAGAGGAAAGATTCAGTATACACAAATTAGTAATGCTTCACTAGACAAGACAATCTTAATTTTTTTGAATGTGTTAGAAAAATGCATTTCTATTTTGTTAAACCATTAGGTAACACCCCAAACACCATAACATGCGTTGCTATGAAGACAGAGTGATAGGCATGCTCACCTTGCCCAGGTAGGCCTCTGCAATCTCCTTCATCTTGACCAGCACCATGGAGGAGATCTCCTCTGGATAGAAGGCCTTGGTCTCTCCCTTGTACTCCACTTGGACCTTGGGCCGTGTCGAGTCGTCGATCACTGTAAACGGCCAGAGTTTCATGTCTGCCTGGACGACAGTGTCGTCAAACTTCCGCCCTATCAGCCGCTTAGCATCTGGGAGAAGATAAGGGGGTAAACATGAGTTAATGCCACAGATGGAGAGACTATGTAAAGTACATCTTATATACCGTACATGTTATTTAATCAATTTCTCTAAGTTAATTTCTTACCAAAAACTGTGTTTGTGGGGTTCATGGCCACTTGGTTCTTGGCTGCGTCCCCAATCAGCCTTTCTGTGTCTGTGAAGGCGACATAACTGGGTGTGGTCCTGTTTCCCTGGTCGTTGGCTATGATCTCCACTTTGCCATGCTGGAACACACCCACACAGGAGTAGGTGGTGCCCAGGTCAATGCCAACTGCTGGTCCCTTTGACATGGTGTCTGAAAATGAAGAGAGATAACAAAACAAACTGTGTGGTTGGGCTGGGCAATATGACCAAAATCTCATATCCCAATATAGGTCATTTCATATCCCAATAACAATACATATCACGATATAGCACATTTTCTGTAAATTCAATGAATAAGTAGTTTATATAAAATGACCACATGTAAAGGCCTATTTCTTATTACATTTTGAATTATACTCAACAAATACAAGGTACTTCCTCATATTTGATTATTTCTCCTTTTATTTAGAACCTTTGAGCAAATTTTCAATTAAGCATGTAACAAAATATTAATGTATAAAGTCTAAAAAAGGTAAATAGAAAACACTTCAACTATAGTTTCAAACAAAATAAATAGGCCTAAAATGTGAATATGGTCTAAAATATCCAAACCAAACATAATACTCTTTAATAGTAGAACTGTTTGAATTGCAGCAACAAACAAATTAATACAGGCCTAACAAATATTGGTATATAAAATACCAAATGTAAACATGGAACACTTTCAAGTTTAAACTATAACAGCAAAATAAGGCTCACAGATAAATATATAAAATATAACTAGTAAACAAAACACTCCTTCAAGTTTGAATTATAGCATTATATGAAAACAACCAAAGTGCTGCAAACAAAATAGATATTTGGCAACAATGCTTCAAAATGTTTGCCCTATGTTGCAGAATCTCAGGGAGTTAGTTTTACAGGTTGAGAGCCAGGAATACAAGCTGGTCAACTCTTTCTGGTTTAAGTGATGACCTCTGACATGTCACAATGTTCCCACTTGTACTGAATGCCCGCTCTGATGGGGCACTTGTGTCAGGGATGCACAAGTATCTCTTTGCTAGCTTGGCCACTTGTGGGAAATGTGCCTCATGCTGCCTCCACCATTCCAGTGGGTTTGCCTCTAGACCAGCCTCCAGTTGGAGATGGAGGTTGAGGTGCCTTTTCAATGGGCTCTCCGCTTGACCGAGGGGCCGCTTTGCTTTGTTGCTTTTCAAAGTAGCTGCTCAAACTCTTCTTTTTCCTCTTAGCAGGATGTTCTGGCTCATCTCTAGCAGCTGCAGCTGATGGAAGGAGGGCTACCTCTGCTGACGCTGCCTGTTCAGCCACCAGGCTCTCCAGTAGCTCTTGCCTTCATGTAGTCCACCCTCTCTTCTTTAATGTATGTGGTTTTGAACCGAGGGTCAACAAGAGAAGCCATGTCAAGCAGCTCATCGGTGGTCTGGTCATCATACTTCTCATTTAAGTAGTTTAGAATGCCCTCTTTGATGGTCGTGGTGAGCGGAGTGTCATCATCTTGAGGCTTGAGTACCTGGTTGTTGAAAAGATGGAGGACCGGTTTCAAGTAGGAAACACTTGTGTACTGCTCCCCAGATAAGGCATCTGTAAACTCCATGAGAGGACTCAATGCCTTGTTTATGGACTCCAGAAAGTCCAAGTCCGACCAAGTTGGGACCAGATGTCGCATTTTTTTGTCAGCACGGAGGACCTGTGAGAGAGCTTTCTCCTGCTCCAAGACCCTTTCAATCATTTGTTGCATAGAGCCCCACCTGGTAGGGTTTTATGTGATCAGCTGATGAGCAGGCAAGCCCAGTTCAGCTTGAGCCTTGGCCAGTTCACATCTTCTCTTCCATGAATTAGAGAAGGCCAACTGCTCGTTGCACTTTGGGTAGTTTCACACTTCGCTCTGTGTAAATAAAGGAGAAGATAAATGTAACATATATACATTTATATATTACACTTTACAGGACAGGTAACACATTCACTGCATTGTGTGTGTGTTTCTAAATGTGTTTAAATGTGCATTACTGTTGTATTGCTGAGCCTTGTAAAAAGGAGAATTTGTTACTTTGTGACAGACATTCTTGCACATCACATAACAAACATAGCACCTTCAAGACATTAAAATACTACATGGCGTGGCCTACTATAAAAGGTTTATTATTACTGAAATAGATTTTTACATTGATTTAGACACTCACCAATGGCTAGATGAAGACGGTGGCCAAAACACTGTAAGCGTGTCCAGTCATTCAGCTGAAGTGCAAGGATGTTGTTTGTGGTGTTATCCGTGGTGACACAGACTAGGCGATCGTCGCACAGTCCCCACAACTCAAGAGCTTTCCTGAGACCTCTGGCTATCATTTCTCCCGTGTGGTCATCTGGGAAATAGCCGGTCTGTAAACACCGACTGCAATGTCCAGTCTTGGATGAAGTGTATCATCAGGCTCATATAGGGCTGTGTCGTTCGGCTCGTCCACATATCTGTTGTAGTAGCGTAGTACAATACCTTGTGGATTTCCTCCTCTACTTTGGCCCAACACTCTTGATATAAACGAGGCAACTCGACTTGACAAAAGTGTTTTCGGATTGGCATTTGGTACCTTGGGTCGAGTGTTAGCACCAACTCACGAAACCCATGTTTTTCGACCGTGTAAATTGGGCCCATGTCTTTGCAGATGTAAGTTGTAACGGCAGCTGTTATCTCCTTCCATCTTCGTGATTCTTTGCCATATGGTGTGCCGCGGGCAAAAGCCTCTTGCAACATCTGAGTCGGGGGTTTGTTGAGCACTCGACTGTACTTTGTTGGGTCTCATCCGTATACTCTCTCCATACTGTTTCACATGATTCTTGCGTAGGTGGTAAAAGAGGTTAGTGGTGTTTGAGCCTGTTGTCGGGACCGGCCTGCGGCATATTTTTCAGAGGACGGTTTTCTGGTCCGTGTCAGACTTTTCATACCCAAACCACGTCCATGCAACCGAAGAAGCCCCTCTTTTAGGTATGAGCTCCGTGTCTCCGTGCCCTGTGTCACGTTCACTCTCCTCCATGTTTGTTTGTGTTGCAAATTTCCTTCCACATGGAAAAATATTGCCATAAAAAGTGTGATTTGGGACAACGAAATAAACGATAGAGCATAATATGAAACGATAGATGTTTTTCTGTCGTCACACGATATATATCGTCATATCGCCCAGCACTACTGTGTGGTATGAACTCGTTGACTTGAGTTATCCTGAGGGTAGACTGTAGGGGACAACTCTATACAAACTGGTCAAGTTGGGTCTATTTTAGTATAGACCCGTGACACACGATGCTATTTTCTGAAAAGTTCATACAATAGTAGCCACAACAGAGCCCCATCTGATTTGATCCCCACACCTGTCTTTTCTTTGGGTTGCCTGTTTTGCATGTTATTTTGGCATTAATATGTCACATATTAGTTTGCAAACAATGTAAAAAAAATAATATAATGAATAGAATAAAATCATTGAGTTAATAAAGCCTCAATACAAACATGGTCTCTTTTTTGCTTTCTTGAGTAAGGCAGCCCCAAAATGCAGGTGTATCAGCCTAGCTCAGTGCTTTCTGTGTTGGTGGGGCAGCCAGCAGAAAATACAGAGTATAGGGGTTGGTAATGTTCTCTAGTTGCGCTGTGATTGGCTCAGTGTTCTTTCACTCATGGGGACACTACAGTACATCACTGCCAAATCTAAGGGTAGAGCTAGAAAATTCAAGCCCCTTGGGTGCTGCCATAGAGTTACATTAGAAGTGCCCATTCAAGAAGGCTCAAGGTTATTGGCCACAGATACATTTACTTCATGTTTTATCTGCAGTAGCTTTGATTCATGTCAACACCATACTTTCAAAATCTTAGCTAGCAGTCATATTCATGAATCAAGTCGACAATCTATTGGCAAATACTTTTAATTCCTTGTCATATGAAGAGAAATATTGAAGAGAAATTATAGATAAAACGTATCGGTGCTCATCGGCCATTGGACAAACATTACACAACAAGTTGGAAATTGCAAATTCAACAATGAGTGGTTTGGAAGCATTGCAAAGCAATCACTAGCCTGCTATTCAGTGGAGTGGGTGTGTGATCCATATTCTGTGTTTAAGGGTCTCTTTCCCAAGCTTAAAATGATAAACATCCAACATTGGCCATGCTGTTAGTGAAGCATGATTTGTGCCGCGCTCCAAACAACTTGACTTGGAACTGGGAAATCTGACTTCAGCGAGTTCAAGACAACTGGGAACTTGGGGAAAAAACAAGCTCCGACTGGGAAAATACATTTTGAACGGTCATCCAACTCGGAATTTTAAGCAGGGAACTCGGGCCTCTTTCTAGAGCTACATCCTGAAGATCACTGACGTCATCATGATTCAACTTTTTTTTTCTGAGTTCCCAGTTGTCTTGAAAACACCATAAATCCAGAGAATGTCAGACTTTGATGACAAAATTTGCCCACAAAAGGACCGCAGCGCCACCTTCCTGTACAAGTGAGCACAACAAGGGGAGTCGAAAAATGTCTTGTATGCTGCTGCATAAATGATGCAATATGCCAGGTAGATATGTATACTGTAGCCCACAGGTGTCAAACTCATTCCACGGGGGGCCGAGTGTCTGCGTGTTTTCGCTCCTCCCTTGTACTTGATTGATGAATTAACATCACTAATTAGTTAGGAACTCCCCACACCTGGTTGTCTAGGGCTTTATTGAAAGGAAAAACCAAAAACCTGCAGACACTAGGCCCTCCGTGGAATGAGTTTGACACCCCTGCTGTAGCCAATAAAGTAATATTTAGTGTATGTTGTGTAGTAAGCTGTTAGTAGCCCATGTGCCTCACCCTAATAATTTTGTATATTTTCCCCTCTTAATTTCACCTAATGTTCTGACTTGGTGAACATTTAGCCTATAAACTGTTTTAGAGAAATGTAATCATTGAATGTCGTAAGAGCTTTCATTGTCTGCTTATATGCCCGTTATTTATCCTACGGTTCTGACTTGGTGTACAGGGAGAACACTGTAAGAACAATTCTGTCGCTGCATGCATGCATGCTTGTTTACATGTGACTATTAATCTTTTGTTTGTTGATATTCGTTTGTTAATAAATAAAATAACAAAAATATCTCTAGCTTAATTTTAACTGAATAGCTAAAGCAACTCCATGCTTATTATCACTTTAACCAAATGAACATGGATAGAACACGTCATGGAAGCTATTCCTCCCTATCACCTATTTAAATATAAAACAAACATTTTGCCGGGAGTTTGTCACAGTGGACTCGCCCCTGCGCTGCCGCGGTGTGTTGGGAAATTGCTGGAACATTCCGTTCAGCTTCATCATCCAGTATTGCCAGCCAACTCACGTAGTCTAGACTAGGTAGGGTTTCCATTAAAATAAATTTCACACGCAATTATTTAAACTAACATTTAACCAGCGCATTAAGCAACATCGATCGAACAAGCCAATGGTTCAACTGTATAATGTTGGAAGGCAAACCCAGCTCTTCACACAACGTTAGCTAGCCTAACAAGAGAGCGTCCCTTTAAACAGCTAGCAAGCAAACTGATATATCCGATGATGTAATCGTTCAAACTATTGATTCATTAAAAAATAATGTAACCACTTTGAACCTGAATCTGGGTTTACAGGAGAAGTTGAATATGGCGATTATCCTACAGGAGACGTTGAATTTTGGAGAATAGCCTAACTTACTGTTCGTAATTTCCAACAACTATAATGCTGATATTCAACAACTTCCATTTCAAAATGCTTACCTTATTAAATTTTACAAATCAGCCTGAAAATGTCGCTTCACCCTGATTAGTACAGAAGGACTCCTCGCAGAAGCTGACCGGGCTGGTGATTTCCGCCGAACAGTCTAGAACAAACGGAGCGATGTAGCTAGCCAATCAACTGCCAACAGTTGCTTCATCGCGAGCTCAAATGAACCAATTAAAATATTTCCACAGTAGATAAGTTAGTTGCTACAGTGTTTCCTATTTTTAGAGAAACAGTGTTGGACCGTTCCACAATTTGAGCAGTGTAACTTGTTGAGAAAACCCCCAGTTTTATTTCACATATAACAACAAGTTCACATGTTCAACTTAATGAAAAAAAAAATTCCCTTCTCAAGAGCAATTTTTTATTATTATACTATAGCAAGTGCCTAATAAAGCAACAAGGTTGACTGTAAATCAGCCATAAATCCCCTTGTGACAGGGGGAATGGAAGTTTATGTGTCACATGGAGGCGCAGTTAGTTGAATGCAAGCCCAATTCAGCTTTTTTCATCTAAAAATCAAATAATTTCTGGGTAACAATTAAGTACCCTACTGTGACTGTTTTCCATTTAAAAGGTAAAAAATAAACAAAAATAGCTTTTTAGCAAAGAGCAATTTCTCAAGCAAGAATTTAGATGGGACTGTCTAGGAGTGGTCTGAGCGGGGAGGGGAAAACTGAAAAAAAACTGTTACTGGCAGAGAGGTTTGGAACCCTCTTCCTTATTGGTCTAACATCTAACTTACTGTCTAGTGACGTCAGGCAAAACTTCATCCCACCTAAGCAATTTCATAGTGTTATTCCAATCTCATGGAGTGGATATACAGTACCAGTCAAAAGTTTGGACACACCTACTCATTCCAGGGTTATTTTTTATTGTTACTATTTTCTCCATTGTAGAATAATAGTGAAGACATCAAAACAATGTATGTAGTAACCAAAAAAGTGTCAAAAAAATCTAAATATATTTTATATTTGAGATCCTTCAAAGTAGCCACCTTTTGCCTTGATGATGGCAGGTAGCCTAGTGGTTGGGGCGGCAGGTAGCCTAGTAGTTATGAGCATTTGGCCAGTGAGCTGACAAGGTAAAAATCTGTTGTTCTGCCCCTGAACAAGGCAGTTCATCTTCTATTCCTAGGCCATCATAGCCAGCCGCATACCACACTGCTGGCTTGCCTCTGAAGCTAAGCAGGGTTGGTCCTGGTCAGTCCCTGGATGGGGAGACCAGATGCTGCTGGAAGTGGTGTTGGAGGGCCAGTAGGAGGCACTCTTTCCACTGGTCTAAAAAATATCCCAATGACCCAGGGCAGTGATTGGGAACACTGCCCTGTGTACGGTGCTGTCTTCTGGATGGGATGTTAAAGGGGTGTCCTGACTCTCTGAGGTCATTAGAGAGTCAGGCACTTATTGTAAGAGTAGGGGTGTAGGAAGAGTAGCTATATATATGTAACACAGGAAATCATGTTTTTGACTGCTCTGGGCCGTTAGAACATTTCTAGCCTGTCTATCTATGGGTAACAGGGTTGACATATTTGTATTTATTATGGATCTCCATTAGCTGCTTCCAAGGCAGCAGCTACTCTTCCTGGGGTCCAGACAAATTAAGGCAGTTATATACAATTAAAAACGTTATAGTACATTTAATTAAGATTTCACAACACATTAAGTGTGTGCCCTCAGGCCACTACTCTACTACTACATATCTACAACACAAAATCCATGTGTAAGTGTGTATATTATCATGTGTGTGTACGCATGTGTCAGTGCCTGTTTATGACTCTTCGCAGTTCCCGCTGTTCCATAAGGTGTATGTTTATCTGTTTTTTAAATGTAACTTTACTGTTTGCAGTTACTTGATGTGGAATAGAGTTCCATGTAGTCATGGCTCTATGTAGTACTGTACACCTCCCATAGACTCTTCTGGACTTGGGGTCTGTGAAGATACCTCTAGTGGGATGTCTTGTGGGGTATGGATGGGTGTCTGAGTTGTGTGCTAGTAGTTTAAACAGACAGGTCGGTGCATTCAGCATATCAATCTCTCCTCTACTTTGAGCCAGGAAAGATTGACATGCATATTATTAATGTTAGCTCTCTGTGTACATTTAAGGGCCAGCCGTGCTGCCCTGTTATGGGCCAATTCTCATGTTCCTAAGTCCCTATTTGTGGCACTTGGCCACACGACTGGACAGTATTCCAGGTGTGTCAAAGCTAGGGCCTGTAAGAACTGCCTTGTTGATGGTGCTGTTAAGAAAGCAGACAGACCTCTCCCCATCTTACCTACTGTTGCATCAATATGTTTTCACATTGACAGTTTACAATCCAGGGTTACTTCAAGCAGTTTAGTCTCCTCAACTTGCTCAATTTCCACATTATTCATTAAAATGTTTATTTGAGGTTTAGTGAATGATTTTTACCAAATACAATGTTTTTAGTTTTATAAATATTTAGGACTAACTATTTATTGGAAGTTATGCTCGACCTGCTCAGATTTCCACCACAAAACACAAAACACAAAACATTGCCAAATATAGTCAAACCAGCTCACCTGCTTTTACACTATGATTTGACACTAACAAGGTTTCCATCCAACCTTTCTATGCGAGTCAAGTTGCATAAAAATGTAATGACATGCCTGATGGAAACACAAAATGTTTTGGTAATCTGTCCAAATGTTGACAAAACAAAATATGCTAGACGAGGTGGGATTTTTTTGTGTCTGTGAAATGCTTTTATGTGCAAATATTGATATTGAAGTAAACTTGGAGTCACGCGATGACATGTTGTGTGGTCCTCCCACTACGACTAATCTGGAAAGCCTACAGCAGTTGTTTGTGCTTGGATTAAATTTAACAGGTGAACACGTTCTTGCTTTGTCTCCTCTCCTGCCATCTGCTTGTATCAAGTATATATGTCCCTGCTCCCATGGGAGGTGTGAAGTATAGCTTACTGGCACAGGGGAGCTACAGCTCACAGTACAGTAGCCTAGGCATTGTTCTACTGTGGGAGAGATACGTTCCTTGATAAAGGACAGCTCAGCAGAAACCCTGACATAACCCTGTGAGTCAGATGGGGGAGCGAGACACACACACAGAGAGAGAGAGAGACTCACTTTATGAAAGAAGGTTGGGATTTAGCTATAGAGGTTGCCTCACTGAACAATTACTGCCAATTGGCCTTTGTGTCTGGACTGGAACAGGTTGTTAGAGAAAGGGAAGAGGTCCATTATCAGAAAAATAATGTAAGATACATGATGGTGGCAGTCCTATATATGTGTTGTTGTTTATGGTTCTTATGTAATGGTAAAAGCATCTCTAGGCCTACAGTAAACAACACCAATGGTGTGCCTTGGAGAAAAATAGATGTTTAGACAGCAAAGGTGAGATCAAAACTGGCATTTATCGTTGGATACCACTAGAGTAATTTAGCATGCGTTTTTATTGGGCTGTACTAATACAGGTTGTTGTAGTGCTGTCTCTGGGGGATCCAGGAAACTCCCTTTCATGTTGGGGTGCCACACAAAATACCCTGGCTCTCTCTTCAATAGGTGTGTCTTTTATTCCTGAACAGGGAGAGAATTGAAAGATTTTCTACATCCAATTTAGATGCCTGGCTGAGGCGCCTAACAGCCAAACCTGATACATTATGAATGCCATGCTGACACGTTTATCACCATACAAAAACAATGGCAACAGAATATCTGACGACATCACATTGTACACCCTCCGTCTGCTGATCCCAGGGATCAAGAGCATAATTATAGTAATCATTGTAGAGTGTCAAATGTACTTAATATATACTTGAATTGAATGTGCTTATTACATTATGTCTGAGACTATTCATTATGTAGTCCTTACATAACACCATTAATGGCTATTCACACCTTTATAATAACACCTTCCATCCCACCTACCTTCACGTCTCCCTATCCCAAGGACAGTATGTGCTTGGTGTTGACTTGATTGTAACTCAATTGAAACAGGTAGAAAATTACTTGAATTATGTCATCAAGTTGTTCCTCGAGCACTGATCTCATCCTGTGGCAGTCTATCTCAGATGCACAACTCTGTTGAAGTACATTTGCTATAATCAACACAAAATCATACAATTACTGTCAGAGGATATGTAATGAAATTGTCTTACTTTAAAGTGCATCTGTGTCCTTCACATCACCCCATGTTGATAAATCACTTTTAGTCTTGCATTCTAAAGCAACATTGTAGGTATGTCTACTGACAGAGATCATTGCTAAAATATAAAAAATGTATAAAAAATACTTGATAATTGAAGTATATAGCAATGTTGAAAATACAACAACATGCAGTACTGAGATGTTTCTGAACATCCATATCTCATGTTACTATGTCTTTTGTACGGGATATTCACTCTCACGCCCCTCTGCTCCTCAGGAGGCCAGTATAAATATAGGGAGCTGGAGACAGAGATAAAGACAAAGTAAGATGAACACCTACAGGTGAGTCTTTGACAACATCTTTTTTTAGCCATTTCACTGGAATGTCATCAACCAGAATACATATTTGCTTATTTTCTTAATAATAGATGCATACAAATGTGTGCTTTAATTAGGGCACAAATGTAAGAAGTGTGCTTGTCTTTAATCTATCAATGCAAGATTATTCCGTATAATCTATAATTTCCTGTTTATTTGTGATTTTGTAATTGGCTAGCTTTTTCAAAGGGGATTGTGAGTTTATGGACAAAGTCATATCGATGTGTGATGTTTTTTCAGATAATGGCCTCAGAAGAGGTTGGTGAATGCCTTGATCCTCATTGTGGTGTGTCTTGTACTTGCAGACTGAGAACAATGTTGCTGCCCCTGCTTGTGTGCCAGCTTTGCCTGTTTCTGCGGAGTGAGGCCCAGACACCCAGCACTTTTTGCAACATGCACTCAACATTCAGACCACCAGGTTAGTGAATACACTGCTCAGCTGGTACAAGTACTTCCATCCCCTCTTATTTCAACAGAGGTTAGGGTGATGATAAAACAACATTTTCACACACATCAACGTCACCAAAATGTCAGGTAATTACTATTATAGTATTACAATATTACTATTGTACCACATTGTGCGCTATTCCTTTGTCTTATCTAATGGTTCATATCTCTGGTCTTTCCCAGTGAACTCGGACATCACAGTGACCTGTGGTACTGAGGTTATGGAGTTGATTATCTTGTTATGCCCAGTCTACTTTGGTGGATACAACGAAACCCTGATGGCCCTCAACACACAGTTCATCCTCCCCGAGTGCCATGGAACACCTGACTGGAACATTGACCCTCCAATCCTGAAATTCAATCTGTCAATAACTGCTGATGCTGTGGCTGTCTGCTCCAACACATTCAGGGTAAATCAATTACAGGAATGTATTTACCTGCTTGGTTAATTATGGTGAGAGAAAATTAGTATTTGATTCTTCGAATTGCCACCTATTGTTCTAAGCTGGGTGTTTTGAATCTCTTTGTCTTGACTCCAGATAACCAATGAAGTTGGTACTGGGTTATTTTCTGACTTCTCAAATGTCCAGTTTGTTAATATATCTGGCACCATCAACTCGCTGGACACCAGTGCATCTATTGTCACCTACCGCCGGCAGATCATCTACATGTTCTCCTGTCGCTACCCTCTGCAGTATCTGGTCAACAGCAGTAAAGTCACAGTGTGAGTCTTTAAATTAATCACCTACTCTACTGTAACTCCCACTATAATTCTGCATAATTTTGTCTAATGTCTCAAACAGCCTGTTCATTACATGCTGACCAGACCGGACACGTCGCGTGCGCGAGTTGCAAAATAAATTTAGAAATCCATGTTATTCAATTATTGCACCCACACTGCTCGCGCGCGCCAACAAGTGTCTGCGATGCCAAGGGCTAAAATAGAAGTCAGTTCTATTTCTGACGCAGATCGCCCTGCAAGTCCTGCCTCTCCCATCTCCTCATTGGTTTATAGAAGCAGGTACCCACGTGCCATCTCCTCATTGGTTATACTCACATGGGAGATTGAAAGACTAAATGTTTTGCCGGTTGTCGTGGTAAAAGTGTAGATGCCAATCACCATATGAGTTCAAAGATGAAAAAGCCTGGAAGGAGGAGAGATAACTAGAAACCATTCGATTGGCCGTTTTATGTGTGGATTAATTGTCGGAGTAGAAGACCTTGTGCATTTCAGGTAAAATAACAACTCAATGTTTATATCCCAGGACAAATTAGCTAGCAACAGCAAGCTAGCTAAATAGGACAAATTAGCTAGCAAGTGCAAGCTAACTAGCTAAATTGCCATACATGTTTAATGCTTTTCGACCTGTCCCCAAATTAATGTAATCGGTTCAGAGTTTGTTTTGATATTTTAACCTGCGTGTCGTGATCGCTTTTGGTGTAGGGGGACAAAATAAAATTATGCACGATAGCGCACGCGCGCAGCCGGTTTGGGTTCGGTGTTATTGAGTGTAAACCATGTACAGTAAGTGTCACTGTAACATTCCCTGTAACATTCAGATCGGGTGTGAGTCTTGCAGTGAGGGACAATGACGGCAGCTTTGTCAGTACACTGAGCATGTGGCTCTACAGTGTAAGTGTCTACCTTCAGCACACTACTGCCAGAAGTACACAGTGCACTTCTATAGGATATGAAGCAATTGTGTTGTGCTTATAATAGACTGGTGTTTTGCTGTGAAACAGGACACTGACTACACTCAGCAACTCATTGTCCCAGAGAATGGAATAAATCTGAAGACCAGAATCTTTGTGGGGGTGGAAGCCACCAGTCTAACAGAGAGGTAGGACTATAGACGTTGAGCCTTTTGTAAAGTACCGTACTGCAAAACATACAATTTCTCACAAATAAAAAACAAATATATTTAAGAAAAAAAGTGCTGTAGCTATACTGCATTCTAGAATCTGTCCCTCTGTTCCTCTCTAAAGGTTCCACGTTCTGCTTGACCGATGCTATGCAACAACAAGTCCCGTTCCCAACAACAGCACCTACTATGACCTCTTTGTTGGGTGAGTCAGTATTATTCACCCAGTTTAATTTCTATAGATTTATAATAACTCTAACTGAAACTGAAGCATTTTTGGTTTCTGGTCACGCCTAATGTGTGTATGTGTACAGTATGTGTATGACTCATATCTCTTATCTCATCAAAGGTGTACACGTGATAGAAAAACCAGGGTTGAGTTGAACGGAGCATCTCAGAATGCACACTTCTCCTTTGAGGCCTTCCGTTTCATTGAACACAAGAACATGACCATCTCCACTTTCTACCTGCACTGTGTCACCCGACTCTGTGAGGTGTCCTCCTGCTTGTCCTTACTGCCCGTAAGCATCAACAATTAGAAAATAACACACAGGTCACTGCCTTCACTCATAGAAACAAAACTAAACATTTTACAATAGTACACAGTGGCGGTCACATTCACAATATTGCCCTTGCTCTCTCTCGACATCCGGTTTGTCTACAACAACGTTCAAAGATTCCAGCTTAACACCTGTTGCCTAGAGTCTGGGTTTCCCAGACTATATTGCCCTCTGTTCTGAAGAACCCTAATTTATGAGACAACCCTATGATATTCTAAGCATATCCAACTGAATAGATAAATGTTTCAAACCAATAGGAAATAAAAAATGACTTCCTGTCTGAACTCTGCCTGTTTGATCCCAGAACTGTTCAGGTTCCTCCAGGAGAAAGAGAGAAGCCCAGGGAGTGTTGGCCAACGACCAGGGCACAATCTCCTCCGTACCCATCAAGACCAAAGTGGACGACGGTGCGGCCATACTGTACCAGTGGTGTGATATGATAGCAGACATTAATGATATATCAGACATGAATTAATGACACTTGATGAGGGTGAAATTGATTAGTCATCTCATTGCTTATACAGAATGAGTAATTAAATGTATTGTAATGTAAGTCACTTCATTCTTGACCATCTTATTCTGTTTCCATCTCCTACAGGTCTTCCAACAGCTTCATAATGTAAGAAATTCTTCCAAGCTGCCCTTGATAATCACAGTCATCAAAGCTTATGCCTTTCAATAAAATAAAAAAATGCACCCATTGGCTACAGTATGTTGATATATCCCTACTCTCTGCCCCTCCAACAGTCTCATTCCAGTCCCAGAGAAGCCCAATGGCCCATGTGGCTGTCAGTACTGCGGTGCTGGTTGTCATTTGTCTCTCCATGGCCCTGTTCATTGGTCTTTTGCTGAGGAGGAGAAGGTTATCCATCCTCCAATGAGATTTGGTCTAGGACCAGGGAAACACTCAGTGGGGTACTTTACATCCCCAGAGCATGTAGACAGCTGTTATGAAGACACAATACAGTGGCAGGTAAAATGGGAAAAGGATGGTTAGTTCTCAATTTATGAGTAAAGGATGGTTAGTTCTCAATTCATGAGTAAAGGATCGTTAGTTCTCAATTCATGAGTAAAGGATAGTTAGTTCTTAGTTCATAAGTAAATTATGGTTCGTTTTCAATTCATTTGTAAAGGATGGTTAGTTCTCAATTCATGAGTAAAGGATGGTTAGTTCTCAATTCATGAGTAAAGGATGGTTAGTTTTAAATTCATGAGTAAAGGATGGTTAGTTCTCAGTTCATAGGCAAAGAATGGTTAGTTCTCAGTTCATAAGTAAAGGATGGTTAGTTCTCAGTTCGTATGTAAAGGATGGTTAGTTCTCAGTTCATGGATTACAATGTTATACACGTTAGTGAGAAAGTATTAAGCAACATTTCATGCATAATGTTACAGAAACATAGCATTTTATAATTGTAAGAAAGTGACAGCAGGGTACTAGAGGTAATCATCTTCTACACACCTAAATGTATAGTTCATAAATACGGCACATACAGATTTTCTGTATGAATCTTTTGTATGATAGCTGACTAATTGTCAGAGTAAATTCTGTATGATAGCTAAAGGCCAGAGAAAATGTTGTATGCACTTGCTTGACAGATGTGTATTAAAGTACACAACAAAAATATAAACGCAACATGTAAAATGTTGGTCCCATGTTTCATGAGCTGAAATAAAAAATCCCAGAAATGTTCCATACGCACAAAAGCTTATTTCTCTCAAATGTTTTGTACAAATTTGTTTAAATCCCTGTTAATGAGCATATCTCCTTTGCTAAAATAATCCATCCACTAGAGGAATGTCCACTAGAGCTGTTTGCCAGAGAATTTAATGTTAATTCATTTGCCAGAGAATTTGGCAGTACGTCCAACCGGCCTCACAACCACAGACCATGTGTAACTGTAGCGTGGTTCGTTCTGCGTTGTGTACTTTTAATTAGGACGCTGCCACAACTGAAGGTCTGCTAGTTGAATTCTTTTTATTTGCCCTGCACACGAAGAGACAACACACATTATGTTAACCCTTGGTGCAGTCCTAGCTCTCAGGCACCTTACTAGCCGAAGGTCAGGCAAAAGAGTGCCAAAAGGAAATAACAGGTGCTGCTTGCACACATTCGATGCACAACAGCACACCATACAATGCAAGTAAAATGATACAGAACATAATTCTGACAAAATAAAAGACATACCTGCACACGAAGAGACAACAAACATTATGTTAACCCTTGGTGCAGTCCTAGCTCTCAGGCACCTTGCTAGCCGAAGGTCAGGCAAAAGAGTGCCAAAAGGAAATAACAGGTGCTGCTTGCACACATTCGATGCACAACAGCACACCATACAATGCAAGTAAAATGATACAGAACATAATTCGGACAAAATAAAAGACATACCTGCACACGAAGAGACAACACACATTATGTTAACCCTTGGCACAGTCACAGCTCTCAGGCACCTGCGCGAGCACATGAACACTCACTCAAACACTGTCCCAAGTACTCACAAGTTACAATAGATACCCTAGTTAGCGAGCTTTGTGAAACTTGTTAACATAAATCTTTATATTATCCACATTGTAACAAACTTATGGTTGCATAACAGTACATTGTGTAACATTATGATGGTTTTATATTAAACAATTTTGGAGCCAAGGACAACATACCTTGCTAGCCGAAGGTCAGGCAAAAGAGAACAATAAGGAGGTACGGAAATACAGATAACCTGCGATGGGCCAAACCAAAATATACAAAACTTTTACAATCACATGTATGTACAATATTGATATGAAAAAGTGTTTGTACACCAAATAAAAGCATTAGCTATGCAGCTGTAATTAAATAAAAAAATACACTGAATTATTATTATCAAATTATTAACATCCCCGACATGGCCTATTTGAATTGGTCCTTGTGTGCAACTTGGTGCATAATCTAGGGGAACAACATCACACTGCTACATAACCACGCCAGCCCAGGACCTCCACGTCCAGCTTCCTCACCTTCGTTATCGTCAGGAGGAGGGGTGGTGCTGAGTAATATTTCTGTCTGTAATAAAGCCCTTTTGTAGGGAAAAACTCATTCTGATTGGCTGGGCCTGGCTGCCAAGTGTGTGGGCCTATGCCATCCAAGGCCCACCCATGGCTGCACCCCTGCCCAGTCATGTGAAATCCATAGATTAGGGCCTAATGAATTTATTTCACTTGACTGATTTCCTTATATGAACTGTAACTCAGTCAAATCTTTGAAATTGTGGCATGTTGCGTTTATAATTTTGTTCAGTATATTTTATTAATGAAATGGTTTCATACATTTTTTTGTGTGTGAAATAATTGTCTATCCTCCATGTCATTTTGAGATGTTTGCTCTTGGGCCAACAAAACTGGCAACAATAGTCTAAGCCTTTACCTGAAAATAGTTTGATTCTCCTATCTTGTATTTTATGAGAATGGGTGCTGTATTACTGGGAAAGCAGTCGTGAACTGTCACTGGGGAGAGTATCATGGATGTCTTGGTTGGGTGGTTATAGAGAAGTATCAAATACAAATGTTCAAGTGCAGCTTCAGCTTGGTTATAGAGAATGTTCTCCCTTTGTGCAATAAGAGAAAAGAGCAACATGTTGACAAGCTTTGTAGAGGACCTACACAGGTCATTATTTCAACTATTTGTCTAATTTAAGCAATTTCACCTGGCACCTATCTTTTGGTTTCTGTATTTTCAGTAGCCTAAATACAATATTAGTTCAGTCAATGAACATGTGGAAAGTCAACAAAAAAACAATACCAGACACATAGCTACAGTAAGTACCGTTTTGGTAACAGATTGAGGTACTAGCAGTCTAACTTCTCACATCCATCAGTAGTCTAAAACACACTTTTGGTTTTATATGTACAGACATGTTTGGATTCTCTTTGTTTGTGTGTACCTGGTTGACTGCCAGGGCTTGTCTTGGCTGGACTCCTGCTAGCTGTGGTCTGCCAAGAAATGGATAAAGATGTGGAAGAGACAAATTAACCTTCAAACCCACAAGAGAAAAAGGAGCTAATGGACTTTTTGGGCACAAAAAAAGGCAAGTTCATCAAAGCATTATCCCGTAGGTGGCAAACATGCACTGTGGGAAACTTCTAGATAAGGACATGCATATAGCTCTACGGCTCTGCCACTAACAGTTTCATACAGTACTTATATTTACCCCTGACTCATGGGCTGCATCCCAAATGGCACCCTATTCTGTTTTTAGTGCACTATTTTTGACCAGGGCCCTGGTAATGCACTATATAGGGAATAGGATGCCATTTCGTACGCTGTTGATCTTTCTCTCCACTGCCCTGGCTCAGGTGCACCTGTTCCTTGTACACTCTGGGAGCCAGACATGAGGCTAAGGTCCTTTGAGACGCTGAAGACAGACCGTCAGCTGCACTGCAGTGACACGCTGGCCCAGCTCTGTACCTCCCTCTGCTTCTCCAGTGTCATGGAGTTCATGAGCAACCAGCCCTGTCTCACTGACCACTTCTGTCATCACTGGGGAACGAGATTATAATTAACATACATTTTATATATATATATGTAGGTAATGAAACAAAAAATAAAGCTTTTTTTATGTCTACCAAAAAGACCCCATTCCAGAATGTTACCAACAATTTGAAAATAATGAAAATCAGTCATAGGTTCCCAAACCCACCATTTGCTGACCATGTATGGTAAAATAGTGCCTGCTGTTTGTGTGTCTGTCCACCAGGTGGGGCTGGTTATCTGGAGTGCTCAGTGCTTTCTGCCCAAAGTGATCTTGCACACCAAGTACAAAGTCACATGTGAGGGCCATTATACAGGCAGTGATGTTTGAAGAGATGGGTACAGAGTAGACTGTACATCAACATCACACACAGACAGACCACGGAGCTACTAAAACTCTTTACTTCTTCTGGACACTAATCAAAACTCTGAATACTCATCATTGCACATTCTTTAATTGTGGTTAATGTTAGGATGTACATTCATGTCATGGAAAATTGTCATATCAAATATAAATAATGGAGTGAGTAAACTTGTTGTGATTGAGAATTAAACACAGAAAATAAGTGTGTTTTGGCTGATAATAATAATAATATTTGGGTTGTATGATTATCATTAATATAACATTTGATCAACTTGTTCAGCAGATTTTTACAAAAGCTTCTTCATTCCTATATATTTCAATATAAAATGTATTTGATTATTCTAGATTACACATCACATGTACAGTATATAATATAAAACGCAACAACGTTATTTGTACTGTGGCAGGTTGAAGACTTTCTCTCAGTCGTTCTCATTTCAGCACAGTCTTTGCTGTGGTCAGCATTCTTAGTGGCAGTACATCCTCCACCCATTCATTTGGAGAGGTCATCATTCGTTCCCATAGAGCTACCTCGTCAGCATTCGAATCCATCCAATTCACCAATGCCTCATAACTTCTGCCTGTAGGGAGAGATGGAGAGAACCTAGGCTTAGCCAATGAAGTCAATTGAATGAAATGAATGTACAGAACCTGTGTTTCTGTGGAGAAATCTATAATATAATATAAAATCATATAATAGAATAGTCCATTAGTACCTGTGCCAGGCCCCAGTCTTAGACCCCCTAGGAGGTTACTGGCCAGCTTGTCACGGTCCCACACAGTCATCTCCACGCAGGCCTCCTTCAGGTCCTCCTGTCTGAAGCCATCGTACACCATGGTGTGGTTAAACACCGGCTCAACCGTACTCCTCAGCACCCGCGTTTTCTGTCGACTCTTTCTGCTCGTGTCCGGGAGCACAAAGCTACAGAGGAGTCAGGCAGTCTCACAAGTCAAGCAATTGTTTCAGAAATATTACATATACCTACAACTACGACCATATCCCCCGTGCATCCCGCAAAGGCGGAGGTGTTGCTAACATTTACGATAGCAAATTTCAATTTACCCCCCAAAAAATGACGTTTTCGTCTTTTGAGCTTCTAGTCATGAAATCTATGCAGCCTACTCAATCACTTTTTATAGCTACTGTTTACAGGCCTCCTGGGCCATATACAGCGTTCCTCACTGAGTTCCCTGAATTCCTATCGGACCTTGTAGTCATAGCAGATAATATTCAAATTTTTGGTGATTTTAATATTCACATGGAAAAGTCCACAGACCCACTCCAAAAGGCTTTTGGAGCCATCATCGACTCAGTGGCTTTTGTCCAACATGTCTCTGGACCTACTCACTGCCACAGTCATACTCTGGACCTAGTTTTGTCCCATGGAATAAATGTTGTAGATCTTAATGTTTTTCCTCATAATCCTGGACTATCGGACCACCATTTTATTACGTTTGCAATCGCAACAAATAATCTGCTCAGACCCCAACCAAGGAGCATCAAAAGTCGTGCTATAAATTCTCAGACAACACAAAGATTCCTTGATGCCCTTCCAGACTCCTTCTGCCTACCCAAGGACGTCAGAGGACAAAAATCAGTTAACCACCTAACTGAGGAACTCAATTTAACCTTGCACAATACCCTAGATGCAGTTGCACCCCTAAAAACTAAAAACATTTGTCGTAAGAAACTAGCTCCCTGGTATACAGAAAATACCCGAGCTCTGAAGCAAGCTTCCAGAAAATTGGAACGGAAATGGCGCCACACCAAACTGGAAGTCTTCCGACTAGCTTGGAAAGACAGTACCATGCAGTATCGAAGAGCCCTCACTGCTGCTCGATCATCCTACTTTTCCAACTTAATTGAGTGAAATAAGAACAATCCAAAATTTATTTTTGATACTGTCGCAAAGCTAACTAAAAAGCAGCATTCCCCAAGTGAGGATGGCTTTCACTTCAGAAGTAATAAATTCATGAACTTCTTTGAGGAAAAGATCATGATCATTAGAAAGCAAATTATGGACTCCTCTTTAAATCTGCGTATTCCTCCAAAGCTCAGCTGTCCTGAGTCTGCACAACTCTGCCAGGACCTACGATCAAGAGAGACACTTAAGTGTTTTAGTACTATATCTCTTGACACAATGATGAAAATAATCATGGCCTCTAAACCTTCAAGCTGCATACTGGATCCTATTCCAACTAAACTACTGAAAGAGCTGCTTCATGTGCTTGGCCCTCCTATGTTGAACATAATAAACGGCTCTCTATCCACCAGATGTGTATCAAACTCACTAAAAGTGGCAGTAATAAAGCCTCTCTTGAAAAAGCCAAACCTTGACCCAGAAAATATAAAAAAACTATCGGCCTATATCAAATCTTCCATTCCTCTCAAAAATTTTTGAAAAAGCTGTTGCGCAGCAACTCACTGCCTTCCTGAAGACAAACAATGTATACGAAATGCTTCAGTCTGGTTTTAGACCCCATCATAGCACTGAGACTGCACTTGTGAAGGTGGTAAATGACCTTTTAATGGCGTCAGACCGAGGCTCTGCATCTGTCCTCGTGCTACTAGACCTTAGTGCTGCCTTTGATACCATCGATCACCACATTCTTTTGGAGAGATTGGAAACCCAAATTGGTCTACACGGACAAGTTCTGGCCTGGTTTAGATCTTATCTGTCGGAAAGATATCAGTTTGTCTCTGTGAATGGTTTGTCCTCTGACAAATCAACTGTACATTTCGGTGTTCCTCAAGGTTCCGTTTTAGGACCACTATTGTTTTCACTATATATTTTACCTCTTGGGGATGTCATTCGAAAACATAATGTTAACTTTCACTGCTATGCGGATGACACACAGCTGTACATTTCAATGAAACATGGTGAAGCCCCAAAATTGCCCTCGCTAGAAGCCTGTGTTTCAGACATAAGGAAGTGGATGGCTGAAAACGTTCTACTTTTAAACTCGGACAAAACAGAGATGCTTGTTCTAGGTCCCAAGAAACAAAGAGATCTTCTGTTAAATCTGACAATTAATCTTGATGGTTGTAAAGTCGTCTCAAATAAAACTGTGAAGGACCTCGGCGTTACTCTGGACCCTGATCTCTCTTTTGACGAACATATCAAGACTGTTTCAAGGACAGCTTATTTCCATTTATGTAACATTGCAAAAATCAGAAATTGTCTGTCCAAAAATGATGCAGAAAAATTAATCCATGCTTTTGTTACTTCTAGGTTAGATTACTGCAATGCTCTACTTTCCAGCTACCCGGATAAAGCACTAAATAAACTTCAGTTAGTGCTAAATATGGCTGCTAGAATCCTGACTAGAACCCAAAAATTTGATCATATTACTCTAGTGCTAGCTTCCCTACACTGGCTTCCTGTTAAGGCAAGGGTTGATTTCAAGGTTTTACTGTTAACCTACAAAGCGTTACATGGGCTTGCTCCTACCTATCTTTCCGAGTTGGTCCTGCCGTACATACCTACACGTACGCTACGGTCACAAGACGCAGGCCTCCTAATTGTCCCTAGAATTTCTAAGCAAACAGCTGGAGGCAGGGCTTTCTCCTATAGATCTCCATTTTTATGGAATGGTCTGCCTACCCATGTAAGAGACGCAGACTCGGTCTCAACCTTTAAGTCTTTACTGAAGACTTATCTCTTCAGTAGGTCATATGATTGAGTGTAGTCTGGCCCAGGAGTGTGAAGGTGAACGGAAAGGCTCTGGAGCAACGAACCGCCCTTGCTGTCTCTGCCTGGCCGGTTCCCCTCTCTCCACTGGGATTCTCTGCCTTTAACCCTATTACAGGGGCTGAGTCACTGGCTTACTGGTGCTCTTTCATGCCGTCCCTAGGAGGAGTGCGTCACTTGAGTGGGTTGAGTCACTGACGTGATCTTCCTGTCTGGGTTGGAGCCCCCCCTTGGTTTGTGCCGTGGCGGAGATCTTTGTGGGCTATACTCGGCCTTGTCTCAGGATTGTAAGTTGGTGGTTGAAGATATCCCTCTAGTGGTGCGGGGGCTGTGCTTTGGCAAAATGGGTGGGGTTATATCCTTCCTGTTTGGCCCTGTCCGGGGGTATCATCGGATGGGGCCACAGTGTCTCCTGACCCCACCTGTCTCAGCCTCCAGTATTTATGCTGCAGTAGTTTATGTGTCGGGGGGCTAGGGTCAGTTTGTTATATCTGGAGTACTTCTCCTGTCTTATCCGGTGTCCTGTGTGAATTTAAGTATGCTCTCTCTAATTCTCTCCTTCTCTCTTTCTTTCTCTCTCTCGGAGGACCTGAGCCCTAGGACCATGCGTCAGGACTACCGGGCATGATGACTCCTTGCTGTCCCCAGTCCACCTGGCCTTGCTGCTGTTCCAGTTTCAACTGTTCTGCCTGCGGCTATGGAACCCTGACCTGTCCACCGGACGTGCTACCTGTCCCAGACCTGCTGTTTTCAACTCTCTCGAGACCGCAGGAGCGGTAGAGATACTCTTAATGATCGGCTATGAAAAGCCAACTGACATTTACTCCTGAGGTGCTGACTTGCTACACCCTCGATAACTTCTGTGATTATTATTATTTGACCATGCTGGTCATTTATGAAAATTTGAACATCTTGGCCATGTTCTGTTATAATCTCCACCCGGCACAGCCAGAAGAGGACTGGCCACCCCTCATAGCATGGTTCCTCTCTAGGTTTCTTCCTAGGTTTTGGCCTTTCTAGGGAGTTTTTTCTAGCCACCGTGCTTCTACACCTGCATTGCTTGCTGTTTGGGGTTTTAGGCTGGGTTTCTGTACAGCACTTCGAGATATTAGCTGATGTACGAAGGGCTATATAAAATATATTATTATATATGGCATGATATTATTTATGGCATGTGTTGTACGTACCACTTGACATATGGGTTGATGGTGGCCCCTCTGATGAGGGGAAGGTTCTTGCAGTCTTTCACCCAAATATGAACCTCACCTTTGTTAGAGGGGGGATCCTTTCCTGGGCCTAGTGTTTATAATCAAGCATGATTCAGTGAACTTGTGTACACTGTATATTTCTGTTGCACAAAAGTCATATTTGAATGTATGGTAACTAGTTACCGAAAGCACCACATTTTCTTCATAAAATATACCTTTTCTATTTAATAAATTGTTTATAGACACTGGTGATGGTTAAGACATGTGAGGCGTGCAGACTCTTACTGTGGGAGACTTGAGGCAGGAAGCGTATGGCCAGTTTCATCTCCCCTCTGTCATCGGAGGGCTGCAGACTGGAGGTAGGCTGAGGAGACCAGGGGGAGACCGCCAGCACAGAGAGTACAGTGAGAACACCCCAATTTACTAAATAGCACCACCACCTTACTGGACACACTCCAATCTACACTCACACCTCCACAACCCACTGTGTATAGCATGTCATGTCACACAATTGTATTTTATTTTATTTAACCTTATTTAATTAGGCAAGTCAGTTAAGAACAAAGTATTATTTACAATGACGGCCTACAATACTAACAGGCACAGCCATTTAAATAAATAGCAAAAGCATAGAGATGGATTTCAGTCTTGGATTAATGTTTTGGTACAGTACTGAGACCATTACACAGACAAAGCACGTGTGATGTTGTCTCACCCTGGATTTCAGAGCTAAGTAGTTCATCTGGGTGTGGTCAAAGTCCCATTTGGACAGGTCCACATCCACCTCACCCAGAAAACTGTTCCTGCCAAAGGTGTCGTGGTGCCAGACGGAGAGAATGAGGGTCTGAGTTTGGAGGTGCTCCATACGAAGCCGATACTGATAAAAGAACAGGAAATACTTTTTGTTAAAAGCACTTTATGTCAGACCTGATGTACATGTAATGATACATTTCTCTATTCAACTTAAATTATAGAGTTTTTAGAACCTCTCTTACTCTGAGGAGCTCGTTGAAAATGGGGTTGAGAGTCTTCTTCTTCACAGACGTTTTCCTCTTCCCTATTTTGGCTTTGTCAGGTACCAGGTAACTTTTAACATACCTACAGCAAGAAACACAAGAATCATACACACAAAGTACCATGTATTTCAGCAGTGTCCAATCAATCATGGAGTAGTAAATAAGAAAGCAAGGCTATATAAACTCAGCAAGAAAATAAACGTCCTCTCACTGTCAACTGAGTTTATTTTCAGCAAACGTAACATGTGTAAATATTTGTATGAACATAACAAGATTCAACAACTGAGACATAAACTGAACAAGTTCCATAGACATGTGACTAACAGAAATTGAATAATGTGTCCCTGAACAAAGGGGGGGTCAAAATCAAAAGTAACAGTCAGTATCTGGTGTGGCCACCAGCTGCATTAAGTACTGCAGTGCATCTCCTCCTAATGGACTGCACCAGATTTGCCTGTTCTTGCTGTGAGATGTTAACCCACTCTTCCACCAAGGCACCTGCAAGTACCCGGACATTTCTGGGCGGGAATGACCCTAGTCCTCCCCTCCGATCCAACAGGTCCCAGACGTGCTCAATGGGATTGAGATGCGGGCTCTTCGCTGGCAATGGCAGAACACATTCCTGTCTTGCAGGAAATCACGCACAGAATGAGCAGTATGGCTGGTGGCACTGTCATGCTGGAGGGTAATGTCAGGATGAGCCTGCAGGAAGGGTACCACATGAGGGAGGAGGATGTCTTCCCTGTAACGCACAGCATTGAGATTGCCTGCAATGACAACAAGCTCAGTCCGATGATGCTGTGACCCTCCACCTCCAAATCGATCCCGCTCCAGAGTACAGGCCTCTGTGTAACGCTCATTCCTTCGACGATAAATGCAAATCCGACCATCACCCTTGGTGAGACAAAACCGTGACTCGTCAGTGAAGAGCACTTTTTGCCAGTCCTGTCCGGTCCAGCGACGGTGGGTTTGTGCCCATAGGCGACGTTGTAGCCGGTGATGTCTGGTGAGGACCTAACTTACAACAGGCCTACAAGCCCTCAGTCCAGCCTCTCTCAGCCTATTACGGACAGTCTGAGCACTGATGGAGGGATTGTGCGTTCCTGGTGTAACTCGGGCAGTTGTTGTTGCCATCCTGTACCTGTCCCACAGGTATGATGTTCGGATGTACCAATCCTGTGCAGGTGTTGTTACACGTGGTCTGCCACTGCGAGGACGATCAGCTGTCCGTCTTGTCTCCCTGTAGCTCTGTCTTAGGCGTCTCACATTACGGACATTGCAATTTATTGCCCTGGCCACATTTGCAGTCCTCATGCTCCCTTGCAGCATGCCTAAGGCACATTCACGCAGATGAGCAGGGACCCTAGGAATCTTTATTTTGGTGTTTTTCAGAGTCAGTAGAAAGGCCTCTTTAGTGTCCTAAGTCTTCATAACTGTGACCTTAATTGCCTACCGTCTGTAAGCTGTTAGTGTCTTAACGACCGTTCCACAGGTGCATGTTCATGAATTGTTTATGGTTCATTGAACATGCATGGGAAACAGTGTTTAAACCCTTTACAATGAAGATCTGTGAAGTTATTTTGATTTTTACGAATTATCTTTGAAAGACAGGGTCCTGAAAAAGGGACGTTTCTTTTTTAGCTGAGTTTATTAGGAATTCCCTATATTCAGGGATCATAAGGAGTTCTATCAGGGGCCTAGTATAATAGTTGGCACTGTACTCACGGGTCAGAGCGGCCCCTCTTAGGGTCGACGGCGGCCAGGTCTCGGCATTGAGCCACGAAGATGTGGAACTCCCTGAGCTTCTGAACGTAGTTGATGGAGAACTGGATGTTCCCCTGCACCTCCACACCTCCATAGTCCCCACTGTGCATGGTCATCACACTGCCACTCAGCTAACACACACACACACACAGTTAAAACCTTCTAAACAGTTTACATAAAACCTTAGCCTTTCAGGCAGTTCTCATTAATATCATGATGTGAAAAACTATAAAATGTGTGGTTAATGGGACAATTAAGAGATTTAATAAGACTGTTAATATTTTATAATCATGATAGTTGCCAATAGAAAATGCCAGCTAAGCTTGGTTAGGCAGAACATGTGCGTGCTTTGAATGTGAACAGTGGTTGTGTGTTAGCAGAGCATGCGTGAAGTGAACATACAGAGGACACAGATGCCATGCCAGAGGAGCTGCTGAAGTTAGTCATAGATCTGCCCGTCTTCTGCCTGCCTCCATGGTAACTGTCTTCAGAGGCGGAGTCAGTTTCTCTGCAATCACTCTAGAATACAGACAGCATCGCTAGAATGCCCAGTGCACATACAGACATACAGTGTTCTTTGACCTAAAGCGCTCGCATGGAATAAAGATGTTGTGGCTTTACCTCGTTCTGCAGGAACGAGGGAACAGATTTGCTCATCTTCTTCAAATGTTCAGGGTCAGAGTAGAGGGATGAGGAGGGAGAGGGGATGGTGGATGCTGAGGGAGGACAGAACAGAGAGAAGGATGAGAGGCTAAAGGTTCCATAATACCCTCATAACCTTATTACAGATCACTTACTGTAGCTATTGAATTACCCAGCAATGCTAGCATTCTACAACATAGAATAAAAAGCCAGTATTCTTTATTATATTTGGTATAAACTGTCTAACCCAATATCGACCCAAAGGCAAATTAAATTTCCAAGAAAGGTACGAAACAATTCTTAACCATCACTGCTTCGCCTGAGGACATCAAGGGGAGCTAGTCTTCTTTCTTGTCCTGTAGGGAATTATGGAAAACATAGACAACATTACTTTTTCATCCCAACATGCATTAATCCTGGTATCTGGGCCATCCTGACAGCACCACTATAATGCCGGTATAGTGGTTGAGGAGACAAGGGACATTTCTCACGTGGTGGCATGGATGCTGTGATATCCTCAAGACTTTTGGCCAGATTTTGTGGGCGGGCCTGAGCTCTTTTCAATGCCTTCTGTACAGGGTCCTGATCCTCATCATCATTTTCACCTAAAACATCAGACATTAGAGAAAGAGTTGCTCATACTGTACATGTAGATGCCTTCAACAAAGACCACACATAGACGTGTTAAAAAAACATTACATGTGGCCTCTTTACACTGATCATTTACAAGGAGTATATAAAACATTAATAAGAGCACCTTCCTAATATTGAGTTACAACCCCTCCTGCCCCCCTCCCCATTTTACCATCCGAACAGCCTCAATTTGTTGGGCATGGACTCTACAAAGGTGTCCATTCACCCTCCGAATGGCACACATACACAATTCATGTCAAAATTGTCTCAAGGCTTAAAAATCCTTATTTATCCTGCCTCATCTACACTGATTGAAGTGGATTTAACAAGTGACATCAATAAAGGATCATAGATTTCAACTGGATTCACCTGGTTAGTCTATGTCATGGAAAGTGTTTTGTACACTCAGTGCACTCAGTGTACACTAATGTTTTGTACACTCAGTGTATGTAGTCTGTTGTTTACAGATAGCCAAAGTGTCTCTAGAGTTAAGTTGGAAGAGAAAAATATGTTTGAATAATTTGTTTTACTGGCTATATTATATCATTACTCATAAAAGTAAACTCCGGAATGTTGTAGGTGTATCCTGGAGAGGAATGCCTAACTCAAACAAAGAAAAACTTGGCTACTTAGTTGTTGGCTCTATCAGAGCAAGCACTATGTGATGTCAATAAAGTTACAAAAGAGTATCGTCCAACCCACAAATGAAACACAGGCAGCTGATTCCCTGCACACACTCTATTTACAATGACACAGATGGGACACTGCATCCTGGATGCTGCCTCATCTAGAAGAATATCTATCAGAAGATTACTTCACAGGGAACCCAGATAAACAAATAACTATTATATGTTTTCATGATATATCACAGGTTACATAACACTTGTACTAAAACAACAGGGCGCTACCGTATAGATCATCAAAACTCACGGTTTGAACTGGTCCTGGAGTTGGACCAAGTTTCAGACGCGCTGCTCGATGCTATTTCAGACGCACTGAATGATGAATCTCGTCCAGTGTCAGTGCTGCCCTGGTTTGACCAGAGGGCCAGGGGGCGCTGGGTTATCTTGCTGCTCCTCCTACTGTAACGCTCCTCTGAGTCCACTAGGGTGCTGGATCTGACAAGCCCACCACTCAGGTCAAGTTCAGCCCCAGGCGGGCCTGCTGCCGGGGCCAGAGCAGTGTGGACGCTGGTCTTCTCTGAAAACTCCAGGTAATGGGGGTAGTCTTTGGGAACAAAGACCCGAGTGCGAGGGGTCAGAGCTTCAGACTCGTCCAATGATTTTGAGGACCTCCTTGGACCAGGAGGAGCGTGCTTGTCACCACTCTGTCGTCTACCCTGTGTCCTCTTGGGCTGGACATGACTAATATCCCGTGTCCTTTTAGGGTACAACATAGAAGTTTGGACCTGTTCCTCATTCATGTCTAATGTGAACATACTGGTGGCGCGCTGAAGGGAACTTGCACGTCCACTTCCACTTGAGTTTCCAAAACTGTCTTTTCTAGCTTTATGAGACCGAGATTCCTTTCCTGAGGTGCTTTGGGGCTTCAGGGCCTTTTTATCTTTGGTGAAGTCCTGTTCTGAGCCCCTTGTTACCTGGGGGACACCAGGGGCTCTTTGCTGCTCTGACTCTATGGTGATTTGAGGTGAGAAGTTGGGTTTAGTGTCAATCATAGCTCCTGATCCCACCTCAACTGATCTAGACTTTGACTGGTGCTCTTTAGTGTCAATCATAGCTCCTGAACCCACTCCAATCGATTTAGACATTGACTGGTGCTCTCTGTCTTTGTTCCCCCTGACTGAAGATGGTGAAGAAGGTGAAGATGCTTTCTTGAGCCAGCTCTCATCCAAAGGTAGTGTAGCACTGACTTTTTGTGATTGGCTGGGAGCAGATTTGCTGTAGAAATCAGGGTCAACACATTGCTTTAACTCCAGCATTGAGTTCTGAGCATCCATTGGCTCCTTATTTTTGGGGCTTTTGAGTTCTTCAGAAGAGATCGGCCCTCTGTTATTCGAAGTGGCCTCACCCCAGAAGTTGCAGAGATTCTTAAACTGTGAGCGGTTTGCTCCGAGGCTTGGGGACGACTTCTCCAGTCTCTGATCCATCGTGAAGACTGTGAAATTCTGTATTTTTCTGTCAGAGGAAAGGTTGGAATCCCCTTCGTGGTCGCCGTCAGATTCGTTGCAGATTGACCTCAGGTCAAACTCAGACTTGGTGTACCTTTTATTCAGCTTTCCTATGGCCGATGATGGAATTTGAGTCACGCTGGAGTCCCCTGCTTCTTTTGATTTACCAGTGTAAAATATAGGCCTGTTCTTCTCCTGCTCCCAGAAGGACTTGAGCTGCTTTATATTGTCTGCTTTGCTGTCCTGTTGAGGGGGAACCTGTTTCAGGGTGTGTGGGCTATTTCCTTTATCTTTAATGGTGTGGTCTTGTTTTTTAGTGGACACACTTGACTGTACATTGACATTGCTTTGCTGAGTTTTGGGGGGAAACTGTTCACTTTCTTTTCCAACCTTGTGTCTAAACTTCTCAGAGTCTGGGCTGTTTGTAGGCTGGGAGAGTAGTTCAGGCAGTGGGTTGGGACAGGGCTTGGACCTGGCCCTGGATGGCATTTCAGGTTGGGGTTTTGGTATGGCAGGTGAGAACTTCACAGGCTGGGGGTTGACTGTGGGCTGGATGAGCAATTCAGGCTGAAGACTGAGTGTTGATGGGGAGAATCTCTGATGTTCTGGGCTGAGTCTGGACTGGGACAGCGTGTCAGGCTGAGGATGGAGTCTACTTAGGTAGAGTATTTCTGCCTGTGAGCTTCTTCTGTCTACTGTCATTGGGGATCTTCTGAGATCTTCTTCTGTTAAAGTCAAATTGTCCTCCTCACTTTGAGCCCCAGGAGTGTAGCTATCATCCCAGGTTGGCAGTGTACATATCTCTATAGAGGGAGCAATAACAACACTGTTTTGGGGTCTGTATACCTCCTGTTTGTAAGGGCTAACACTCGGCTGAACACTTATCATATCTCGACTAGCAGTGCTTTGTTGAGTATCTAGGTTTAACCGTTCATCTCCTTTTTCATCCCTGAGATTCTTCCTCGAAGACCCCTCCATACCGTATGACTCTGGGACAGAAACAGTTCTATGAGACTTCTCTGCTAGTGCTCTCTCTTTCTCTTTCTCCATTGGTTTCTGTCTTTTGTCAATGATTGATCTACTGATGAGTATCTTGGGCCCAGTGTTGCCCTTCTCCCAGAAGGACTTCAGGTGGGTGATTTTAGGTGGTTGGTTCTCATCTTGGACCTCTTTCTGTTTGACTTCTTGTGTTGCGACCTGTAGTCCAACAGCTTTGGCTGGAGGGCCACTGGCCTTCTTCACATCCTCTTGCCTATCTGTCACATCCTCTTCTCTATCTAACATCACTTGTTTGAACTCCTTCCAATATGCAGACTCAGACATGTGTCTCTTGGGCTGGTATGATCTTAATGTATTCAAAGGTGACTGGTCCGTAGGTTGATCCATAGAGGATTCAGACTGAGATCCATCCTTTACCTCTGGTGTTAAACACACTGACACTCCTCCTCCAATACTTTGCATATCCAGGCTGGGGTCAACATGTAGGAGCTTTCTCTTCACCTCAGGAGCTTTCCTCTCCGTCTGCTGAGACCTGCTCTCAAAGGTAGGCCGATCATCTGTATCTGTTTTCACAGAGCAAATCATGTATTCCTCCATGTCTGGTTGATCGCTCTCAGTCTCCAGCCAGTCGTTGCTGTCTGTGCTGCGGCTGAACCACTCTAAGACTTTAGAGATGGAGTCGCCCTGCTCCGCTGTGGGCTGGGGACTACGAGGGGCTGATTTAGAGGCAGGTTTTTTATGAACATGCTTATCAGGCTTATCCCCAGAGTTATGGAGATCATGATGTTTCCATTGATCTGAAGAAGAAAAAAGTTAATAAAAGTGTTATGATGCATGAAAAAATAAGCTGAAAAACTAAAGATAAGACATTTCAACAGTGGCCTAAAAATACCCTTCATCATTAGTAAAAATTCCATTGATTGATCACGTTCATGTATAACAATACCCTTGGGCCAAGAACTGGAATGAATTTGAATTAATTTTCACACTGGTTTTAGATTGTAGTGTGGGCTCCATGAATTTTCACTTTCTGTCTTTGGACTTACCCACAGCGCTTGGAGGCAGACTAAGGTCCTCCTGTCTGATTGCGGTGTCCACATTGCGGGTTCTTATCATCTCCTTGTCCTGCATCTCAATGAGTTGAAAGGCCGCATGCTGAGAAGGCTGGTGGTGAGTAGGGGCTGTTAGTTCTGAGCTCGGAGAGAGTGGTATGGACAGAGGTTTTGAAAATGGACCATCAGACCTCTCTCTGCCCTGAGGAGGACCCACACTGACAAACTCTCTCTGGATGAGACCATTGCTACCTTCACTCTTCTGATGACCTGTGTAGGATTTATCTGTGTGTCTGTCATTATCAGAGTGTGTGGCTGGTCTAAGGTTCAACAGTCTGAGAGGCTTTGGCTCACTCATGGGCCTCAATGGAACTTTGGAACTCTCAGTTTCCCTAAGAGGAGAGGGGGTTCTCACTAGGTGTCTGACAAGTGAGTTATTTGAGGGCTCTGCTCTCCTCTCTCTTTCATGGGCCTCTTTCGCTCTCTCAAACTCAGTATTGGTGGAGACGAGGGTTAAATGCTTCAGTGGCTGATGGGAGTGGTGACTCAAAGTGTTCAGTTGCTGACTGGAGGGAGATACTGGAGTTGCATTGTTCTGTAACTCAGAGATGGGAGTTGGATACATTTTCTGTGACTGAACATCCAAAGCCCCCTGGCTAGACTGGTTGGAGCCACAGCTGGAGCCATGTTGGAGACTTCCCTGAGAGGCAGGGGCGATGACCTTTGACCCAGCTGGATGACCCTGCAGCCCAGGGATGGAGACATCACTGCCCGTGAGAGAGCTCTGCGAGTGCCGGGAGAGGATGGTTATTTTCTTGGGCACGGGCCTGAATCCTAGAGAGGACCCCTCGGAGGTGGCAGAGCCTGCTGAGTTGTGACTGGTGGAGTCTGCTGTCATGTGAATCTTCAGGGGAGATAAGGGCTCTGTGTGTGTGAGTACACAATGGTGGAACATGAGGAGATGTGATACTGTGATAAATTATTTCCATGTCACAGGCCTGGTTGGCATCAGTATCACCTTACTACAGATGTATGATCTTAATTTTACCTATATTGCCACATCAAAAATAATCCAGCAGCAACAGGATTTGAACGTTTAGTCCATAACGTTGCTTGGTCGTGATTATGCTATTAGCTAGCCAAAAGTAGGCTAAATGAAAACTGCAATACTGTTAATATAGCCATGTGTTTTTTGTGAATTTATGCAAAATTACGAAGCTCATCTGCAGTGCAGGAACATTCTCAGCAACAAAATAATGATCAAATTAAGATCCTACATCTGTAAAGCACTATTGTGAACCAGCCAAAAATTGTTCTCACACTATCCTGAAAGATCATGTTATTCAATTTGACTCAACCTCCTATTCTTCAATGTACCATAATGCTTGATTGTGTAAAAAGGTATATGCACTGCACTCTAACCTGCTTCAGATGCTTTCTCGGTCTCTTGATTTCCATTGGACTGTTTTTCTGTCTTCTCTACCTCTAGAATAAGGGATGCTCGATTGAAAGGATTGTGCCTTGGCTGGAATGAGAAGAGAAGAAAATATATATTTCACAATAGTCTAAAAGTCATACTGTGATATGATTGGAAAAACAGAAATAAATCAGAACAGCATGAAAATACTTTGTTTGTTTATTCTGTTCATGCTTCACATATATTCTCTGCAAATGAAATCTCACCTACCCTTCCCGGGGACTGCACCACTGAATTCAGTCTCTCTTTCTCAGCATCTGATACATTGAGGCTTTTGCTGCAAAGGAGACAGAATGATCACTATGAGAATAGAATAGGAATTGGGGTTTATACTATAGATGAGTAGCCCTCAGAGCACCAGGATAAAAAAAAAAAAATGTTTTTAATTAATCTTTATTTAACTAGGCAAGTCAGTTAAGAACAAATTCTTATTTACAATGACAGCCTACCCCAGCCAAACCCTCCCCTAACCCAGATAACGCTGGGCCAATTATGGGACTCCCGATTACAGCCGGTTGTGATACAACCCGGTATCAAACCATGGTCTGTAGTGACGGCTCTAGCACTGTAATGCAGTGCTTTAGACCGCTGTGCCACTCGGGAGCCCAGATA
The DNA here is from genome assembly GCF_045679555.1 of Salvelinus alpinus. Lineage (NCBI taxonomy): Eukaryota > Metazoa > Chordata > Actinopteri > Salmoniformes > Salmonidae > Salvelinus > Salvelinus alpinus. Next base: position 24,244,753 of record NC_092106.1, read on the forward strand.
CACTGAGCCCAGATCCACTGTACACTGGATGTCAAATCAGATGGACATTGGAGACCACTGTTACACTGTGGCCTTGTAAGGAAAGGGCTTAGTATCTGCACTTCCTCATTCAATTCCTGAGCACCTCTGTGACCGGCTGTTCAGTGAACAAGCCTCCTGCATAACTGATGCCTGCTCACATGTGATTCATTGTGACATCAAAGGGAGGCAGGGCTGTGGAAGAGTCGACTCACCTAGAGATCTGGCTGCTGCCCACTGGGAGTCAGGGAGGTCAACACAGCCCATATGACCTCATGCACAGCATGCCAAACACACCAAGCTTCACTACAAGACTTATAGAAAGCTTCACTTTGTATTTACTTTAGGAAGTGATGTAAGTTATAATACAAGTGACTGGGCAGAGAATAATACTGGCACGTTACCTGTACATTAACAGCCACACATAAAATTACAGGCCTCTCTAGTTCAATTACTTGCTTCTCAAAATAATAACTTTTTGTAGCATTCCCATACTGACTGACTCCTAGCCTCGTGAGACCACATCCTGTAAATACAATAGAGAAGACAGATTCCATGTAAGCAGTGAGCACCACCTATGTTGACTCAAATTGAGATTGAGTCACGAGACACACCTAAGACACACACACGTGCATCCCTGCGCGCACACACACACACACACACCACAGGACTCAGGAACTGTTCAAACACCAGAGTATCTCACTCACTCTGTGCAGGCAAGCGCTATGATTGATCACTCATGCTGAACTTCTATACTGACCTAGCCTCAAGGCATGGTTATGAGACTGGGTAGAGTAATGGGGTACAGCAGAGAGAAGGATGGGTTAGGAAGGAGCACAGAGGGGTGGGAGGAGGAGTGCAGTGGAGCAGTGGATCACCTGTTCTTCTGGGGCTGTGTTGGCTGTGTTGGTGCCTCCAGGAGCCTGGCAGGTTTTGGAGGGGGGGTGATGTCTGAGACTTTACCGCTGACTGCTCTGGGTCTGGAAAGAAACCCATCTGCAGGACAGACAGACAGACAGACAGACAGACAGACAGACAGACAGACAGACAGACAGACAGACAGACAGACAGACAGACAGACAGACAGACAGACAGACAGACAGACAGACAGACAGACAGGACAGGGAATACAGTAAGTGCTTACAGTACCCTCTCTATAAACTCAATAACCCATATCTGCTGATGATCTGATCATACTGTACAAACCCGATAGCATAAACTTGACATATTAATGCAACGTTTAGCACTAAAGTATATATACAGTGGGGAGAACAAGTATTGGATACACTGCCGATTTTGCAGGTTTTCCTACTTACAAAGCATGTAGAGGTCTGTAATTTTTATTATAGGTACACTTCAACTGTGAGAGACGGAATCTAAAACAAAAATCCAGAAAATCACATTGTATGATTTTTAAGTAATTAATTTGCATTTTATTGCATGACATAAGTATTTGATACATCAGAAAAGCAGAACTTAATATTTGGTACAGAAACCTTTGTTTGCAATTACAGAGATCATACGTTTCCTGTAGTTCTTGACCAGGTTTGCACACACTGCAGCAGGGATTTTGGCCCACTCCTCCATACAGACCTTCTCCAGATCCTTCAGGTTTCGGGGCTGTCGCTGGGCAATACGGACGTTCAGCTCCCTCCAAAGATTTTCTATTGGGTTCAGGTCTGGAGACTGGCTAGGCCACTCCAGGACCTTGAGATGCTTCTTACGGAGCCACTCCTTAGTTGCCCTGGCTGTGTGTTTCGGGTCGTTGTCATGCTGGAAGACCCAGCCACGACCCATCTTCAATGCTCTTACTGAGGGAAGGAGGTTGTTGCCCAAGATCTCGCGATACATGGCCCCATCCATCCTCCCCTCAATACGGTGCAGTCGTCCTGTCCCCATTTGCAGAAAAGCATCCCCAAAGAATGATGTTTCCACCTCCATGCTTCACGGTTGGGATGGTGTTCTTGGGGTTGTACTCATCCTTCTTCTTCCTCCAAACACGGCGAGTGGAGTTTAGACCAAAAAGCTCTATTTTTGTCTCATCAGACCACATGACCTTCTCCCATTCCTCCTCTGGATCATCCAGATGGTCATTGGCAAACTTCAGATGGGCCTGGACATGCGCTGGCTTGAGCAGGGGGACCTTGTGTGCGCTGCAGGATTTTAATCCATGACGGCGTAGTGTGTTACTAATGGTTTTCTTTGAGACTGTGGTCCCAGCTCTCTTCAGGTCATTGACCAGGTCCTTCCGTGTAGTTCTGGGCTGATCCCTCAACTTCCTCATGATCATTGATGCCCCACGAGGTGAGATCTTGCATGGAGCCCCAGACCGAGGGGGTTTGACCGTCATCTTGAACTTGATTGACCGTCATCTTGAACTTCTTCCATTTTCTAATAATTGCGCCAACAGTTGTTGCCTTCTCACCAAGCTGCTTGCCTATTGTCCTGTATCCCATCCCAGCCTTGTGCAGGCTATTGTCCTGTAGCCCATCCCAGCCTTCTACAATTTTATCCCTGATGTCCTTACACAGCTCTCTGGTCTTGGCCATTGTGGAGAGGTTGGAGTCTGTTTGATTGAGTGTGTGGACAGGTGTGTTTTATACAGGTAACGAGTTCAAACAGGTGCAGTTAATACAGGTAATGAGTGGAGAACAGGAGGGCTTCTTAAAGAAAAACTAACAGGTCTGTTAGACCTGGAATTTTTACTGGTTGGTAGGTGATCAAATACTTATGTCATGCAATAAAATGCAAATTAATTACTTAAAAATCATACAATGGGATTTTCTGGATTTTTGTTTTAGATTCCGTCTCTCACAGTTGAAGTGTACCTATGATAAAAATTACAGACCTCTACATGCTTTGTAAGTATCAAAACCTGCAAAATCGGCAGTGTATCAAATACTTGTTCTCCCCACTGTATATCTCCCTCTCTAACTTTAAGCATCAGCTGTCAGAGCAGCTTACCGATCACTGTACCTGTACACAGCCAATCTGTAAATAGCACACCTCATCCCCATATTATTACTTACCCTCTTGCTCTTTTGCACCTCAGTATCTCTACTTGCACATCATCATCTGCACATATATCACTCCAGTATTAATGCTAAATTGTAATTATTTTCGCCTATTTATTGCCCACCTCCCTACTCTTCTACATTTGCACACACTGTACATAGATCTTTCTATTTTTATTTTATTTTGCGTTATTAACTGTACGTTTGTTTATGTGTAACTCTGTGTTGTTGTTTTTGTCGCACCGCTATACTTTATCTTGGCTAGGTCGCAGTTGTAAATGAGAACTTGTTCTCAACTGGCCTACCTGGTTAAAAAAAGGTGAAATAAATAAATACAATTTTAAAAAATGAAATATATTCTACCCTCATGTATGGCTTTTTCATTATACGGCAGTATGTGTGAACTGCACACATACTTATCTTGCGTGAGAATGACTTACTGTATGCAGTGCTCAATTAGTGGTTGAACAGTGTTTTTGACCCACCTAAAGAACCTGCTTTCCTCTGCTTCATGGAGGCCAGGATGACTTCGGAGCCATGGATCTTTTCCCTGTGTCTCAGAGACTTGGCCTCGTAAAACCACTCCCCTGTCAGGTACTTGAGCCTGCTGTCCACTGGGGCACTGGTTTTCTGCAGCTGCCTGATGGGAAAAACACACCCAGGTACATCACAGTATACAGTGTACGGTACAGTTACCCATTAAACACATTACATAAGCACAAGAGGTGGAACACAGTTCAGTCAAGGATGTGATTCTGAATAATTACCTTTAGGTAATGCCATTGATTTATTCTGGTTGAGAGACACACTATAGGCTAGAAGTTGACGGCAAAGGTACATTTACCACCACATGAGTTAACAATCTAACCCAATAGACATTGGAACACAATGCAGCGCTTGTGCCAAATAGTTCACATTCTTTTTGAGGAGAAAACACCTATTTAATTCAATCAATATTAAATGAGGGAAAGCTCAACAATGATTTCTGTTTGAATTAGTTGTTTGTGAGTAAGCAATATGTTTATTCCGGGGGATTATTTAAGATGCTCTTTGAAGAGATAGGGTTTCAGATGTTTTCGGAACATGGGCAGGGACTCTGCTGTCCTCGCTTCAGGAGGAAGCTGGTCCCACCATTGGGGTGCCAGGACAGAGAAGAGTGACTGGGATGAGTGAGAGCTGCCATCCTGTAGGGGTGGAGCATTCTGGATAAGTTGCAGGGGTTTGATGGCACAAGCGGGGAGCCCAGTCAACAGCGAGTTGCAGTAGTCCAAACGGGAAATTACAAGTGCCAGGATTAGGACCTGCGCCACTTCCTGTGTGAGGTAAGATCATACTCTACGGATGTTGTAGAGCATGAACCTGCCACCCACTCGACTCCTCTGATGTCAAAAACTACAACCGGTATCTCTTCTCTGGGGTGGCAGGTAGCCTAGTGGTTAGTTCGTTGGGCCAGTAACCGAAAGGTTGCTAGATCAAATCCCCGAGCTGACAAGGTAAAAATGTGTCGTTCTGCCCCTGAACAAGGCAGTTAACCCACTGCTCCTAGGTCGTCATTGTAAACAAGAATTTGTTCTTAACTGACTTGCCTAGTTAAATAAAATAAAAAACCGGTCCCGTGTGGCTCAGTTGGTAGAGCATGGCGCTTGCAACGCCAGGGTTGTGGGTTCATTCCCCACGGGGGGACCAGGATGAATATGTATGAACTTTCCAATTTGTAAGTCGCTCTGGATAAGAGCGTCTGCTAAATGACGTAAATGTAAATGCTAAATAACTTGTAAGTCGCTCTGGATAAGAGCGTCTGCTAAATGACTTAAATGTAAATGTAAATGTAAATGACTTAAATGAGTGAGTCACTGCTTTGATGTTTGCAGAGAACAACAGGGTGTTGTCCAGGGTCACACCAAGGTTCTTTGCACTCTGGGAGGGGGAAACCGTGGAGCTGTCAACTGTGATAGAGAGGTCTTTGAGCGGGTGGAGGAAGAGCTCGAGGTGGTGGGCTGACATCCAAGCTGAGATATCCGCCAGGCTCGCAGAGATGCATGTAGCCACCTGGGTGTCAGAATGGGGAGAGGAAAAAAGTAGTTGAGTGTCATCCGCATAGTAAAGATAGGAGAGATCTTGTGAGGATATGATGGAGCCGAGTGACTTGGTGTAGATAGAGAAGAGGGCCTAGAACTGAGCCCTGGGGGAAACTAGTAGTGAGAGATACGTGGTGTAGACAAAGATCCTCTCCACGTCACCTCCACGTCACCTGGCTGTCAGGTAGGATGATATACAAAAGTGTGCAGAGCCTGAAACGCCCATCCTTGAGAGGAGGATCTGATTGTTTACGTTGTCGAAGGCAGCGGATAGATCTAGGAGGATGAGAACAGAGGAGAGAGAGTCAGATTTCGGACAGCCTACGTGACACAGAGAAGACCAGTCTGGTTGAGTGACCTGTCTTGAAGCCTGACTGGTTAGGTTAAAGAAGATCGTTCTGCGAGAGAATTGGTCAAAGACAGCACGGTCAAGTGTTTTGGAAAGAAAAGAAAGAAGTGATACCAGTTGTAGTTTTTGACATCAGAGGAGTCGAGTGTTGGTTTCTTGAGGAGGGGGAACGACTTGGGACATTTTGAAGTCAGAGTGGATGCAGCCAGTGGTCAAGGATGAGTTGATGTTCTCCAGAGATGGGGTCGAGGAGGCAGGTTGCAGGGCAGCCGGCCCTCAATACTCGCAGGATTTCATCTTGAGAGAGAGGGGAGAAAGAGGTCAAGGCGTAGGGTAGTTCTGTGGGAGTGGGACCAGTGGACTCAATAGGCTGAATGAATGAGGAGCTGATGTTGTCAACCTTCTTTTCAAAGGGATTGACAAAGTAGTCCACAGAAAGGGAGGAGGGAGTGTGTGGAGGATTAAGAAGGGAGGGGAAGGTGGAAAAGAGAAGGTAAACAACCCTGGTCGTGTGAAAGAGGAGTAGCACATTAATACACACGATTGGCGTTAATCCTTTTACACTAAGGCCATGGCTGAACACAGACAAGTCGCCCATACAGAGTCAGTCTCCAGTCTTCTACTGTTAGAAATAGACTTGTCTGGCCAACTCCATTACAGAATCAAAGTGAATAGGCCTTTGTTTCTCAACTTTTTTCTCACTGTGGAACTGCTTTGACAAGAAGGCTTAAGACGAAGCTAATTTAAGACCCAGTTGTCCTTAGTTGGCACGTCTGAATGTGTAATGACATGACAAGAAATGTCATGTCTGAGTATACATCAACATGACGTTGTTTATGTAGTGGATGTGCCTCAGGATTCCATGGTTAAAGGCAGTGAGGTGTATATCTGTGTTCTACCTCTGAGGGTATCTATTTCCGACCATTGAGCCTGCATTTTTCTCTCCCACGTGGTTCTGTAAAGTTGAATCGGAGGGTTAATCTAATTGCTTATCTCACATTGAGGCCTCTCTGTGGTGGAGGCTGTGTCCATATCCGGCTGAGTTGTTATTATATTACAGACAGACAAACATCACTTCACCAGCCTTTTTACCTCTCCCACACAGGTTGGGGAGGTTGACAGAGAAACCACTCACCTCATAGAATGAAAGGGAACGAATAGGCACTCAAAAATAAAACAATATTGAATACATTACATTATCTAAAACAATATAGCATATTTACATGCAATACACAAAGCATGTATTTGATTACATAACTATAATTTCAGCTAGAGGGTGGAGATGCTAAGTGGGTTAACACTAATGTTTTATCAAAATATGTGGAAACTAGGAAATACACTAATGACACAGTCGTGGTTCAGAGCTGTGAGAATAGGGCTATCACAAACTCACTTGATCCTCTCCTCCTCTGCTTTCTTCAGCTCTTCGTCTCTCTTCAGCACAGTCATGATCATCGACTGTTCCTCCTCCGTCAGATGGCTCAGGTCTATCATGGTGACTCAAGTTCTCTCTCGCCCGGGCTGGTGTGGAAAGGGCTTGGAGTTGTGCCCTGAGGCCTGTTGAGGCAGTCAGTGATGGGATGTGATGGGCAGCGTCTGTCTCTAAGCTCGGCGCTCCAGAGGCATCGCTCAGGTAGCTGGCACCTGCAGAATTGATAAGAATATTCAAGTTGTGAGCTCCTGGAGGCTTTGTTTTCATCTTCCCACAATTCACACATTGCTCATCATAGTAAAACAGTGCCTCTAAGCAACAACAGACACATGACCAAAGGCTTGACTATGTGATCATAGCATGGCCTTGCTCTTGGGGAAAACATTTCAAAGCAGGTGCTTTTGAACTGATGCTACAGTACAGTATAGTACATTTTGTCATTAGGTAAGGTTGATAAAACTGTTCATGTCAAGATTAGGCTCTATATGGAGAACGTTGTGAAGACTGTAAATGAACAGTAAATCATGCTGGATCAAAAACGAATTCAGTAAATCATGCTGGATCAAACACTAATTCATTAAATCGTGCTGGATCAAACACTAATTAAGTAAATCGTGCTGGATCAAACACTAATTCAGTAAATCATGCTGGATCAAACACTAAGTAAATCGTGCTGGATCAAACACTAATTCAGTAAATCATGCTGGATCAACCTCTAATTCAGTAAATCAGGCTGGATCAAACACTAATTCAGTAAATCATGCTGGATCAAACACTAATTCAGTAAATCATGCTGGATCAAACACTAATTCGGTAAATCATGCTGGATCAAACACTAATTCAGTAAATCATGCTGGATCAAACACTAATTCAGTAAATTATGCTGGATCAAACACGAATTCAGTAAATCATGCTGGATCAAACACTAATTCTGTAAATCATGCTGGATCAAACACTAGTTCAGTAAATAATTTTTTTATTTAACATTTAATTAAATAGGCAAGTCAGTTAATAAGAACAAATTCTTATTTACAATGACAGCCTACACTGGCCAAACCCGGATGACGCTGGGCCAATTGTGCACCACCCTACGGGACTCCCAATCACGGCCGGTTGTGATACAGCCTGGATTCGAACCAGGGTGTCTGTAGTGACACCTCTAGCACTGAGATGCAGTGCCTTAGACCGCTGTGCCATTCGGGAGCACAAAATCATGTTGGATCAAACATTCTAATTCAGTAAATCATGCTGAATAAAACCTAATTCATTTAAGTTGACGTGATTTGTCTCTGAGGTCACATGGACTAAGTGTACTCTGTATTATTTTATCTCAACCTCAAAATACTCTGATGATGCAGTCAGTGGGTGGAGAGTTGAATTACTGTGCTTTAGATGTTTCTGAACACCGGGGTGATCAACGCCTTGTTAAATAAATCGCGTACAGTGAATGAAATAAGGTAGTAATAAATCATGATTTACAGTCATTGAGAAACAAAAGACTATGTTGAGTTGACAGTCAGCTGAAATCAGCATGAATATAATTTGCCATACCTATGCTGGGTATAATGAAGCCCCAAATAGATTAGGATTTGTTCCTGTGTAAACCATCTGACGAATAGGCTGCGTTCACACAGGCAGCCCAAGTCTGATATTTTTTCCGATTAACTGGTCTTTTGACCAAGCACATCAGATCTTTTTCAGAGCTGATCTGATTAGTCAAAAGTCAAATGATTGAAAACATTATCAGAATTGGGCTGCCTGTGTAAACGCAGCCACAGAATTCCATGTTGAAACCCCTCATTCAAAAGTTAATCTTTTCCTTCTCAATGAAATTCTGTTGACTTACCTTAGTTTGAATTTAGATGGGTTGCCTACTTTACTTAAATCAATCCATAAAAATCTCTATAAGATTAGGGTCAACTCTGATAGAAGTTATGAATAATTTGTCCTCCATTATCAACAGTTAACATATTGCAGTGTCCACTGCCTTAATACAAACCCAGCAACCTTGTGAAGACTTCTTAGTGAAAATGGCTTATAAATATTGGGCAAACAGCTAAAAAGCTTACAGCTAAACATTTGTCAGATAAAAAGATACATGAATATGGAAGCCTGATATGTGTGCTACCTGGGTTCTGTCCTGTCTCATGGATTTCGACATTGATGTTAGCTATTCACATTATAGTTGAATGTAAAACATTTCATAATTTCATATTGTGGGTGTGAACTGTCAGTAAATCAAAGAGATAGGCTCTTTTAAATATATTTTTTTATAGTAGCCTACAATAGTAGCAGAGAACAGTTGATAACCTATAAAATGGAAATGTTTTGTGCAATGTTATGTTTTTGCCTGCTTAATCTGTCTCATAACTAAGTTAGTGTAATTGGATAATTAAATTGCATAGACTCATGTCTTCTTCTCAGAAAGAGAAGCCCTAAAGCTGCAGTATCTTAGTCCTCTTTAAAATAAGTTTACATTTGTTGTATATAGGAAAACAATAAGATCAGCCTCGTAAAGAAAAATAACATTTTATTTATATATTTTAATAGGCACCTGCACATGATGCTGGCTTGAAAAACACCATCCTAAAAAGTAGCCCACATAAAGAATAAGAATTAATACACAAGTCTCTGAAGTCTAAATTCATTGTATGATATTTTCTGACTAACCTTAGGATATGAGGCAGCTCGTAATCATTTTCGTTCACAAGTGTTGCCTTCAGGACAGTGGGGACAGCGAATAAAATGTCTGTGTTATGTCAATAACTTCAGTTTTATTGTTTCCCAAATGGCATTGTGGGTAAGGCTTCACAATGCCATTTGGGAAACAGAACAATAAATTGATATCTTACTTTGTAACTTTTTGGAGACAAATACAGACCAAACAAAAAATTGTAAATAAAAAGTTTTACCTTGTTTTGGAAACTACCTCTGTAGAGAAATTCGGACATCCACTGGAGGTAGGTGGGTCAGACTCAGGGAGGTGTGTGCTTCCCTCAAAAGGGTTAAGTGCCCATAATGACTAGTGGTCACTGTTCAATGCCAGCAGTCAACGTTGATAGCATCCTATACTGTAGCACCTTCAACAAGTGTATGAAGAGCTAACACCATTGAAAATACAGTTGTCCAATAAAAATAGTGTTGTCGTATTTTCATACGGGAATCTTAAACATAGGCTAATGTAATCGTATTACACTGCGCCAATGGAAATATGTAAAATTGTGTAAAAGGAACACGAACAAGGTGCTAATTTATTATCCGTGTCATGTGGCATATTCCCTGCCAGTTGTGAAATTCTTAACCTCAAGATCCAACCCACAAAGTAAAGATGATTGTTGAGATTATGGTAGTGAGTCTGTTTGTCAAGGAGGAGTGTACACCTGAGACTTGATGGAGCACAGGTGTTTCAACACGCTGATGTGGACAAGTTCAAATGTTAATATTGATAAATACAACACTGTAAATAGACTCCAAGTGATTGCATACATTCTGTTGGAGTAAATTACCTTTCATCCAAATGCAGTATACAGATATACAGTAAACTAGAAAAACCACAATAGGTCTGTTTTATAGAAATTGGACACTGGGTGGCAGTCTTGTTCAGATAAAGTATACAAGGAAAGCTGCAAATAATTTTAGTGGAGGCTGAGGACATAAAATATTAAAATACAGAAGGCAAAAAGTCATCCAGAAGCTAAGAGAATTCACATATACTACATGACCAAAAGTATGTGGACACATGCTTGTCAACCATCTCATTCCAAAATCATGGGCATTGATATGGAGTTGGTCCCCCTTTGCTGCTATAACAGCCTCCACTCTCCTGGGAAGGCTTTCCCATAGATGTTGGAATGTTGCTGTGGGGACTTGCTTCCATTCAGCCACAAGGGCATTAGTGAGGTCGGGCACTGATGTTGGGCGATTAGGCCTAGCTCGCAGTCGGCGTTCCAATTCATCCCAAAAGTGTTCGATGGGGTTGAAGTCAGGGCTCTGTGCAGGCCAGTCAAGTTCGTCCACAACAATCTGGACAAACCATTTCTGTATGGACCTTGTTTTGGGCACGGGGTAATTGTCTTGCTGAAACAGGAAAGGGCCTTCCCCAAACTGTTGCCACAAAGTTTGAAGCACAGAATCGTCTAGAATGTCATTGTATGCTGTAGCGTTAAGATTTCCCTTCACTGGAACTAAGGGGCCTAGCCCGAACCATGAAAAACAGCCCCAGACCATTATTCCTCTTTCACCAAATTTTACAGTTGGCACTAAGCATTCTCCTGGCATCCACCATCCCAGATTCATCAGTCGGACTGCCAGATGGGGAAGCGTGATTCATCACTCTAGAGAACACGTATCCACTGATCCAGAGTCCAATGGCGGCGAGTTTTACACCACTCCAAACGACGCTTGGCATTGTGAATGGTGATCTTAGGCTTGTGTGCAGCTGCTCGGCCATGGAAACCCATTTCATGAGGCTTCCAACAAAGTTATTTTGCTGATGTTGCTTCCAAGGGCAGTTTGGAACTCGGTAGTGAGTGTTGCAACCAAGGACAGATGATTTTTACACGCTACAGGCTTCTGCACTCAGCAGTCCCGTTCTGTGAGCTTGTGTGGCCTATCACTTCACGGCTGAGCCGTTGTTGCTCCTTGATGTTTCCACCTCGCACTTACAGTTGACTGGGCCAGATATTTGACAAACTGACTTGTTGGAAAGGTGCCATGTTGAAAGTCACTGAGCTCTTCAGTAAGGCCATTCTACTGTCAATGTTTGTCTACGGAGATTGCATGGCTTGGTGCTCAGTTTTATACACCTGTCAGCAACGGGTGTGGCTGAAATAGCCAAAACAACTAATTTTAAGGGGTGTCCACATACTGTGTGTATATACTAACTGTAGTGCCAAAGATGCTATCACTGTTGCAATATTCACCAACACATTGTAATAAAATGTTTAAGAACATCACTTTGTGGAAGCTGCTCTTTATTAAAAAAAAAAAAACTGTCAATGTCTGCTACACGTTTTAAATACATAAACAAAAATATAATCCACGCAAGACAAACGCAGAAAATATCCTGAATCAAACGTAGGTAGAGTCAGATTTTGATTGAATTGCTTTCATATTTCATACATCTTTCACTTCCCTCTCCGTTGAACAGTCAGTTTTATATACACAGAGCACCGATCAACAGTGCCCCTCTCTCACCCTGTTCCACTGGATCTTTATACAACTAATTTACATCAAAACTGTAACCCTTGTTTAGTATCTGCAACACCCAGACACACTATCGTCTGGCTCACAGGGAGCCAGAGCTGAGGTGGTGCGGGTAGCATGGAGATATGTTCAACATGAAAGCAATTCTTTCACATTCAGAGTAAAGGCAGCCATTAAACGGTCATTGAGTCAATGGCATGCCAAGCTTAAAGCAAAATGGATTCCACCTCAGTGTGATGCTTCAGAATCGTGGATTAAGTGTTTTTCAACTAGACAGAAAAGTTGTTCCATTGCAAAAAACCCTAGGCACAGAATTGACTATATAGATTACTGACTCATACTGGAACCCCCTTCTCCACTTGCACAGGGGAGATCATGAGATTTGACCTAGTAAAACTGTTCTTATCACAAAACTTCAAGAATATTTAGTGCTCTATCATTCCGTTTATAGGTGTATTTTATATAATATCTATATTATTTTCTCTACATCTCCAATGAAACAATCCAACATCCATGTAAAATGCTGAGGCACTCCCACAGGTACTATAGATTACACTATAGATTTTCTTCCTCAGTTTTAAAACCATATCATAAATAAATAAATAAACAACACACGAGGAATGTCTACTGTAAACACAGTAAAAAAGACAAACTAAAACAGGTGTAAACGTCATTAGCATCACTACTCAGTGACAGTTAAATAACTAGGAAATGGATCACTGATGATCGAATCAAGAGAGGGAAGGATTCCTCTCGTCTTTTTCTTCTTGTCCCACCTCCCCCTCCCACTAGATTAGAACACCAAGCTGTTACACCCAACCACAGTAGTATTTCCAAATACATAATATCAAAGTTTCTCAGCACCCATAGCAGAGGATAAAATGGATGAGGAATCCCTATAGGTACTTTTTAAAAACAGCAGCATCACTTGACGTCTTGGACAAATGACAGAATAACGGGTGGTGAATTATTTTCTTCCCATCGTCATTTGGACATGGTTTCCATGGTTTTCCTCCAGTCATTGCACTGTTCGTTGTGTTCTTGACATGTCTGTATTTGGGTGGGGGAGGGGGGGTGAACGTTTCTCTGAAGAGTTAGACTGGCAATGAGGACAAAGCTTTGCTGCTAAGTGCTTCATTTTCTGAGACACGTCATATTACATGAACTGCATCTGTGGATGGAAATCAACATACAAGGATTTATTAGAAAATAGTTTTACCAGCCTGCTCATGGTGGTGCTGAAATAGTCAACTGAATAAATGCAAAGGCATCACAATGTCCTCAGAGCAAAAGCAACTGTCACACAAGATACAACTGATTAATCAAGATTTCAGCAATGGCAACCTATATCAGCAAAGACGTACTGGTTAGTGTAATTGAAAGTTTAAAAACATCCTGAAATGCATCTGCTGATTGTTTAAGCGAGCAAGACACAAACCAACTAATCAAGCCCATATAAAGCGCAAGAGATATAGCGAGAGGAAATAAACAGCAGTGGTTGATCAGATGGAAGAAGCAGTGTCTTTGCAAATGAAGGAAGAGATGATAACAGTAAGAGAAGAGAAAAAAAGAGAAGCATTAGTGTGAAGCCACGCTGCGCATGCATGTACATCCGCAAGCACACAGCATGCTGTACCTAAGAGACGCTCTACAAGAAATCCTTGAGAGAGAGCTGTGCAAATGGGTCCTGTCCGGGGGCTCTGAGAGGACTCTGGCTGGAAGGACTAGAGGCTGCAGAGGGCTATTTCAGGGAGAGGGAAAAACACACAGGAGGAGCAGAGGTCAGAGAGAGGAAGAGATTGTGTGTGAGTGAGAGAGAGGGGGAGCATTCAGATTGAATGAAAGAGAGGAATGAAGGGTGAAAGAGAAGTTACACCAAGAGGGGAAAATAATTGGGGACTCTTGAGGAAACTGATGACAGACAGATGTCCCTCTCCTCCTGAGGAGGTAAGAGTAAACTAGAACACTGTTGTCATCACAGGGGGTAGTATACACACACAGAACGGCTAATGTAACTACACACCACTGAATACACCTGAACACTGAACACACAACCCTGCAATAGACATTTTCCATCACACACGTCTGATTATTGTACAAACACATACCTGGGCACTGGAAACAGAGCCGAAGGGGTTGGGCGGCCTCATGATGGGCTGGTTGTACATCATGTTGGGTTGGTTCATCATACCCATAGAGCCAAGCTGTTGAGGTGGCTAAAGACAATAGCATAGAGAAACATCAGGCATAATAGACATGCTACAGTAGATTGCATAGCACAGAAGGATGTATAGCACTTATTACTGTTACTCCTATTACTACTGCATGGCTATTATCTCTCAGTGCTAGCTATACTGCATGGCTAATAGCTCTCTGTGCTAGCTATGCTGCAAGGCTATTAGCTCTCTGTGCTAGCTATGCTGCATGGCTATTAGCTCGCAGCGCTAGCTATGCTGCATGGATATTAGCTCTCAGCGCTAGCTTGCTGCATGGATATCAGCTCTCAGTGCTAGCTTACTGCATGGCTATCAGTTCTTAGTGCTAGCTATGGTGCATGGCTATTAGCTCTCAGTGCTAGCTATACCGCATGGCTATTAGCTCTCAGTGCTAGCTATACCGCATGGCTATTAGCTCTCAGTGCTAGCTATACCGCATGGCTATTAGCTCTCAGTGCTAGCTATACCGCATGGCTATTAGCTCTCAGTGCTAGCTATACCGCATGGCTATTAGCTCTCAGTGCTAGCTATACCGCATGGCTATTAGCTCTCAGTGCTAGGTATACCGCATGGCTATTAGTTCTCAGTGCTATCTATACTGTATGGCTATTAGTTCTCAGTGCTAGCTATACTGTATGGCTATTAGTTCTCAGTGCTATCTATACTGCATGGCTATTAGTTCTCAGTGCAGGCTATACTGCATGGCTATTAGCTCTCAGTGCAGGCTATACTGCATGGCTATTAGCTCTCAGTGCTAGCTATACTGCATGGCTATTAGCTCTCAGTGCTAGCTATACTGCATGGCTATTATCTCTCAGTGCTAGCTATACTGTATGGCTATTAGCTCTCAGTGCAGGCTATACTGCATGGCTATAATGTTCTCATTGCTAGCTATGCTGTATGGCTATTCCCTCTGTAAATAATAATAATACATTTTATTTAGCGGACGCCTTTCAAGATACTCAAGGGCATCTTACATTAAAAGTAGTCCTACATAAAATACAGTACAGTACGTAAAATGCATCAATTAAAAGTGTGTGTGTGGGGGTAGATCAGAGTCAATCTCAAAGAGTTGTGTTTTGAGGAGTTTTTTTAATGACATGACTGTGTCTGCGTGTTGCATGTGTGGGGGAGAGTGCTAACTACTGCATAGCTAAGTCCTTCAGTACTAACTACTGCATGGCTATGTTCCTCTGTGCTAACTACTGCATAGCTAAGTCCTTCAGTACTAACTACTGCATGGCTATGTTCCTCGGTGCTAACTACTGCATGGCTATGTCCCTCGGTGCTAGCTACTGCATGGCTATGTCACTCAGTGATAGCTACTGCATGGCTATGTTCCTCGGTGCTAGCTACTGCATGGCTATGTCCCTCAGTGCATCCAGACATCCATCTGACAGATACTGACCATGCCATATCCCCCCACCATGCCTGTTGGTGTTGTGGCAGGGTAGGCCATGACTGGGGGGGTCTGTGGAGATACAAACACACCAATGAGGACACAACATCTTCTCTCACAGATAATCCAGCAGACCAATGTCAAGTCAAGACAACAACTTCTTAACATTGGTCTAAAACCAACACTAGAGTGATACAGTAGCTAAAACACTTACCACAGGCAGGTAAGAGCACCAGTACTGTAAGAAGCCAGTGTAGTGTGTATTACCATGGAGACGGGGTTCCAGGTGGTGTTTGGGGCTGCCTTGGGCTGCCAGTTGCTCCCGCCAGTCAGCCTCTTCTCCCCAGGCTGGCTCCAGTGGATGTCACTGTAGATTAAGACAGCTAATATTAGCACTGGCTCCTAACTGCTGCTGGCTATACAGAACAGTTCTTCATCTAGCACTGACCACAGCACGTTGAAGAGACTGAACAGCATGAACAGCTCACTTACTTTTTTGTTGTGCCATTTCCAATCCCGAGATCTACAAGAGGATAGTAATATAAATGTGAGATGTACACATCCAGAAACAGTTCATTATACTGCTATAGCTGTGTGACATATTGCGATCTAACATATGAGTCAAAATATAAATAGAATAGATTCACTCAGGCAAAGATGAGTGTTGATCTCTTTTAATCTGAATTAAATATCCTAGTGTGACGTTGTGACACTTACTGCCCACCAGGTTGGCCAGGGAGGAGTCCAGGTCAACTCCGACCAGTTTGTCTGACAGCTGATTGATGGAGCACAGGGCCTGATTGGAGCCGACCATGGTGGGTTTCAGGATGTCTAAGGAGGACAGAGAGGTGTACATTGGTTGGATGTGAAACACCATGTGCATCAAACAGTAAAATATTCAACACCTCACCATCAGAGTCAATGTTGTTAACGCCGGTAGCTTTGGCTCCAAAGACTGACTCGAAATCCACCTGGAGTGCTCCTGGGGGAGGGGCCTGTGATGCTGTGGAGTACCCTGTAAAGAGGTCAAAGGGGAGGCTGCTCAGAACACGGCAGGTGCAGTGATGGATAAGCATTATCCATTGGTGTTAAAGTCAGACCTGTTACAGTACAGCTACAGGTTCTCTAGTACTCTACCTCTGAATAGACCTGCTACAGTACAGCTACAGGTTCTCTAGTACTCTACCTCTGAATAGACCTGCTACAGTACAGCTACAGGTTCTCTAGTACTCTACCTCTGAATAGACCTGCTACAGTACAGCTACAGGTTCTCTAGTACTCTACCTCTGAATAGACCTGCTACAGTACAGCTACAGGTTCTCTAATAATCTACCTCTGAATAGACCTGCTACAGTACAGCTACAGGTTCTCTAGTACTCTACCTCTGAATAGACCTGCTACAGTACAGCTACAGGTTCTCTAGTACTCTACCTCTGAATAGACCTGCTACAGTACAGCTACAGGTTCTCTAGTACTCTACCTCTGAATAGACATGCTACAGTACAGCTACAGGTTCTCTAGTACTCTACCTCTGAATAGACATGCTACAGTAGAGGGCTCAGTGGGGTAGGGAGCCTGGTGTGGAAGGTGCTGGGCCATAGACACTGGACCACTACAGAAGGAGTCTGACAACGCCAAAGGAGGAGCAGGAAGAATAAGAGAGCAAAGGAAGGCATTTCAAGGCACGGCAAGAAAGGCAGGCAAGGCAAAGTGACAGTACAGAGAGAGACAGTTAACAGAAAATACTTAGCAGTTGTATAGGGACACTAACAGGTAACAAGTAAAACTAATTCTAACAAAGTCAAAACAGGAACTGCAGAGTACAAGGAGATACAAATATCCTATTGACACTAAATTCCTCAAAATCGTCAGACTACCCTAACCATAGAGTTATTATTGGGCCACTAAACACATTACATGGGTTGAGGGGCGTATGTTTGCCTGTGGGCTCAGGAAACATAGGCTGGGATGGTGAGCCATCGTAGTACCTGAGATGGAGTGTTCTATCCGCACTGTGCGTTTGTAATTGCTTGAAACGGACGAGTTTGTGTCAGTAAAGGGATTATAACGATCTAGAGAATCAAAAATAATATTGGTAAGTGAAACAGATTTAAACTTATAGCTCTAAGAGGATACTACAACAGAAAATAATCAAATTATTGGTTTGTAATATCAGAATCTAGAAGCAATAGCCTATTTGAATACATTATGAAACAATATATATCAGCAGCAGGAAAACCATCATTTGAACATAACCAACTTGGTCAGAATTAACTTAGACATGGGTTTACTAGACTGTAAAATAAATTTGAGACCTCAATGGATGAAGCGTCATATTAGACTGAACTGGCATGGGAGCCTAACAAAAGAACATCACCAGTAACTCCACCGTCACAGTGTTAGCTTGTGGTTCTATCCTTAGCACAGTCCTATAATGGAAACATGGCAAGTGGAGGCCTTGCATTTTAAGGTACACAACAACATTTAACTTTAGACAGCTATGAGATGATTTACATATAGACAGAAGTAACAACAGTACGGCTTATGGGAGACTTCCTTCAAACAGTCCCACAGAGAGACACATGAAGGGTATTTCAGGAGGAACAAAGAGTATCTTTACCACCAAACATTTCATGACCAGACGTCCTAGAGGAATAGCTAACACCGTCGGAGGACACGACAGGCAAGTGAGTGGCGGCATCGACAACAACTTTTGAGAGGAAAGGGTTAAGGTTTGGCATGGAATCATCTCCAGCTTCAGCAGAGGTGAAAGGATCTAAGCAGGCAGAGGAGAGAAAGAAAGAGAATAGATAGAGAAGAGAAGAACAGGAGGAAATCAGAGTCAGACGCAACAGGAAGAGAGGGAGAGCATGCAGAACAGGTCATGGTAGAAGACAGCAGACAATAGAGGGGTCCTGCGGTGGTGGCTGTTTCTCCTACCTGCCCATGCTGTGGCCACAGGAAGCCCTGTAGAACTGGCCTGCACTGAAGGGTTAAAGGTCTGCTGAATGTCAAACAGGTCACTCTCCATCTTCAGAGCACTGAGGAGAGAAGACAGCAGTGATGCGATACCTGAATCAACACTGGGAATGTAGCTGAACATCAGAATTACCAGATACACACAGACGTATTGAGGTATAGGTTCCCTCTAACCACAGATCTAGAATAAGAGCACTCTAAATCCTAAACTTAACCATTAGGAGGACAAAGAAATATCTGACCCTGTATCAGTGGTTATCAGCAACTTCTAAATAATCCACACTAACCTCTCTGGTCAACCACATGAGTGGGTAAGCTTCACAGCTCATAAGTGAAAGTTTACCCATTGGAGCAGCTGGGTGTGGAGAAGAGGTCGATTGCCGGGGCTGTGCTGATAGTGCCCCCGGTGATGGAGACCGGAGACGTGTCTGTGGTGGTGAAGGAAGGCCTCTTAGAGAGCTCCTTCAGCCTCTGTTCCTGGGTGGAAAGAGTCCAAGTCAAATACAGACACTCTACAGATGTAGACTGGAGGTGATGGTTGTAGTTATGTTCAATACCAGTCAAAAGTTTAGACACAGCTACTCATTCAAGGGTTTTTATTTTTACCATTTTCTACATTACAGAATAATAGTGAAGACATCAAAACTATAAAATAACACATATGGAATCATGTAGTAACCAAAAAAGTGTTAAACAAATCTAAATATATTTTAGATTCTTCAAACTAGCCACCCTTTGCCTTGATGATAGCGTTGCACACTCTTCGCATTCTCTCAACCAGCTTCACCTGGAATGCTTTTCTTGAAGGAGTTCCCACATATGCTGTGCACTTGTTGGCTGCTTTTCCTTCACTCTGCGGTCCAACTCATCCCAAACCATCTCAATTGGGTTGAGGTTGGGCGATTATGGAAGCCAGGTCATCTGATGCAGCACTCAATCTCTCTCCTTCTTGGTCAAATAGCCCTTACACAGCCTGGAGGTGTGTTGGGTCATTGTCCTGTTGAAAAACAAAAGCGCAAACTAGATGTGATGGCGTATCGCTGCAGAATCCTGTGGTAGCCATGCTGGTTAAGTGTGCCTTGAATTCTAAATAAATCACAGACAGTGTCACCAGCAAAGCACCCTTACACTCCCTCCTCCATGCTTCACGGTGGGAACCACACATGCAGAAATAATCCGTTCAGCTACTCTGCGTCTCACAAAGACATGGCGGTTAGAACCAAAAATCTCAAATTTGGACTCATTAGACCAAAGGACAGATTTCCACAGGTCTAATGTCCATTGCTCGTGTTTCTTGGTCCAAGCAAGTCTCTTCTTCTTATTGGTGTCCTTTAGTAGTGGTTTCTTTGCAGCAATTCAACCATGAAAGCCTGGTTCACGCAGTCTCCTCCGAAGAGTTGATGTTGAGATGTGTCTGTTACTTGAACTCTGTGAAGCATTGATTTGAGCTGCAATTTCTGAAGCTGGTTATCTAATGAACTTCTGCAGCAGAAGTAACTCTGGGTCTTCCTTTCCTGTGGCGGTCCTCATGAGAGCCAGTTTCATCATAGAGCTTGATGGTTTTTGCGACTGCACTTGAAGAAACTTTCAAAGTTCTTGAAATGTTCCGGATTGTCTGACCTTCTTAAAGTAATGATGGACTGTTGTTTGTCTTTGCTTATTTGAGCTGTTCTTGCCATAATATGGACTTGGTCTTTTACCAAATAGGGCTATCTTCTGTATACCACCCCTACCTTGTCACAACACAACTGATTGGCTAAAATGCATTAAGAAGGAAAGAAATTCCACAAATTAACAAGGCACACCTGTTAATTGAAATGCATTCCAGGTGACTTCCTCATGAAGCTGGTTAAAATAATGCCAAGAGTGTGCAAAGCTGTCATTAAGGCAAAGGGTGGGTACTTTGAAGAATCTAAAATATATTTTGATTTGTTTAAGACTTTTTTTGGTTACTACATGATTCCATATGTGTTATTCCATAGTTTTGATGTCTTCACTATTATTCTACAATGTAGAAAATAGTGAAAACAAAGAAAAACCCTTGAATGAGTAGGTGTGTCCAAACTTTTAAATGATACTGTATGTGGGCCATACTGGATCAACCAAACGAGGCTTTGAATTGTTCAAATCATTGCCTGCATACTGCAACATATCAGTGTCCTTCACATGTAGATGGAACAGGCAACACAAAACCATGTCCATTCTCGTCAAATTCATGTTGTGATCCACGCATCATGACGGCTGTACCTTCAGTGCTTTGAGACGAGCCTGTTCCTCCTCCAGAGCAGCCTGCTTCTCCCGCTCGTCTACTTTAGTAAAAGACATCCCTGTACTGGCCAGCGAGGACACTGCGTTGGATAGAGTACTAGCCCTGAAACAACACACAACAGTAAACACCCCTAGGCAGAATACTACGGCAACCCTGGCTGAAAACATCAATAACCATTACCATCAATAATAATTTAAGCAATCTTGGCTTAAGAGCTTGGTGCACAAAGCAAATCAGTTATTATAGCGGCAGCCGCTTCTAGGCTACCTGCAGGGGGAGTAGTGGACTCAGTGCCAAAGACACTCCAGTGTGAGACGTAGGATACGTCCCAAATGGCACCCTGTTTCCTATGCACTACTTTCAAATATAGTGTACTATGTAGAGAATAGGGTGCTATTTGGGACGTAGTCCATCCTGTACATACCTGCTGGCAGCAGTGGAGTCTTTGACTTTCTTCCCCTCTAGAGAGGCCAGGTGCTGCTCCAGAGCTTCCAGGAGGCTACTGGGAGCCTGTTGTAATGGAGAACAGCAGTTAGTATACGCCAGGGTTGGAAACATGCAGTTAGACAGTACTGTACAAACACAACCATCTAAGGAAGTGATGGGCAACCAGGTTACTGTACATACACTAGCTATAGGCCTTGAAGTTTTCCTGACAACATTTTCTGAAAACATTTAACTGGTCATGTCACGTGGTGAGGAAAAACTCAGGTCCCTAACTATACTGTCCCATATACCACTATACCTTAGTTACTGGATTCTAGCTAGCACTTAGTTTACTGGGAAGTGTTTAGCCCCTCAATATGGGACAAATACTAACTCGAGACTTCAGCTGAAAGCCACATTGGATGAGTGATATTGAAATGTGTGTAGATGACACACGCCACGGCACTTTCAACATCCTACAGTATGTGGTGTTGAATTGGCAATGTCTAAGCACACCTGGGCAGTATGTTGGATGGGCTATGTGACAAAGAGAACTGTGTATACAATTTGTTTCACTCCTATAAAACACAATATCAATGAGATACAGAGTCAGAGTAGAGGCATGCAAAGACAACATCAAAGCAAGTCAAAGACACAGAAGAAGAGTGAGATGAGAATACTTACACAAACTGTGAACTAAAGGTGGAAAGGGGAAATACAGAATATAAAGGTGGTGATGGTCAGAGATAAATATCTATATTGAACTGTAACTATAATGTATTTGTAGGGTATAACACTGTTGCAGGTGCCTCATAAAACATACAATAGGGGACATAACACACAATTAGTGTAATTGTACTTTCAAGGAAAAGTATGATCCTTGGTCGAGGAGGGATTTCCCATGGAAATACTGTAATATAACCAGTGTCAATGCAAAGACTGACTGCCCCCCACACCTGTTGTGCTACAATCTATTAAATTTCCTGTACATTGTGTGAAATCTGAAGTACTATAAGATACACAGTCAGTTTGGACTCTTAACAGCTTAACACCTTTATTTACTGTAGTTAGAGCCTAATCAAGAGGGGAAGAAGAAGAAAAAGTGAGAAATATGCCTCAATTGCCAACATGCGCTAGAGGACTTCATGCACTGAGCAGTGCCTTATCTCTGGGAGACGTGTGCAGGGTGGAGTAAATAGCGTGGAGGGACAACAGAGCTGATTAAATAAGAGGAGTTAATACTGAGATAGAGAGACACACAAAGAGAATACAGAATGAGAGAAGAAAATAGAAAGTGATAGCAAGAAATAAGGGAGAGAAAGTGAGAGCCAGAGAGAGAGAGAGATGGAGACAGAGAGTAGGAATCTAACTGTCTTTTCAGTACAGACAAATGGCTAGAGTAAGTTCGGTGTGTAGGCTTTTTGTGCAGAGAATGTGTCTAATAGGTTATACCAGCAGAAGTAAATCCATCATTCAGTTTGGAGTCTTACCTGGGAAAGGTCTGGAATGTCTCCTCGATCAATCCCCACCTGCTGTCAAATGATTATGTGCAAAGTTATAGTGGTGCTTCTAAATTAAAACGTATTTTCTACCACTATCCAATTTCTGCCACCATAATTTTCTCACAAATTTTTTTATATATCAGAGGTTTTCCCCTTTAATGAATGGTATTGAATGAATGAATAGCATCAAACTCAAAGCAGGTAAAGAAGAAATCACCTCTGCCACTTTAAGGAACTCTGAGATTCGGGTCATTCGTGTCAGGAACTTCTTGTAGATATCCAGGCCCTCTTTACACTGGGTTTTCTTCATGTCAAAGTACTTCTCTGTGGTAAAAAAAAATTAAAATTAAAAATAACAGTGGGCATTAGCGCTGAAAATCTGTACACACACTAGGGATAAACTCTGTAGAGAATTTAGTCTCCATTAGTACAATTTAGTTCTGTACATATCAAAAGATCTACAGTACAAGGATCTACAAAGCACTTCTCCAGACTAAACATTTTAAAAGAGTATTGATCAGAAAATAGTGGAGTAAATCAAGTTAGAGTTGATGTTTTACCCAGCAGGTTGATGATGCCTTCGTTATATGCAGCAAAAAGCCTAATGGAATCTTTGAAGAGGAGCATGAACCCTGCATTGATCACTCCGTTTGTGAGCTCATTGGCATTAACCTGAAGAAGACACATCATTCAGTTTCACATAAGCCATAAGTTGCCCTTTTAACACAATGACTTTGGCATCGCTGACAAACAATAAAAGAGCAGGTCAGTGAGGAGGAAAATAGCCTGTATCCATCTCTGGTTTCAGCATTGTCCATTCAGTAATCAGTATGCCTGACAATATGTTAGCCCCAGGAACCCTCTCATATTACAGTACATGAGCAGCACGGTTCTGGGGCGGTTGACCTCAGACTCACATTGAAGTCGAGGAGGGCGTCCATCTGGCTTTGTATGATAGGGATGGTCTTCAGTAGCTTCTCTGTATTCATGGTCCTCATCACCCCATCCACCCTGTTGAGATGTGTGTGTAGTGTTAGATAGGTGTTAGAAGCACAAAGTACAGAGAGGGAGGGAATCAGTGAGAATAGCCTCAGCCAGTCAATTTCTACTGCATGTTAACAAATCGTTCCCAGAGTTACAAAAATACTGTGATTACTTCATGGGATATAAAAAGCTTTGAAAAGTTTGAAAAAATGATGACATTATGTTGTTAAAATTGACAGGAATCTTCTTAACTAAATATTTGAGCTGTCAAATATTTTAAGTATTTTTTTACACCAGCTAGCGGCTCTGCAAGGGGAAAGTGTTAATGTAAGACATTTTTTGAGCCTTTGAACTCCATTGACATACATTCGGGTCAGTCAAAAACAAACATACCACTTTCTTCTGTTATATGTTGGGAATTTCTTACCCTCGCTTTACTTTAGTGAAGTCAAAGGCAACCTGTCTGTATGACACAGCCTTTTCATTCAGATATCGACTGTACCTCCGGATAAATGTGGACATATCGTAGCCTGGGAGAGAGAGACCTGAGAAGTGATATAAATCTTACATTTGTCATGAAAACCTACTTGAGAATCATGCTATATTCGTTCAAAAGTTATATTGTTTCCTCTTATAAGTATTTGTCACTGTAACAGTTAAGGATGAGTTTGACAAAAGCATTTGAGAGCCAAGGCCTCATACTTTACCTTGTAAACCACTTTTGTCCAAAAAATTACTGAGGTTGAATAATGTGTTCCTTGAAGCCAAGTACTGCACAAAACGCTGTATCAAAGAAAAAGAGCGGTATCAATACATGTTCTTACATTTTCATTGATCTACAAAAATAGAATAGGACTGGAGTACCAGAGTCATTTCCCGATTTTTATTAAAATCGCCTGGTTAGCAATTGATTGCCTGGTTAGCAATTGATTGTCTTATTGTCTGACCTGAAAACTTCAACACTATAGCATTGCTATTATAGATATAATATATATTACAGCAAATAATGTAATGAGTGATGAATGTAGCCATAGACAATGTTTCATTGAGTGGTGATTGTAAGCCCAGCTCACCTCATTGCCGTAGACCATAAGGTGGTGTGTGGCGATGAGCGACTTGAAGACCACCACCCAGCTCGTGCTGGTGGTCCTCTCAAACAGTGAGTCAGCCAGCTGGGGAATGTTCACATTCATCTCATTGGTGCAATGGATCAGGTCTAAAGATGAGAGAGAGACAGACAGAGGGAGAAAATGTTAGCGATAGCTTGATGTCTAGGAAGACCATGGATAATTGATGTCAAGTAGTGACTTATGGCCACTGGCCAGTAGAGGTTAAAACAGCTGTGGATACAAGGCATTTCCCCTATGGGGGAGTTGATTTTGGGGTAAAGTTAGTTAATATTCTATGAATGACAATGTTTTGAAAATCTGTGTAAACAGGGACTCAGGCACTCTGCCCTCAGCTGCAATCTCATTCAATTAGCTTTAATTCAAGGTCTGGCTAATTGCCTAACTACACTCAAGACACTTAATTACTATGCTACAGTACTACAGGCTGCCTCTCTTTTTTGGCACGGTAATTCCTCAAGAGGGTCTACTGAAGTTCAATAGATGAAAGCCTGATGAATAAGTCACCATCTCTAAATCAAACAATATATTTTTGGTCAAATACACTATAGATACAAAAGTATGTGGACACCCCTTCAAATTAGTGGATTTGGCTATTTCAGCCACACCCGTTGCTGACAGGTGTTTAAAATCAAGCACAAAGATATGAAATCTCCATAGAAAAAACATTGGCAGTAGAATGGCCTTACTGAAGTGCTCAATGACTTTCAACGTGGCACCATCATAGGATGCCACCTTTCTGACAAGTCAGTTCGTGAAATTGCTGTTATTGTGAAGTGGAAACTAATTATTAGAATCAGGTGCGCTAGATTAGGGTAGGCTTGAAAACCTACAGGACAATAGCTTTCCAGGAACAGGGTTACAGGGCCCGGATGTAGAGATTGGGTGATGCCCGTCAAACCTGTGCAGTCTACCCATTCCCATTCAGAGTTAGACTGAGTGATGAACAGATTCACAGTATAATAACCAGGCCTGGCTTTCTGGCCTATATTCTCATGTTTTCAAAGAAGGGGGGTCTAAGTAGGACAGCATAACCTTCCAGAGCAGCAGTTAGCATGGCTAGTTGATTATCCAGGGAAGACTGGGACGGGGGATGACAGTGCTGTCATGTTATAGACACTAGACAGCCTGCTAAACATTCACCGTAGTTCGCATTGATGATAACACTTTTTTTAACTGCACCTTGATGGTGTCATATGTTGCAACACCGCTCTAAAAAGTAGGTCTAACACAAATCATACTGTATGCAACACTATACATGAAGACTGTAGCACAACAATTAACCATTTATGTGCAATTGTGTTGCAATCTCTAACAATATCTGGTATATTGTCAGGTAAAGCAGCCACACTGAGAACTCCTAAATATTACTGTGTGGACAGTGGGCCAGGAACGATGACAGTGTTATTTTAACAGCTCTTTATATAAGGCCTTGGCGGCCTACTGTTCTGTCTGTGTATGAGAGGCTGTGAGTGAGTCTAAGGTACAGTGCATTCATAAAGTATTCAGACCCCTTGACTTTTTCCACATTTTGTTGCGCTACAGCCTTATTCAAAAATGTATTAAATTGTTTTTTTCCCTCATCAATCTACACACAGTACCCCACAATGACAAAGCAAAAACAGGTTTAGAAATGTTTGCAAATGTATTCAAAATAAAAAACTGAAATATTACATTTACATAAGCATTGAAGACCCTTTACTCAGTACTTGAAGCACCTTTGGCAACGATTACAAACTTGAGTATTCTTAGGTATGACGCGACAAGCTTGGCACACCTGTATTTGGGGAGTTTCTCCCATTCTTCTCTGCAGATCTTCTCAAGCTCAGGTTGGATGGGGAGCTATTTTCAGGTCTATCCACAGATGTTCGATCAGGTTCAAGTCCGGGCTCTGGCTGGGCCCCTCAAGGACATTAAGAGACTTGCCCCGAAGGCAATCCTACATTGTCTTGGCTTTGTGCTTAGGGTCGTTGTCCTGTTGGAAGGTGAACCTTCACCCCAGTCTGAGGTCCTGAGCGCTCTGGAGCAGGTTTTCATCGAGGATCTCTCGGTACTTTGCTCCGTTCATCTTTCCCGCGATCGTGACTAGTCTCCCAGTCCCTGGCACAGAAAAACATCCCCACAGCATGATGCTGCCACCACCATGCTTCATGGTGTCAGGTTTCCTCCAGACGTGGCGCTTGGCATTCAGGCCAAATGGTTCAATCTTGGATTCATCAAACAAGAGAATCTTGTTTCTCATGGTCTGAGAGTCCTTTACGTGCCTTTTGGCTTCCATCTGGCCACTCTACCATAAAGGCCTGATTGGTTGTCCATCTGAAAGGTTCTCCCATCTCCACAGAGGCACTCTGGAGCTTTATTAGAGTGACCATCGGGTTCTTGGTCACCTCCCTGTCCAAGGCCCTTCTCCCCCGATTGTTCAGTTTGGCCGGGCGGCCAGCTCTAGGAAGAGTCTTAGTGGTTCCAAACTTCTTCCATTTCAGAATGATGGAGTCCACTGGTTTCTTGGGGACCTTCAATGCTGCAGAAATGTTTTGGTACACTTCCCCAGATCTGTGCCTCGACACAATCCTGTCTGGGAGCTCTATGGACAATTCCTTCGACCTCATGGCTTGGTTTTTGATCTGAAATGCACTGTTAACTGTGGGACCTTATATAGACAGGTGTGTGCCTTTCCAAATCATGTCCAATCAATTAAATTAAATTTACCACGGGTAGACTAATCTAGTTCTAGAAACATCTCAAGGATGATCAATGGAAACAGGATGCACCTGAGCTCAATTTCGAGTCTCATAGGAAAGGGCCTGAATACTTATTACAATTTGAAACTTATTTACATATCTAAAAACCTGTTTTCGCTTTGTCTTTATGGGGTATTGTGTGTAGATTGATGAGGGGGAAAAAATGATTTAATCAATTTTAGAATAAGGCTGTAACGTAACAAAATGTGAAAAAAGTCAAGGGGTTTGAATACATTCCGAATGCACTATATTTCACGTTGGACGGCTGATCGGGTTTGGGTGAGCCAACAGACTTCTGAGCCAACTTTCATTCATCCTGTCATATAATGGCTCCTGTACCTCAGGAGAGTACTGTAGGCCTAAGCTCAACTAACAGGTGTGAAACAATAGGCTGGCTGGCTGAATCAATTCACAACTTTAGCATAGTCCATAGGATTCACATGTGATTAGAAGTGGGCACTTTCAGATCACAGTTTTCCAGTTGTTCCAGAGGTCAATGTCTGCAAAAGGAACGTAGGAAAAGCCATACAATATGTAGCTAGCCTACTACTTGCTTCAGTTGGGGTCTGAACCAGCAACTTCCATGTCATTGTACCTGTGTGTCATGCAATATGCTCCTATAATCATGATAACAATTACATTTGAACGGTAACCTATTATGCATAACCTGCTTGCAGAAGAGATGCAAAATCCTTGAGATTTAATCACATATAATTAAATAAATTATAGTTGGAATGAATTAATGGCCATTTATTGCATTCACTGTTACTTTTGCAGTGGTAGGTGCTCTGCTTTGTGACGAGTAGCGTTTCTGAGGATGGTCACACAGATAAAAAAAAAAGGTCTGACGTTGCCATCAGGGTTAAATATACAGTACCAGTCAAAAGTTTGGACACCTACTCATTCAAGGGTTTTTCTTTATGTTTACTATTTTATAGAATAATAGTGAAGACATCAAAACTATGAAATAACACATATGGAATCATGTAGTAACCGAAAAAAAGTGTTCAAGAAATCCAAATATATTTTATATTTGAGATTTTTCAAAGTAGCCACCCTTTGCCTTGATGACAGCATAGCACACTCTTCGCATTCTCTCAACCAGCTTCATGAGGTAGTCACCTGGAATGCATTTCAATTAACAGGATGTGCCTTGCTAAAAGTTGATCTGTGGAATTTATTTCCTTCTTAATGCGTTTGAGACAATCAGTTGTGTTGTGAGAAAGTAGGGGTGGTATACAGAAGATAGCTCTATTTGATAAAAGACCCAGTCCATATTATGGCAAGAACAGCTCAAATAAGCAAAGAGAAACATCAGTCCATCATTACTTTCAGACATGAGGGCAAAATTTCAAGAACTTTGAACGTTTCTTCAAGTGCAGTCGCAAAAACCATTAAGCGCTATGATACAACTGGCTCTCATGAGGACCGCCACAGGAAAGGAAGACCCAGAGTTACCTTTATTTTTACCCAATGCCTTGATGACAGCTTTGCACATTCTTGGCATTCTCTCAA
Source organism: Salvelinus alpinus (assembly GCF_045679555.1). Lineage (NCBI taxonomy): Eukaryota > Metazoa > Chordata > Actinopteri > Salmoniformes > Salmonidae > Salvelinus > Salvelinus alpinus. Next base: position 24,274,007 of record NC_092106.1, read on the forward strand.
CCAGCTTCACCTGGAATGCTTTTCCAACAGTCTTGAAGCAGTTCCCACATATACTGAGCACTTGTTGCCTGCTTTTCCTTCACTCTGCGGTCCAACTCATCCCAAACCATCTCAATTGGGTTGAGGTTGGGGGATTGTGGAGGGCAGGTCATCTGATGCAGCACTCCATCACTTTCCTTCTTGGTCAAATAGCCCTTACACAGCCTGGAGATGTTTTGGGTCATTGTCCTGTTGAAAATTAAATGATAGTCCCACTAAGCGCAAACCAGATGGGATGGCGTATCGCTGCCGAATGTTGTGGTAGGCATGCCGGTTAAGTGTGCCTTGAATTCTAAATAAATCACAGACAGTGTCACCAGCAAAGCACCCTTACACCATCTCCTCCATGCTTCACGGTGGGAACCACACATGCGGAGATCATCTGTTCACCTACTCTGTGTCTCACAAAGACATGGCGGTTGGAACCAAAAATCTCAAATTTGGACTCATCAGACCAAAGGACAGATTTCCACCGGTCTAATGTCCATTGCTCGTGTTTCTTGGCGCACGCAAGTCTCTTCTCCTTATTAGTGTCCTTTAGTAGAGGTTTCTTTGCAGCAATACCACCTGATTCACACAGTCTCCTCTGAACAGTTGATGTTGAGATGTGTCTGTTACTTATGAAATATTTATTTGGGCTGCAATTTCTGAGGCTGGTTACTCTAGTGAACTTATCCTCTGCAGCAGAGGTACCTCCGGTCCTCATGAGAACTATTTTCATCATAGCACTTGATGGTTTTAGCGACTGCACTTGAAGAAACTTTCAAAGTTCTTGAAATTTTCAGGATTGACTGACCTTCATGTAAGATGGCGCCGGAGCAGAAGGCAGACGTTTTACGTCTTAAAGTAATGATGGACTGTCGTTTCTCGTTGCTTATTTGAGCTGTTCTTGCCATAATATGGACTTGGTCTTTTACCAAATAGGGCTATCTTCTGTATACCACCCCTACCTAATGACAACACAACTTATTGGCTAAAATGCATTAAGGAAAGAAATTCCACAAATCAACTTTTAACATGACACACCTATTAATTGAAATACATTCCAGATGACTACCTCATGAGAGAATGCGAAGAGTGTGCAATGCTGTCATCAACGCAAAGGGTGGATAGTTTGAAGAATCTCAAATATATTTTGTTTTGTTTAACACTTCTTTGGTTACTACATGATTCCATATGTGTTATTTCATAGTTTTGATGTCTTCACTATTATTTTACAAAAACATGTGGCAAAAAAAGCATGTTGCAAAGAAATTCACTTTATGTCCTGAATACAAATAGTTATGTGTTGTGTTGGATTTGCCCCAAACACTGAGTACCACTCTTTATATTTTCATGCACGGTGATGGCTGCACCATGTTATGGGTATGCTTGTCATCGGCAAGGACTGGGGAGTTTAGGATAAAAGTACATGGAATAGAACACAGGCAAAATCCTATAGGAAAACCTTTCCAACAGACACTGGGAGAGAAATATTAACCTTCCAGCAGGACAATAACCTAAAACACAAGGCCAAATATACACTTGAGTTGCTTACCAAGACGACATTGAATGTTCATGAGTGGCCTAGTAACAGTTGACTTAAATGGCTTGAAAATCTATAGCAAGACTTGGAAAAATGTCTGTCAAGCAATTACCAACAACCAACTTGACAGAGCTTGAAGAATTTTAAAAGAAGAATAACGTGCAAATATTGGTCAATACAGGTGTGCAAAGCTCTTGGAGACTTACACAGAAAGACTCACAGCAAACGTAAACACAGTCAACGCTGCCAAATGTAATTCTAACATGTATTGACTTAGTGGTGTGAAATGTGAATACATATGTAAATGAGATATTTCTGTACTTCATTTAATACATTTGCTAAAATGCGGTGTTGTGTGTAGATGGGTAAGATTTTTTTTTTTTTAATCAATTTTGAATTCAGGCTGTCACACAACAAAATGTGGAATAAGTCAAGAGGTATGAATACTTTCAAAAGGCACTGTACATGCATTTCCCTCAGCAGTGACAGACACACCTAGTAATGATGATAATATAGGCTACACTTTGCATATTTGACTGAAAGCATTATCCTTGATATTTCCTCTATGCCTACTGTGAAATATGAACAAGGTAGTTTCTACCTCTGAGCTGTTCAAAGGTGGTTGTTATACTCTTTCCCGTGGTAAATATATCAAATAGACCTACTGAATTTACTCCCTGGAACATATATTTTCGGGGGCATTTTTGTATAGCCAAAACGTTAATGTACTGCATTATGGAAAACTGGTCAATTGTAAGATAAGATACACTGACTGATAATTACATGATAACTGTTTAGTCCAGGGAGCCTAAAGCTATGCGAAATGAATTAAACCGCTATACAGATGGCTAGAAAGCTTGCTAATTTGACAGTAATGTTGATGATGAGTAGGAATACACTGAAATTATACAAAATATATCTGATATTAAAAGTACTGTTGTTAACGTCCAGTTAAATAATGTTACGAGAATTCTCATTGTGCGATCTCGTTTTGCTACAAAATATCCTTGATACATTTTGACAGGAACTAGCAATAACATTAGCCTATCCATTCAGCCTTTGGGCCTTGTGTAACCATCGCCATAATTCAAGAAATGCAGAACTCTGACTGGTTTTAATGAAGAATGACACATTATATCAGAAACTCTTGATTAATTCGATACTTACAATCCAAATGTTTCTTTTTCGGGCCCATTATTTCATGTGTGGTGGCCTTGCATACTGTTTTCGACACAGCAGATCCAGTTACACTGTGCTGGGCTGCAGTTATCCTGTCAGTAATGCTCTGCCCCGACATCTTCGTTTATTAATGCAACAAAGAATTTGAAAAATCACAATATGTCTATAAAGTTCCAAATTAATTGAATGATACAATCTCTACGGTTGACACCTCCTGTCCACCGCCTATTTAAAAATAAAATAAAGAAAGGGGGAAAACAAAGAAAAAGACAGGGCGACGAGGCGGAAGAAAAATGATATAAAGAAATTCAAACAACGTATCCAACGCTTGATTATTTCAGTCTTATGTTGATCCAACTGACGCCTTTAATCAAATAGATTTCATAAATAAAGATGCGGCGGTAGATTTGGTGGGTTCTCTCGCTGACTCATTCTCTGCCCATCTCTCATCCCGATCTCTCGCTCACTGGATCCCTGTGTGTCTCCTGTCTTCGTATTGACACTCCTGCTGCTGTGTTTAAAGGACTAGAAGCATTCAGGGAAATGGCGGGCCTGCTCTGCCCTCAGAAAGGTTAGGATGTATGACGTTATACGAAGCATGCCGACCTGGAAACAGATTTTACATCCATAATCCATAACATTTTATTCTGTGCAGGTGTCCACAACTGATTGTGGTCTTGGTGGGAAATTAATATGCCAGACCACAGCAATTAGGCCTAAATCAATCTTCTGCAATAATTTCATAATATTTTCAAATTTCTCAAGGTAAACTGGGTCGTTTGCTCACAAGTCTTTTTTTTTTTTTTTGCAACACATTTGTCCAGGTCCCACTTCCTGCAGGCTGCTATTGAAGCTTTAGTGTTGATTAGGCCTAGGCTACACTGGCTGGGTTCTTCTTCTTCTTCTTTGAGATTAACTGGCAGACTACACTCATAAAGTGTATTGCCGCCACCTACTGTACGGGGTAGTAAAAAATACCCCAAAAACAAAATCTGTTTTGGATGAACAAATTCATACCATATACCGAAAATAAAAAACACGAACCAACGCTACTACCCTGAATTTTAAACCAAAACAAAAACTGTACTATTCAGATCCCTACACAGGCTCAGGAACCTGGGAGGGGAACCTCTTTATTCAGTACTCCCTGTAACATTTCGGCTGTAAAGTCCTGGAGATCCAGAAATATATTTGCCGCCTTCACAATGATGTCCAGCTTATTTGATTTTTTATTCGTTTGACTATTGCAGTTTATCACTTGCGCTATAAACGCAACAAAGTCCACCTTCTTCACAATTAGTGTGTCGGGATCCTTCTCCTGCATGGCATTCACTGCAGACTGTGGGACATCCACTACCATGTCCTCTCTACTCACTACTTCAGCTATTTTCACTTCCTCCACATAGAAGACCTGCTGTATGGCCCTGATCCTAGCTACTGCGACCTCCTTCATCCATGCAAGGCACTCTGGGAACATGATTCCCATCACAATTACAACAACATACTTCATCTTACTCTTCAACTACTACATATTTATTCCTTCGACAAACACTTGCCACGTGTCCACACTTTTTACAATTGTAGCACTGCAGCGGCTTCTGTACATACGGTCTCACCGCATATCTCACATACCCAAGTTTTACATAAGTTGGGAGAACCACTTCATGAAACAACAGTAAGACCGATAGGCTTTGCTCCTTCTTTCCGTTTTTCATTCAATTTAAGTGAAGTGCATCTACCACTCCTGGAATGTCCACACAGACTCTATGTCCAACGATACATCGCAGCGCTAGCTGTGCCACCAGAGATTCTGGGTTCGCGCCCAGGCTCTGTCGCAGCCTGCCGCGACCGGGAGGTCCGTGGGGCGACGCACAATTGGCCTCGCGTCGTCCGGGTTAGGGAGGGTTTGGCCAGTAGGGATATCCTTGTCCCATCGCGCACCAGCGACTCCTGTGGCGGGCCGGGCGCAGTGCGCGCTAACCAAGGTCGCCAGGTGCACGGTGTTTCCTCCGACACATTGGTGCGGCTGGCTTACGGGTTGGATGCGCGCTGTGTTAAGAAGCAGTGCGGCTTGGTTGGGTTGTGTTTCGGAGGACGCATGGGGAGTTGTAGCGATGAGACAAGATAGTAATTACTAACAATTGGATGCCACGAAATTGGGGAGAAAAAGGGGGTAACATTTTTTTTTTATATTTAAAAAAGGTGGTTTTAACAATATATGCTTCTTATTAAAAGTCATGACTCAAGTGGAACACATGGCCATGTAGGACATGTGTTAGATGGTAATGGTTTCACTATATGTATAGATGTAGGATCTTAATATACTACAAGTTTCATTTCCTGGAAAATTCTCTGCAACAAAAGTAATCAAATGAAGATCCTATATCTGTATACAGATGTAGGATCCATATACAGATGTAGGATCTTCATGTGATCACTCTTTTGTTGCTAAGAATCTTCAATTTCCACTTTAAAATTTTAGACTTGATTTGCCTTAAAGAAAAATTAATCAACCCCTACAAAAAGATGCCAATTAATTAAAATCCACATAATAATTCACAATTCCTGTTGCTGCAGGATTATTTTCCTGCTTTAGCAAACTGGCTCAAATTGAGATCCTACATTTGTCCATTTATTGTGTACATGGCCATCTAATCCGATTTGTTCTCAATGGCAGTTGTGTTCTTGTGTGCGCTTCATATTTCATTACAGCCCAGGGTCATCATATGGACAGATGCTAATGAATAGCAGATTCCCCTTGTCTGAGGTGTGCAGAAGGTTTTGTGACCAGCAGTGGCCTGGCTTCAATCTAGCACATAGTGTGGCACTTGAGGGAAGCATGCTATCAATACACTGATGCTCTATTGTGGTGCACAAAGTATTATGGGGTATTGACAAACAAGCAAACACATGATAAACACACACACACAAGGACAATACACACATTCAGATCTATGATCTTAATTTGGTCACCCTGTTGCAGGAGAACTTTCCCGCAATGCAGGAAATGTTAAACTTGTAGTGTATTTGTGGTTTAAAAAGGCTTCTGAAATGTGTAATTTCACACACACAAGAAAACATTGATCCAAGTCTGAAATACACCAAACATATTTCATGAGTAACCTACAACATGACACACTGCTCTTCATAAGTGAATCAATGCAAACACCAATGTTATCTTGCTAGTACCTTTAGATATTATGCTCTTTATATTGTATGCCATTACATAAGCATGTTATCTAACAAAAAATTAAAAAGCAAAAATTATGTAACAAAAAGCCAAAAGCATGATATGTTACAAAAACATTATCTAAAGTTGCCATTTCCATTCTGTTCTAGGGGTGTTTCAGGAGAGATGGGTTAATGGGTGAGGAACCAGAGAGCCCCTGACCCTACACTCACACTAGGCCCCAGCTTATCTGGAGAGAATCCCTTGAAGTAGCCCAATATTAGACCTCTGATTAGTTATTTCATTAATCACAGGTATAATATTGGGCTTTGAAGAAGCCTGTCAGATCAGGTTGAGAATCACAGTATGTTCACAAAAAGTATTCTGTCTGATGATAACACATAACAGCCGATGAAGCTGTTAGGGAGATGTGGTGTAAAAATGTATCAAAAACATAATATTGTAATAACTTCTAAATTGGGACCATTCTGGTCGCAAATGCTCTTAAATATTTTGCTTTGCGACCTGGAGTTTTGATTTCACCCATATAACACATTAATTGAATGGCAACATGATGGCTGTGTTTACACAGAAAGCCCAATTCTGATTGTTTGCCCAATTATTGGAAAATATAAGAATTGGGCTGGTTGTGTTTGTGTGGTTGGAAGCAAGCAAAGTTGTTCAATTGTATAATTTAGTGTCCTGTGTGCTTGTCACGTTCCTGACCTTATTTCCTTTGTTTTGTCTTTGTTTAGTTGGTCAGGACGTGAGCTATGTTATTTGTTTCTATGTTTAGGGTTGTTAACTAGCCTGATATGGTTCTCAATCAGGGGCAGGTGTTTCACGTTTCCTCTGATTGAGAACCATATTTAGGTAGGCTGTTCACACTGTTTGTTTGTGGGTGATTGTTCCTGTGTCAGTGTTTGTGCCACACGGGACTGTGTTCGTTCGTTTCATTCGTGTGTTCCTTCCTGTTCGTGCGTTCATGTTATATGTTCACAAGTTCAGGTCTGTTAACGTCGTTTATTGTTTTGTAATTTATCAAGTGTTTTTTCGTGTTCGTCTTTCTTTAATAAAACATTATGTATTCAATCCACGCTTCATATTGGTCCGATCCTTGCTCATCCTCAGACGAGGAGGAGGACGAGCGTTACAGCGCTCTTACATTTTATATTATTATATGAGTGGCACCACTGACATTTTTCAATGGAGGCGAGAGAGGACGGAAGAGAGAGGAAGCAGGAGTTGAGCAAATCAAATTAAGAAAAGGGCATTGTATCATTTCACCTCACCCGTGAGAATTAAGAGGAAATTCTGCAATTTTCAGAGGACAGTAGAAGTTGATAAAAGTGCTTCAGTAAGTTATAAAGTAAAACTTTGGTCATCAGTATATAGACCATCTTTGCTTAATTGCTTTAGTTTTAAAGATGAAATGTATTCCCATTGTGATTGGTTCATTAACAGAGGCAATATATAGTTTTATATTTAAATCTTATCTATTCTGTTTGCTCCTCAATTCATGCACCTTGGTTGGATCTAGGAGAGTGAGGTAGCGGCAGTGTTAAATTCACTTCACTTACACCTGAGAACTACGAACACACTGCCAAGTCTCGTCTGATGATGCTTTGCTGTACCAAGAGTAGTATTCAAGACTGTTGTGGTTCCACCTCACCTTTACCATTTAGAAAACATCTTGTCTCTAGCCCAAACCGTTCAAAATGTAAAACTCATATTACCTGAGATGTATTTTTATTGTGGTCATTATAATTTCATATACCATGTTACATACCGTTTTAATCTACTTGCGGGTCGCTAACTATTTGTTTGATAGCAAAACAACCTTGTCCAGTCATGTTACCTTTCTGGCTAATAACCTGGTAACTTGACCTGTATGGTTTAAGATGGCACTGGAAAAAATAAAGAGGCTTCTGTTTTGCTTCAAAATAAGGATTCATATAGGCCTAGTGTAGGCCATATATAAATCAATTTAAATTAATCTATTTTCTGGTGATCCTGAATACTGTTTGGTGTGCTCCTAACTTTTGTTGGGAGCAGCAGTGCTAACAATGACAAAAGTTAATTTAGAGCTTAATTTAGAGTTTTTGTAATCAAAAGTCATATCATTTAATGTAAAAGACTTTCAAAATAAAACTTCCAAGTCTAAGTAGGTCCAAACTACACCATAAACTCTTCTGTTTAAATCATTGAATTAACTTTACCCTAAGTGATACCCTGTGCATCACAATGACCTACACACAGCCCTGCATTAGACCATGCAGACCAGACGTGAGTTGACTTTTATGTCCATGTGAATGTAGGCCGCGGCCTGCTCTCCTCAGCACCTGATGACAGCTTAATTCCCAGGCCGGGCCCCCTGCTGAGGAGGCCGTTTGTGTGGGATGACAGACGGAGATCAGGCCAAGGGGAGATGAGTGGGAACCCTGCAAGCCCGCTCAGGTTTCGTGCACCGTGAAAAGATTTGTCCAGGCCATTCACCTCTGATGGAGTTTCCCATGTTCTGCTGGGAAGCACTTTTTGTTGAAGTGTTTCCATAGCGAGTCCCCGTTTCTCTCTATCTCTGCGTGGGCACACACATATGCACTCACGCATGCACGTTGGCACACACACATTTTGTGGAGAGAGCTGGCCCGTCCATTCGGTTGTTTGCTGCAGCCGAGACCACATGGAGCACCGGTGAGCTGGCCACTACACAAACCAAGGTAAGATGGGTTCAGGCGCAGAGCAAGGGGGCCAGAAAAATAAGGGAACAGGATAAAAAGGGGTTGGGTGGTCTTGGAAAGAGGGGACTTGTTAGAATAGTTAGGGGACTAGAGTAAAGGAAAAGAGGGGCAGTAAGGCGACCAGGGCAAGAGGGTTTATGTTATGAGGAGGTCTAGATGAGACGTGTTGGAGGACTTTGGGGGCTTGAAAGGGCTTTTAAATAACTTGAAGGTACAGTACAGTTTCAGACATTCTTGCAACACAATAGACATTTTGAGGGTTATAAGTTGTGACATTCTGAAGGATGGAAATGTGTGAACCTCGCTCTCTAGGTGGTAAGATGGAGTGCTTATGTTTGATCCTCCTGCTGATGGGTAGGACCACTTCAGTCTTGGCACAGTTTAATGGATACAACTGTGATGCCAACTACCACAGTAGGTTTCCTGGTGAGCATGACAGTCATTTCATCTCTATGTAAATTATCCTCTCAAATCATTTTCACTTATTCTTAGGTCTGAGAATTGTTGTTAGAATTACTGCTTATCCTTTTTATCCCTCTCTCTTTAGCGGAGCGTGACATCAGTGTGTACTGCGGGGTTCAGACCATGACCTTGAAGATTAACTTCTGCCCAGTGCTGTTCTCCGGCTACACAGTTGCAGATCTTGCGCTCAACGGTCGCCATGGCGATACCCACTGCCGGGGCTTCATCAATAACAACACGTTCCCTACGGTAGTACTGTTCAGCATCAGCCTCAGCACACTGGAGGCCTGCGGCAACAGCCTGGTGGTGAGGAACACGCACACACACAGACGGACACACACAGACAGACACACTCGCGCACACACACATATACAGTTATGCTTTGTACTTACACAGCTTGTATTAGTATGACCAGCAGAATGTAATGTGTTTTATAATTTGGGAGCACGTCTTGCTTGAGGCTATGGTAGGTGTTGTACCAGATTGTGTATTTAGAGACAATGTCCCTGTCCTCAGGTGACAACAGCCTATGGGGCTAATGCCTACAGGAACATGTCACTGGTACAGATTGGGAATATCTCAGGGTACATTGACACTCCAGACCCGCCATCCATCATCAGCTATCTGCCCGGCCTGCTGTACAAATTCAGCTGCAGCTACCCTCTGGAATACCTGGTCAACAACTCACAGCTGGCATCGTAGGTGCCTGTCATAAACACCTGAAGAGCTTATTTTGAATAAAACTGAAGTATTGAATACATAAGTAGGGATATTTCAGTATTTTCATATTCAGTGCAGACTTCAATAAACAAAAATTCAAAAAACAAAAGCATGTTTACCTGTCTGAACTGTACTAAATAATTTGAACCTTTTCTAGATCATCTGCTGCAATATCAGTGAAGGACAGCAATGGTACCTTTGTGAGCACATTGAGTATGATCCTTTACAATGTGAGTACACAACATCAGTGTTTTTTTTAGGTCACACAAAGACTTCATAACAGGTCTCTCATAATAGGAATCCAATGTCAAATAATAGCTAGAACATGCTCCCGTCAAAATACCAAACAATTGACGAGACATTTCTATTAGGTAGAAATAGACATATAATAAAAATAGGCAACTTTTTTTATTCATGGGCAAAATCATGTTTGTGCAGGACTCAACCTACAACCAACAACTCTCTATCCCAATGGCCGGACTGGCTTTGAAAACCAGAGTGTTTGCTGCAGTGAAAGCCACAAACCTGGACAAACGGTGAGAGATAAGGAGATCTTCAGATATTAAAAAGTTATATTTTTTGTTCTAGTTTCTATTATTCACAATACAGATGGGGATATGATTTGAGAAGCACAAAGATTTCCAACATGATGTGAACAGAAAGCTATGATTCCGCCATGATACGTGCTGTTTTCAAAGCTAATTGAATAGCTGCAACCTGCTGGGACTTTCTCTCACATAACCTGGATGGCATAGAACTCATATAGTAGTCAAGTACAACTGCACTATGTCATGCACAGTATGTCATACACATACGCTATAATTTAAGACCAATCCTCTATGCCCCATACCAATTCAGTTCTATCCTCTTTGGTTCATTGCCATTCAGCTGTCCTCTATGACTGTGTGAAGGCGCCAGTGGTGGTGCTAAGAATGTCTGATCTGTCCTGTTGTGTTGTGTGGTTAGATCTCTATCCTGTATCAGCCCTGTACTGTTTTGTCTCTCTCTAGATGGAATATCTTGATGGACTACTGTTACACCACTCCCTCAGGGAATCCCAATGATGAACTGCGCTATGACCTTTTCTTTGGGTAATCACACTTTTTCTCAAATGATGCCAGGATAAACGACAAAAGTGTCCCATTACCCATTCACCCTCAACCACTTATCATAGAGGCCCTACAATGGGTTCTCATGATGACTGATAGGACATTTTTCTCGTTGAGCAGTTAAAACAGGTCTAGACGTTTCAGTAGTTTCAGTGCATTTTGTGTGTGTTTGTGTGTGCGTGCATGCTTGCGTGCAATGCTCTTTCCAAACAGCTGCTATAAAGACCCACAGACCACTGTTTTTGAGAATGGGAAGAGTCAAATGGGTCGTTTTGCCTTCGAAGTGTTCCGTTTCGTCAAACACAGACACCAGAAGATGTCCACTGTGTTTCTGCACTGTGTCACCAAGCTGTGTCGGGTAGATGACTGTGTCCTGCTCATGCCGGTAAGAACATTTGACACCTTACCAGATGATGTGTTCAACATCAGCACAGTCAATAGGGTGAACTACAATGCTCTGAAAATATCAGAAAACATGTACCACCTATCTTGTCTTCTGATCAATATGAAGCTTCACATAGTCCAGTAATACCTGAGCACAATTTACTATTCCCTAATGAATACAGTATCTTATAAAGGGGTATATGTCTGTCATTTTATATTGATCTAATATTTCCAGATCTGTGGGCGTCGGCGTAGGAGAGATATAGAAGAGAGCCTGGAATCTCGGCCGTCATCTGGGGATGCCATCCTCACCGCTGGACCCATCATCACCAGGATTGGTACACAGTACACCTCTTCATCCATAGCCACTTCAACTTAGACTATAGTTTTGTCTGACTTTAATTCGATTATTTTGATATCCATGATATAGTTGTAGAGTAAGTATTAAAACTGTACAGTATGATGTGATGTAGCCTATACACGATAATCCCTTTCGATTATATACTGTATAGTCTTGAAATATATTGATGGAGGGTGAGGTGGGATTTGACAGTATAATCAGTGGTTATTCAGTACATTTTATATTAAAATAAATGGTTGTTTTCCTCAATAATGTTGAAACTATGAAAGCATCAATGATTGATTTTGTTTCTTTTCAGATGAAACTCCAACAAATAACTCACAACTTGGTAAGCTCTCTCGCTTTGTCACTGCTTGTGCAATGCCTTGAGAGGTGATATATTTTTCTAATCTATAAACTCTATGACCTTTATACATTATTTTTACATTATTGATGCATTCTCTAGCTTCAAAAGAAAATTTTGACATCCATGGATTTACAGCGGAAGTGATTCATACAAGTTTTACCACTAACTGTGGTAATTTTAGCCTATATCAGTGAGTATTTGTGTCGGCCCATACTTACTCTTTGTGTGTTTGTGTGTGGTAATCCAGCTTCATCGAGTGGCCCCTCCCTGCCGTTGAACCCAGTGACCAGTGCTCTGCTGTCGGGTGTGGTCATTCTGGGAGTGTTCAGTCTGGGCTTCTTCCTGCTCTCGCTCCGCCTCCTCCGCAGACCCCCCCTCCCTACAGCCACACCCTCAGAAGCATGGAACCCGGGCTTCAAATAAATTTCTCATTCTCATTATCGCTCTCATTCTCCCCCTCACTTTTTTCTCTCTCTCTCTTATCCATCTAACTATAACTAATACCTACAGTATGTATTTGCATGGCAGTTAGAATAGGCAGGTGCATATAAACTCCCAGTAAAGATAACTGTGATCTAAAATAATTATTCTAGAGTAAGAGGAGGTTTAGCCATGAGCAATAGTTTCACTATGTAACTACCAAGTAAATAGATCAATACATAATAGGAACAGTTATTGTAGAGTGGGACCTGTATTTCCTGAAATGTATACTTAGCTACTCTATCTTTCCTGAACGTGTACTTACTCTCCGTTTCTTACTTACTCTTATCCGGCAGCTCTAACAGTCACTGTCATGCCAAACTCTCAATCACATACTCACGTGTACATACACATAGTCAAACGCATATTGATACTGTAAATAGTTAATTCCTCCTTTGCGTACAAGGGTACAGTATATGTTCAATAACAATTTAATTAATTGTTTTCCTGTTCTTTATTTTGATTAATTGATAGACCAGTGTATTGTTTTTTACAGGTTGTGTGTAATAAAACTGGCCCAGGTCAGTATGTAAGGCTCATTTCACATCTATTCAATACCTTAGTGTCTTTTTGTCATCAATTGCTTGGCACAGGATCAGTTACATTAAAGAAATGAAGGGTCATACAAATAACCCTGACACCCGGTGATGCCTGCTACTGTCCTCTACAAAGACCAACACCATAATGTTACTTGTTGTAGCTATTTGATTTCTATAACACACTACCTGTCTTAAGTATAGTACTAACACGTGAGGAGAATTGAAGAAGTGATACATTTTATATATATGATCATGATGAATATTTATATACCATATGTACTTATTGGTATTAATTATGGCTGAAATATTGACTTCCACATAACTTGAATATTGGTGACATCAATGCTTAATTAAAAAAAAAAAAATCTTGCTCAAGTCAGGACTTCAGCCTATGTGCATTTTTTATTTGAGAATGATGTGTTTTTTCCCCTTTTTAGGGAATTTGCTATTTGACCTTCACTGATGTGGAAAGTTTAAAAAAGAAAGCAAAAAATTTACTGTAATTGCCTAACTTCGTATTATGTGTTTAAAGTTATAATCATGTTCAAAGGAGTTGCATGTGGGGGGTTATTTTTCAAATAAATCTTTTACATATCAGTCTGCCTAATGATATTATTTACTGGCCTTATTTATAGTGTATCAGTATAATTTTTAACACTGATGTTGTGCCATGTTTTAGACTTCAAGCTAGAATTGAATCGAACCTGATTGTGTCTTTAACCCATGGTCAAATAAAATCACAGAAGGTTTCTGGCTATTGTAGAAAGTAGAGGTAGACCCCCTTATAGATGTTTCCAGTTTTCTGAATAAGTGCACAGGCAGTCTGTAAACAAAGATACAGCATACATATTGCTATTTTTGATTGTATTCCAGCAGTTGCAATTAAATTCTATGATGATTGTGATCTATTTTCCTCCATATTAGAGGCATATGGTCCCAGTGGCCTGCTATCACATGTCTAACTCCATGCTAATTGTGAAATGTAACCTACACAACAATCCTGTAATCTGGGCCCTTTATTGCGCTAATCCCATATTTCAGCAGCTATTATACATTATATTCTCTGTCCACAATGGCCGCCGATGACTGAGAGGAGAGAAATGAGAGCAGTCATCACCCTCTGGATTTACTATCTTTGATAAGCTATTATGCTTTTTTTTACATCAGCTGATATCTCAAAGTGCTGTACAGAAACCCAGCCTAAAACCCCATACAGCAAGCAATGCAGGTGTAGAAGCACGGTGGCTAGGAAAAACTCCCTAGAAAGGCCAAAACCTAGGAAGAAACCTAGAGAGGAACCAGGCTATGAGGGGTGGCCAGTCCTCTTCTAGCTGTGCCGGGTGGAGATTATAACAGAACATGGCCAAGATGTTCAAATGTTCATAAATTACCATGGTCAAATAATAATAATCACAGTAGTTGTCGAGGGTGCAGCAAGTCAGCACCTCAGGAGTAAATGTCAGTTGGCTTTTCATAGCCGATCATTAAGATTATCTCTACCGCTCCTGCAAGTTCAGGTCACTGCCAGGTCCAAACCCAGGCTGCGTTTAAACAATAAGGCCTGAGTAGGTGTGGTATATGGCCAATATACCACGGCTAAGGGTTGTTGTTATGTACGACGCAACACGGAGTGCCTGCAAACAGCCATTAGCCGTGGTATATTGGCCATATATAACAAACCCCCGAGGTGCCTTAATGCTATTATAAACTGTTTACCTACCATAATGAGAATAGTAAAAATTACTTTTCTTCTGTAATGAAAAGCGCTATATAAATTGTATTTATTATTATTGTTTATTATTAATCAGAATAAATGTTTTCCCTTCCCAGGTGGCTCACCTGACAAGACCAGGTTACTACTGTCCTTCATGCAGTTCCGTTCAGTCCCACTTCTGATTCCATACCAAAGTAGAAGGGCCCCTAGATGTAGACACTCTTCGAAGTCACACAGGGCACATTTTTTGGTGACATTTCTTGGTGACATTTACATCATATTTGGTTTTATTTGCATTGGTGTCACATGATAGTATCTCCTCTGTCACATGCGTGAGTGAATCACAGTGGCATCATTCCATGGTGAATCATATTTGTGTACTTTCCCCAACACTGTCAGGAAGAATCGAATTTGTTCAAAATGTTTTTGATAACTGTAATCAGTACTTGCTCACTGTAATGTATTTGAAATTATCATATTAACAAAGGGATTCACTTGATTAGCATAGGGCATTTAATATGACGTTTTTAATCAGAGCATTGTAATGTGATGTAAATTACCCATCCACCATAACAAAATATGAACACAGATGAAAGCAGAGCCTTCAGATGATCCCTCGTTTATCAATTTATCTGTCACGCCCTGGCCTTAGTTATCTTTGTTTTCTTTATTATTTTAGTTAGGTCAGGGTGTGACATGGGGGATGTATGTGTTTTGTATTGTCTAGGGTTTTTTGTATGTTTATGGGTGCTGTGGCTTAGTTGATTAAAGTGTCTAGTCTAGGTGTATGTATGTCTATGGTTGCCTAGATTGGTTCTCAATTAGAGACAGCTGTCTATCGTTGTCTCTGATTGGGAACCATATTTAGGCAGCCATATTCATTAGGTAGTTCGTGGGTGATTGTCTATGTGTAGTGTTTAGTGTCAGCACTATTTGTTCAATAGCTTCACGTTTGTTGTTTTGTATAGTTTGTATAGTGTTCTTCGTTTTGTTTTCGTCTTCAATAAAAGAAGATGTATTGTTATCACGCTGTGCCTTGGTCCTCCTCTCTTCCACAATACGACGATCGTGACAGAATTATCCACCAACAAAGGACCAAGCAGCGTGGTAAAAGGCAGCAGCAGCGATCGCAGGACTCATGGACTTGGGAGGAAATTCTGGACGGCGGAGGACACTGGGCACAACCTGGAGAATATCGCCGCCCTCGTGAAGAGCTGGAGGCAGCTAAAGCCGAGAGGCGGTGGTATGAGGAGGCAGCACGGAAGCGCGGCTGGAAGCCAGAGAGGCAGCCCCAAAAAATTATTGGGGGGGGGCTCTCGGGGAGTGTGGCAAAGTCAGGTAGGAAACCTGCGCCAACTCCCCGTGCTTACCGTGGAGAGCGAGAGTACGGGCAGACACCGTGTTATGCGGAAGAGCGCACGGTGTCTCCCGTACGTGTACATAGCCCGGTGCGGTACATCCCAGCTCCTCATATCGGCCGGGCTAGAGTGGGCATCGAGCCAGGTGCCATGAAGCCGGCTCAACGCTTCTGGTCTCCAGTGCATCTTCTCGGGCCGGTGTACATGGCACCAGCCTTACGCATGGTGTCCCCGGTTTGCCAGCACAGCCCAGTGCGGGTTATTCCACCTCCCCGGACTGGCCTGGCTACGGGGAGCATTCAACCAGGTAAGGTTGGGCAGGCTCGGTGCTCAAGAGCTCCAGTACGCCTTCACGGTCCGGTCTATCCGGTGCCACCTCTTCACCCCAGCCCAGTACCACCAGTGCCAACACCACGCACCAAGCTTCCAGTGCGTCTCCAGAGCCCTGTTCCTCCTCCACGCACTCGCCCTGTGGTGCGTGTCTCCAGCCCGGTACCACCAGTTCCGGCACCACGCACCAAGCCTCCTGTGCGTCTCCAGAGCCCTGTACGTCCTGTTGCTGCTCCCCGCACTAGCCTTGAGGTGCGTGTCCTTAGCCCGGTACCACCAGTTCCGGCACCACGCACCAGGCCTACTGTGCGCCTCAGCAGGCCAGAATCTGCTGTCTGCCCAGCGCCACCTGCGCTGCCCGTCTGCCCAGCGCTGCCTGCGCTGCCCGTCTGCCCAGCGCCGCCTGCGCTGTCCGTCTGCCCAGCGCCGCCAGAGCCGTCCGTCTGCCCAGCACCGCCTGCGCCGCCCGTCTGCCCAGCGCCGTCAGAGCCGACCGTCTATCCTGAGCCGTCAGAGCCGCCCATCTGTCCTGAGCCGTCAGAGCCGTCCATCAGTCAGGAGCCGCCAGAGCCGCCCGCCAGTCAGGAGCCTCCAGAGCCGCCCGCCAGTCAGGAGCCGCCAGAGCCGCCCGCCAGTCAGAAGCCGCCAGAGCCGCCCGCCAGTCAGGAGCCGCCAGAGCCGCCCGCCAGTCAGGAGCCGCCAGAGCCGCCCGCCAGTCAGGAGCCGCCAGAGCCGCCCGCCAGTCAGGAGCCGCCAGAGCCGCCCGCCAGTCAGGAGCCGCCCCTCAGTCCGGCACTGCCCCTCAGTCCGGCGCTGCCCCTCAGTCCGGCGCTGCCCCTCAGTCCGGAGCTGCCCCTCAGTCCGGAGCTGCCCCTCAGTCCGGTGGCGCCCTCTAGGATGGTCTTCAGTCCGGTACTCGCTGTAAGGGTCCCCGCTCCAGAGGCACCACCAAAGCAGGTATTGACTATGGTGGAGTGGGGTCCACGTCCCGCACCCGAGCCGCCGCCGTGAGAAGGCCCACCCGGACCCTCCCCTTCTGTGTCAGGTTTTGCGGCCGGAGTCCGCACCTTTGGGGGGGGGGGGGTACTGTCACGCCCTGGCCTTAGTTATCTTTGTTTTCTTTATTATTTTAGTTAGGTCAGGGTGTGACATGGGGGATGTATGTGTTTTGTATTGTCTAGGGGTTTTTGTATGTTTATGGGTGCTGTGGCTTAGTTGATTAAAGTGTCTAGTCTAGGTGTATGTATGTCTATGGTTGCCTAGATTGGTTCTCAATTAGAGACAGCTGTCTATCGTTGTCTCTGATTGGGAACCATATTTAGGCAACCATATTCATTAGGTAGTTCGTGGGTGATTGTCAATGTTTAGTGTCAGCACTATTTATTCTATAGCTTCACGGTCGTCGTTTTATTGTTTTGTATAATTTGTATAGTGTTCTTTGTTTCGTTTTCGTCTTCAATAAAAGAAGATGTATTGTTATCACGCTGCGCCTTGGTCCTCCTCTCTTCCACAATACGACGATCGTGACATTATCTCATTTTAATGACAATATACTATAGTGCTGAAGCTCCCTCCCTTAAAAGTGGATGAAAACACTTTACTGTGTCGACAGTAAACAATCATTATTCAGATAAGAGACTAAAGCTATTAGAAAAGACAACGTACTACAGATTGCACACATCTAGGAATAAGGAGTCATCCCATAGTATTTTATGCTAGTCTTGAAACTGTATTTTACACCTTGGTTTAGATTTTTAAATGTTATACTTGACATTGAAATCTGTGTGTTTTGCTGCAGATCTTCAGTGAGACAGATTGGTGAGATGGCTTTATCCAGTTTCCTCATTCTGATATTGTGGGACATGATCAAGCCCTCACCCCTGCTGAATGTGGGTTTTGTAACTACCAGGCATAGTAACTACATTGACTCTCCATTTCAACTCTTGTTTACTGTAGCTAAGCCTCACCATCTCAGCTTCATATAAGACAGTGTTTATGATAAAAGGATTTGAGACGGTTAGGGTTAGAGTCTTGTTAAGTTGTTATTTGAATCATGTCTAAAACAGCTAGATTGCTTCAGAGCAGGGACACTTAAACTACAGTGGTTTATCTGTATGTATTGGCTCAGAAATCATTTGAATATCTTCAATCTCATTCAGTGTCTTCCTGCATCTATCAGAATACACAGCCATCTCTGTGGTCTGTGGGACCTCCTCCATTGACCTTGCTACTCAAATCTGCCCTGCCATCTACACGGAATGCAATGAGGGTCTGTTGATCCTGAACCACATCATGGATAACACAGTCTGGAAGGGAACTCTGGACACCAGAGTGAATCCTCCTGTCCTGAGATTCAGCTTTCCCGTTCGCCAAGGGGACGCATGTGGGAGTGTCTTCTTGATTATTAATAGGAGAATGTTTCTGTATGCTCTCCTTCTGCCCTGGAGGAGTGTTGTGTTAGAGCAGGCCTGCCCAACCTTCTTCCTGGAGATCTACCATCCTGTGGGTTTTCAGTCCAACCCTGATTTAACACACCTGATTCTACTAATTAGCTGCTCAACAAGACCTTAACTAGCTGAATCAGATATGCTAAATTAGGGTTGGACTGAAAACCTACAGGACAGTAGATCTCCAGGAAGAGGGTTGGGCAGCCCTGTGTTAGAGGGAACACTCGCAGCACCACTAACCTTGACTGAGGGGAATGGGGGAGCAAAGAATGTATGTTTCTCTGAGAGGTTTTGACCCCTGTGAATCTTTTAAAACTTTTGAAACGTACCTTATCATGAGCTAGAAAGTAACACTAAATTGAAAATCCATTTAGACTAAAGTAGCTGAGTTGAAGAACAGGTGATGGCTTTCAGTCTAAAATAAACTTAAAGGGAATAAGAGATCTGATTTTCTGTTTTGCTTGTACACACTATTGCGCACAGCAACCTTCAAAGCCATATAGTCAACATACCTCGTCAACAACACCCAGGTGGACATGTAAGTGAAAAGATTCACTGCATATATCGCTTACATTTGAAAATCAGACACTGCTCAGCAATTGAAATTGGGAGACCAAACAGTTTTGTTTGCAGTATGATATTGCACAGTTCAAACACAGTTCAAAGCAGTTGATGTTTCTGTGGGGAGTGTGTGTTATCCTGGGTCCTGCTGTAGTAATCAGTCAGCTACACTGGAACCCATCTTCAGGTCGGCCTCCTCCATTGCTGTGAAGGACAACAATGGTAGCTTCATCAGTGCTTTGAGCATGGCCCTGTTCAGGGTAGGATAACACAACCACCACCTACATAACACCCCCATTCAAATACACTCAGCTTCGACATGGCAAAGTGCCAATTTTCCAATGTGCTGCCACCTTATAAAATAACTGTAATCCCATTCCAACATGTGTAAACCTGTCTCATCTTATGTAAGTGCGCTTTTATAATGGTGCCATCTTCCTTTCTTCCTTCACCAGGATGCAAACTATACCACACCCCTGGTTATCCCTCCTCTGGGTATTGAGCTGAGGACTAATGTCTACGTTCAGGTTTTAGCTGCCAACCTGACTTCCTAGTAAGAACCTTCTCGTTGTGTTCCCTCTTAGCCTTAGTAATAATTACTATCAGTTCTGTTCCAAACTGAAACTGTTAAATAATGTGTATAGAGGGTTCTACTTGTGATCTGAAGTGTTTGACTCTGTTCTGATGACCTCACTCTTTCTCTACAGATACCATGTGCTTCTGGACCGATACTACGTGTCCATCTTAACATTCTTTAATCTCTTTGTATTGTTAGACAATTTTTTTTTTTTAAACACTCTTCAATCAAATTTGGAAAAAGTGTTAGTAGCCAAGTTCATATCAAATTAGAAATAATTTTAAGACTGGGCTTGATTAAATGTCTTGCCTCCTTTGCATTCAGACACAGTGTACCTTCTCACTAAAGAATTTAACTATCTCCATCCAGGTTCATCTTTATCTAGTGAGCTCAATGCAAAACGGAGGAGTAGCCACTTTTTCTAGGCACCAAGGTGCCTTATAAATAACATTAATACAATTTTTAGATCAATCATTAATACTCTTTCTGTATCCATCGGTGTGTTGTCCTGCCTGTGTGTGGGCAATTGTGACGTGAGGTTCACCTTTTTTGTAAAGGTGCTCCATAGATCAGATGACCACCATGCTGGAGAATGGAGATAGCCATAAGGCCATTTTCTACTTCCCTGCTTTCTGCTTCATTGAGCAGGCAGCAGAACCAGACCGTCTCCACCTACTACTTGCACTGCATCACCCGCCTCTGTGATCGCACCAACTGCAGGACCTTCAAGGTACAGTACCATTGATCTGACCACACAACGTTATGCTCCATCCATCCATAACATGTCACAGCTTTGGTTGTTGGCAGCTTTACAAATTCAAATAAAATAAAAAAGGTTACAAAGAAAGTTAGAAAGTGACCCTTACTAGTGGGTTGCCTCCAGAAGTCACATTTGAGCTGTCTAAATTTGCAGCCTGGTCTCATAGACTAGATGTAACATGGTAAACAAAAAACCGGGACACTGAAATTATTGTGATATGTTACATTTGGTATGGTTACATGAGACAGAAGGTTATTTAAGGCAAAAATAAAAGGAGGGTGGTTGGTCGGGGTGGATAGGTAGGAGTATAATGCAAATGTCTAGCAACGAAAGTGTGCTATTTCTGTAACATATCATGCAAATAGTAATTTGTAACATATCATATGAAATGGATGATGAACATCCACAAAATAATATATACATGTATCGTACATGTCAAACGTAACCTATCATACTAATTTGAGTGTCCCAGATTTTATTATACTATGTTACGTCTACCCTTGAGTCCAGGTTGCAGCATACAGTTTGTTGCTATATGTTAGGTATAGATAACTGTACACCTGGTGTTTCACTGTATAAACAATTTATTGAGGAATAGCATGGTCCCTATACCAGCACGATACTCACTTTTCTGTACTCTTTCTTTCTCTCCCACCACATAGCAATTCAACAGGAGGCGGAGGAGGGCTGCAGAAACCCTCATCGGCCAGGATGGGATTTCAGATGAAGCTCTATTCACCTCAGGACCCATCAAGACCATGGCAGAGAGCTGTATGTCTACTCTCTATGTATCTATATGTTATATTATATGTACCAATATGCCCATATTAGGACCACATAGCTTTCCTAAAAGACATTTGTTAATGTAAAGATAATTTCACCATCATGTTCACTAGGCATATCTATTGTTTTCCATTTCCAACACTCACATGTAATGCCAATTTATTTGGAATAATCTTATGAATTCTGTTTCTCTCTTTTTCAGCCTCTCTTACTTCCAAAGAAGAGGGTATGTTTTTCTTTATCACATTAACTCTATCATATGACAGCAAACCTTTCACTTTTAATGTGGTTAACATCATTCTAACAGGAAGGTCAGAGCTGCTCAGAAGCTCTTCCATTGGCTGTTGGTGTAATGTACTGTATCATGTTGCTCCCGCTCCCCTTTGTGAACAGCGCTTTCTGGTGGCGAAGGAAACGGCCGGGGTGCGTCTGTTGGCCTGGAGATTGCCATGGCAGTTCTCATTGTAGTTGGTGTGGCTGCTCTAATGATGGCTGCAACCTTTTATTGCAAAAGGATGTGGTTAAGCTAATGCCAGTGCCAGACTGCCATGCCAAAGCCCTCATCAGGAGACAGAGACATGACATGAGTTCAACAGGGTTACATTTCAGTACTGGTGTATTTGATTTATTTATTTTTATTTAAGCTTTATTTAACTAGGCAAGTCAGTTAAGAACAAAATCTTATTTACAGTGACGGCCTACCAAAAGGCAAAAGGCCTCCTGCGGGGACGGGGGCTGGGATTACATTTATTTTATTTCATATAAATATAGAACAAAAGAGTAGTGTTCTCTTGTACTCACTCAACCTTGACTATTGTTTTGGCGCCGTTTATGTTTCTTTGGACCTCTTGAGGAACTGTTACAGGGTCGGTAACATGAACATTCTCCCAGGTAATAACTGTGCTAACAAGTAGGATGGACCGTGACCATTGTAAACACAAATAGTTGACTACTGACCCTGTGAGAAACCTAAGATTTAGTTGGATAGGCAACATGGACAGTGTAATATATGTACAATCCAGAGCTGCATTTTAAAGTTTTATTCAAAACTTTAGGTTATTGTAATCTTGATCTTTGTTGTGCATGTTATATGGAAAGATGGGACATGTTGAATTAAATATTTGTAGCAAATGAGTGTACCCTGCATTCAAGTGATATAAGATGCCATAAGGATGAGTAAAAGTGGCATGTGTATGTATGTCTTTAAAAAAATCTATATTCCAGAAATATGAAGATGAAGATTAATTTAGCTATTTATTTCCAAGAAATTCATGCACGTGAAGTCATGACCTTTATATCCAAATGAAGTGAGACTAAGGACTGCAAACCTTCTTTTCTAAAATAGGACCCTTTCAAATAATCTTACATGCATGACGTCCTATAACTTTCAGGCTTGTGTGATTCTTGTATTATGGATACTCAGGTGGGTTTCTGTGGCTTTACTTTTGGATTGATGTTTAAAATGTATCTTGTGAAAACTGTTCTGTGAAACCTTTGCTTATTTCCAAGAAGTGAATGGTTTTAGTTATGTATATGTTTCTGCCATTTCTTCATGTTTGCATGCATTATATCAAAGCTTGCAGGATCAATATGGCTATGTTTCTAATTGTACCATCAGTAGAAACCTTCGCTATAGCATGATATCAACAAACATACGGACAAGAGTTCAGGTTGGCCTTCACATTTCAGCAAACAAAGGAATGACAAAAATCACCAGAATGGCTTACCAAGAAAAACTTCCAAAAGGACTAATTCGAGGTAAAAAGGAGTTGGAGCACTCAACACAAAAGGCAGAGATTGATTTCTTATTGCTCACTTTAATCCATTGTACAGGATGCAGACAGGTGACTAACGTTTTGACGTCAAGCGGACGTTTTCCTCAGAGTGACCTGGCTATTGCCCTTAGCTCCTATTTATAGCGTAGTGGCTCATTGAGACACAACAATATAAAACAAATTATAATGATAAAAGGAAAATGGCAAATTATAGCTCAAGCATACGGACAACTTTAGATCTTACTCATTTTACAGCCGCTTGTAGAGCGAAGGCTACTATACTCGAAACCAGAGATCCTTGTCTCGTTGCAGAGTTGCAGTCAGTTCTATTTCATGTGAAAATCAGAAAATGATTGAAAATTCTGTTAATTTAAACTCTCAAAACTCACAGAAAATGATGGCCAATTACAAATTGATTGACTGGGTTGAAATGGAAGTGACCCTAATTCAACTTGTAATATAAAAATGTAGGGCTACAAATCTGGGTGAGAAATTAAGGAGCCTCTTTGATGGAACGCAAACACAGACTGCCTATTCACTATCATACAGTAAACATTTGGTATACAGTGGGGCAAAAAAGTATTTAGTCAGCCACCAATTGTGCAAGTTCTCCCACTTAAAAAGATGAGAGAGGCCTGTAATTTTCATCATAGGTACACTTCAACTATGACAGACAAAATGAGAAAAAAAAATCCAGAAAATAACATTGTAGGATTTTTAATGAATTTATTTGCAAATTATGGTGGAAAATAAGTATTTGGTCAATAACAAAAGTTTATCTCAGGACTTTGTTATATACCCTTTGTTGGCAATGACAGAGGTCAAACGTTTTCTGTAAGTCTTCACAAGGTTTTCACACACTGTTGCTGGTATTTTGGCCCATTCCTCCATGCAGATCTCCTCTAGAGCAGTGATGTTTTGGGGCTGTTGCTGGGCAACACGGACTTTCAACTCCCTCCA
Organism: Salvelinus alpinus; assembly: GCF_045679555.1. Taxonomy (NCBI): domain Eukaryota; kingdom Metazoa; phylum Chordata; class Actinopteri; order Salmoniformes; family Salmonidae; genus Salvelinus; species Salvelinus alpinus. The sequence continues at coordinate 24,298,326 of NC_092106.1, forward strand.
AAGATTTTCTATGGGGTTGAGATCTGGAGACTGGCTAGGCCACTCCAGGACCTTGAAATGCTTCTTACGAAGCCACTCCTTCGTTGCCCGGGCAGTGTGTTTGGGATCATTGTCATGCTGAAAGACCCAGCCACGTTTCATCTTCAATGCCCTTGCTGATGGAAGGAGGTTTTCACTCAAAATCTCACGATACATGGCCCCATTCATTCTTTCCTTTACACGGATCAGTCGTCCTGGTCCCTTTGCAGAAAAACAGCCCCAAAGCATGATGTTTCCACCCCCATGCTTCACAGTAGGTATGGTGTTCTTTGGATGCAACTCAGAATTCTTTGTCCTCCAAACACGATGAGTTGAGTTTTTACCAAAAAGTTATATTTTGGTTTCATCTGACCATATGACATTCTCCCAATCTTCTTCTGGATCATCCAAATGCTCTCTAGCAAATTTCAGACGGGCCTGGACATGTACTGGCTTAAGCAGGGGGACACGTCTGGCACTGCAGGATTTGAGTCCCTGGCGGCGTAGTGTGTTACTGATGGTAGGCTTTGTTACTTTGGTCCCAGCTCTCTGCAGGTCATTCACTAGGTCCCCCCGTGTGGTTCTGGGATTTTTGCTCACCGTTCTTGTGATCATTTTGACCCCACGGGGTGAGATCTTGCGTGGAGCCCCAGATCGAGGGAGATTATCAGTGGTCTTGTATGTCTTCCATTTCCTTCCATTGCTCCCACAGTTGATTTCTTCAAACCAAGCTGCTTACCTATTGCAGATTCAGTCTTCCCAGCCTGGTGCAGGTCTACAATTTTGTTTCTGGTGTCCTTTGACAGCTCTTTGGTCTTGGCCATAGTGGAGTTTGGAGTGTGACTGTTTGAGGTTGTGGACAGGTGTCTTTTATACTGATAACAAGTTCAAACAGGTCCCATTAATACAGGTAACGAGTGGAGGACAGAGGAGCCTCTTAAAGAAGAAGTTACAGGTCTGTGAGAGCCAGAAATCTTGCTTGTTTGTAGGTGACCAAATACTTATTTTCCACCATAATTTGCAAATAAATTCATTAAAAATCCTAAAATGTGATTTTCTGGATTTTTTTTCTCATTTTGTCTGTCATAGTTGAAGTGTACCTATGATTACAGGCCTCTCTCATCTTTTTAAGTGGGAGAACTTGCACAATTGGTGGCTGACTAAATACTTTTTTTGCCCCACTGTATCTGTTCATAGCAGTATGTGCTGCTCTTCCAGCATCTTTCCACTAGGGGGTATCTAACCACCATTTTCAGTTTTTCAGCATAGGGTTGATGTTGGAGAGTCTCTTTGCTTACTCTAATTAACAAATGAAATTGTGATAGGTAGGAATCCTCAAAGATAAGCATGTGCTGTCTGCAATGCAGTGGTATGGAGTGCCTTTATTGTTTAACTGGCATTTCAGTCCATAGCACCTTTAAATTAGAGCATGATTCACTAGGGATGTCTCTTTAAAGTAATCTTAGCACCATATTCTTCACAGGTAAAGTGAGTTGCCTGCCTTTGATAATGGTGTCCTAAAAAATACAAGGTGAATATGTGGTGTGACCCTATGAAAAGTGATCTGCCTGAAACGTGGCAAAAATTGAGGAACTTTCCTCAGCGTTGTTAGAAAATAATCTAATTATGAATTCACACCCAGTAGGCCATCACAAACTCTGTGACAGGATGACCCATTTTAAAACAGCAGAGGATAAATCAGTTGGGTAAGTATCCTCCATAATGATTAGTGTAATTGTGTGTTAGGTATAAATCTCCCCTCTATAAGGGCCTCTTTATAAGTGAATTAAAACAACAAGGACAGGCGTGTGCTTCTCTAATAGCGTGGACATTAACCTTTAGCTACAGATGGGCTCTCTAAAATGTTAATGCTCTGGGAGGGAGGGATCTAGTCTGGAGAGTGGTTGGTTTGGAACTCTGTGTTCTGTTTGGTTGCTCTGCTCCTGTTGCTAATGTATTTGTCTGGGCCTAACTTGACAGGCCAGATGGAACACATGACCATTACAGTAACACAATAATGCATGCTCATGATGTGATTTGTGTTAGGTATGTGCCTGTTAGTATTGTTGGGGGAACCAGCTGCCTGCAACCAGTGCCTTGCCTTCCACAGATTCGTGTTGCTTTATATACAGTACAGAATATAAATAAATCATGCATTCAGTTGAGATTCAATTTTGCCAATGTGGGAGCTTTATAGGAAATCTTATGTGGTTATAGAGACACTCAAAACAGAATGAAAGAAACAAGAAACAATCACTATCTCATGTGCTGCACTATGCTCGCTGTAAATAAAGAGCAGTCCCACTGGGCACAGACGTCAATTCAACATCTATTCCACGTGGGTTACACGTCAACAACGTTGATTCAACCAGTGTGTGCCCAGTGGGGTGAGACAAATGATTCTATTGATCCGTCTGTAAGGATAATAATACACTAATTCAGCTGTACATTATTTGGGGGATTATATTACTGAGCAACCATTTGCATGGCACTGTGTTTGAATTGGTCAGACAGGACATGTATGAAGGATTGACAGACCTGGCCTGCTGTAATTCTGGTCAGCCGTATGAAAAGTTAGTCTATCATTTTCCCTTATGAAATTAACAAAGCCTTCTCTGTGTTTGCTTTCTTTATTTACAGACACATCGCCAAGGTCTCTGTCTGTCATAGAGCTCTGTATTCTTACAAATTTGAAAAGAGTGGTCATGTTGGCATGGATACCATGCAGGTAAAATTCATGGCCCTTAGATCAGATATGATCAGCTGAAGATGCATTAGATTACACATTAGATGTGGCCCCAGAGACACAAGTACACGAGATTTAGATGTTTGAAAGTTTTATAATAGAGGAAAAGAAGATTCTGTTTGTGTGTGTGCATTCGTGTGTGTGCGTTTGTGTGTGTGTTTGTGTGCATACAGTGCCTTCGGAAAGTATTCAGACCCCTTGACTTTTTTCACATTTGGTTACGTTACAGCCTTATTCTAAAATGGATTAAATAAAGAAAAATCCTCAGCAATCTACATACCCCAATGACAAAACAAAAACAGGTTTTTAGAAATGTTAGCAAATTTATTAAAAATAAAAAACAGAAATACCTTATTTACATAAGTATTCAGACACTCTGCAATGAGACTCGAAATTGACCTCTGGTGCATCCTGTTTCCATTGATCATCTTTGAGATGTTACTACAACTTGATTGGAGACCACCTGCGTTAAATTTGGAAAGGCACACAACTGTCTATAAAAGGTCCCACAGTTGACAGTGCATGTCACAGAAAAAACCAAGCCATAAGGTCGAAGGAATTGTCCGTAGAGCTCCGAGACAGGATTGTGTCGAGGCACAGATCTAGTGAAAGGTACAAAGAAATATCTACAGCGTTGGATGTCCCCAATAACACTGTGCCCGCCATCATTCTTAAATGGAAGAAGTTTGGAACCATCAAGACTCTTCCTAGAGCTTGCTGCCCGGTCAAACTAAGCAATCGGGGGAGAAGGGCCTTGGTCAGGGAGGTGACCTAGAACCCGATTGTCACTCTGACAGAGCACTAGAGTTCCTCTGTGGAGATGGGAGAACTTTCCAGAAGGACAACCTTCTCTGCAGCTCTCCACCAATCAGGCCTTTACGGTAGAGTGACCAGACGGAAGCAACTCCTCAGAAAAAGGCACATGACAGCCTGCTTGGAGTTTGCCAAAAGGCACCTAAAGACTCTCAGACCACGAGAAACAAGATTCACTGGTCTGATGAAACCAAGATTGAACTCTTTGACCTGAATAGAAAAGCGCCACGTCTGGAGGAAACCTGGCACCATCCCTACGGGGAAGCACGGTGGTGGCAGCATCATGCTGTGGGGATGTTTTTCAGCGGCAGGGACTGGGAGACTAGTCAGGATCAAGGGAAAGATGAACGGAGCAAATTACAGAGAAATCCTTGATGAAAACCTGATGCAGAGCGCTCAGGACCTCAGACTGGTTCACCTTCCAACAGGACAAAGACCATAATCACACTTCCAAGACAACGCAGGAGTGGCTTCAGGACAAGTCTCTGAATGTCCTTGAGTGGCCCAGCCAGAGCATGGACTTGAACCTGAACGAACATCTCTGGAGAGACCTGAAAATAGCTGTGCAGCAACACTCCCCATCCAACCTAACAGAGTTTGAGAGGATCTGCAGAGAAGAATGGGAGAAACTCCCCAAATATAGGTGTGCCAAGCTTGTAGCGACATACCCAAGAAGACTCGAGGCTGTAGTCGCTGCCAAAGGTGCTTCAACAAAGTACTGAGTAAAGCGTCTGAATACTTATGCAAATGTGATATTTCCGTTTTTTTGTATAAATTAGCAAACATTTCTAAAAACCTGTTTTTGTTTTGTCATTATGGTGTATTGTGTGTAGATTGATGAGGGGAAAAACAATTTAATCAATTTTAGAATAAGGCTGTAACATAACAAAACGGGGAAAAAGTCAAGGGGTCTGAATACTTTCCGAAGGCAATGAATGTGCGCACGCGAGGTGTGTGTGCCATGTGTGTGTGACTGACATCTCTTTCAAAGAGAAGCCTGACCAATAGCTCTGGAGGTCGCCGTTGGCATCTGTTTAGATACAGAGCCTAGACTCACAAATCCGTGTTTTAACCAGGAGAAGTGTGAGAAGAAAAAGGCTAAAGGTTTACGGTCACGCAAAGGGGATTTCTAATCTTATGACCCAAGCACCTGGTTTAGATTTGGAATTCCTCAAATTGTTCCCTATTTTCAGCAGGTATGTGGATTTGAGACAACAAGAGTTTGGTTTCTGGCTTTGTCTTTATGAAAACAGTACAGCAGACAAAGAAAGACAGAAAGAATATTAAATCCCAAAAGACGGGGTAATACTACTTTAGAGGAATAGCCATGTTTGTCTTCTTGACCGGTACACAAACTCTTAACACATATTTTAAGAGGTTACTAGAATATTATTAAACTATAGGTAACTACAGCAGAGTAGAGTGAAGAAAACCCCTGTGGAATTACTAGGTGAAGTGGTGGCCCAAGAAACAGGATTTGAGTGTCAGATTCACAACTCATCAGGAGTCCTCTACACTAAACCCCCTTTAAAGGATGGTGAGGCTCATCTGTTGAGTCTGGTTGAGACTTTTACTTATTTCAGAATAAACCTGAGCAGCATTGATCTCTTCCTGACTCTCTATTAAATACATTTTTATTCACAGCAATTCCCCTGTTCCATCTTGATATATTCCTTAGTCTTAAATACATCTTCTGAAATGGGAAAGGTCATCATCACCCTGTCCTGCTTCATCTTAACATATTTTTCAAGCTGTCCACCATTCTCTCAACATTGGGCTACTTGTTAATGATTGATGTGAACACCTCTTAATGTGATGGATGAAGCCCCCGCTGCATGCCGGGATAGAGGGCAGAAGGCTCCTCTTGACTACTCTGTGAGTGTGAATGAGGGGAACACGCCTTGTGTCTGTCTCTCATGGAACAAAGGCACATTTAATTTAAACTCCATCAATAATGCATAGCCAGGCAGACAGAAAGCAGGGAGGGGCTGAGGCAGGGAGGGGGCTGAGGGGCTGGGAGAGCATTGAAGAGCACCAACCTCCATTTGGTAGAGGCAATATTTTATTGAGAATTTATCTGTCAGAATTGTACACAGTAAAGTCTTAGCTTTGGTTTTATCAACACGTATGGCTCATTGCTTTTACAAAATAAGATGTTTCCTTTTAAAATATTCTGGTGCATGCCCTACAACCTATATTGTCAGCAAAAGGGAAATATGTAGAACAGATAAAGTGCTGACAATGTCTAGCTAGTGCATATATTATGGCAGACCCCCTGATTTTGCAATCACTGAGTTAGTAGTCAACAGACTAGGAGGCAGAGAGGGGAGTAGGCAGGACAGGAGGGGGGGTGGTTGAAGTGAAAATGTTGTGTGGTGCAATCAGCAGAGAATTGAGACCGGGACTATTAGTGTGGAGTGTGTGGCTGGCTGGCTCTCTGCACCCACACCCTGTCTCCTATCTATTCTACTGGAGGAATGCATGCCCACCTAGCCCTGTTTGACCCAACACTAATGCAGTCTACAGGGGGGTGTAGGGGGAAGCAGGCCAGCCACGCCCACATGGCATTATCAGAGACACTCACACAACACAAATGCCCTCTGACACTCTGGCTGAGATGGGCCAACGTGCCCAAATCCCTGTGTAGGCTGCTGGGAGACCTGAGGAGCAGGATTACCTTTCATAATTCATAGAGGGAGCCAGACATCCCCAAACTGGGGGCAGACTGCCTGGGGCGAGGGCCTGCAAGGCTAAACCAACCTGTTTCATAATGCATGCAGTACACAGCATACTGTGACCCAAACTCACAGACAGACAGATAGGCAAACCCTCAGATATTCACAGGCCAGAGATATGTATTTAGCTTAGCCATACCCTCATACTTGTACATTGGCACTTTAACCTGCCAGGCACAGCCACCAAGTTGATGGGGTCCATGTAATTGCATTTCCTCCATGGTGAAGAATGAAGAGCCCCCCATTTGGTCTCACTCAGGTATTTTGAGTGATTAGGCATAAAGGCGGAACTGGCAAGCTGATCAGGCATAAAGCGCTGGCAAACAGCACGGCACTAAAGAGTTAGGAGAAATCCCCCCTCAGTGCAGTCAAGCGTCAACTCTCAAGGCAAAGTCCTGCTGAGCAAATTGTAATGAGTTAAGTGCAGTGGTGAAGCTAATTGCAAGGCAGAAACCCCTGCAAAAAAACACTTTCCTATTTCTCCTTTGGGTTTCTCAAATGATGGTCTCGACTCTTGAGATTGGTCTCAGGTTGTCCTGAAATGTCAGAACTGTCATTTATTGTAATTGCCATATTACGATTATTTGGATAAAATGTAAGAAATGCTGCCTGGTGCATGGCTACAATCCAATCAATGATATATGGGCCTACTCACTCAGTCTCAGACATTAGCACAAAATGTAACTGAGTTTCATTGTTTTCCCTTGTGCTGTTGTAGTTTTAATGTATTTGTTCATTATTTGCTAATAATGTCGGTCACACTTTAATGGATAGTCTGGATTTTCCATCTGTAGATTCTCTACAGATGGTCATACTATCAGCAAACTGTTGATAAGCAACTGCTTCCAAAGGGTAAGGGTTCAGTTTAGGGTTCGAATAAGGATTAAGGTTAGGGTTAAAGCTAGGGTTAGGGTAGCTAGATAGTTAGTTGACATGTTACTGATAGTCTGTAGATAGTCTGTTGAGCAGGGCTCTCCAACCATGTTCCTGGAGAGCTACCCTCCAATAGGTTTTCGCTCCAACCCCAGTTGTAACTAACCTGATTCATCCTATCAACAAGCTAATTATTAGAATCAGGTGCACTAGATCAGGGTTGGAGCAAAAACCTACAGGATGGTCGCTCTCCATGAACAGGGTTGGAGCGAAAACCTACAGGAAGGTCGCTCTCTAGGAACAGGTTTGGAGTTAAAACCTACAGGACGGTCGCTCTCCATGAACAGGTTTGAAGTTAAAACCTACAGGAAGGTCGCTCTCCATGAACAGGTTTGAAGTTAAAACCTACAGGACGGTCGCTCTCCATGAACAGGTTTGGAGTTAAAACCTACAGGACGGTCGCTCTCTAGGAACAGGTTTGGAGTTAAAACCTACAGGACGGTCGCTCTCCATGAACAGGTTTGAAGTTAAAACCTACAGGACGGTCGCTCTCCATGAACAGGGTTGGAGAGCCCTGCTGTAGAGCATCTACAGATGGACTATCGAAATACTGTAATTTTTGTTGTTGTCAATGCCCTGTTCGTTTTCAATGCCCTGTTCGTTTTCAATGCCCTGTGTAGTTTAATGCCCTGTGTAGTTTTCAATGCCCTGTGTAGTTTTCAAGGCCCTGTTGTTTGCACAGCCTTTGAAATGCAGCTCCATGTTTTCCCAGACCGACTCCTATTACTCCTTCTGATAGAACGTGAAAGAATAGAGGTGCTTAATGTGCCCTACCTCATTTCTGACTCCTCATTTCAGGTGAAAAAATAAATGCATGTGCTATTACTTATTTTCTTCGCAATCATTCTTCTGCCTGCGGGGGTGAGTTGCATATGCCGGGAGCACACTCTCACTACCTCTCGCTTATTTATCATTCACACAGCCTCTCACCGCCCACTCTCTGTCTGTCTTTCTTTTAACCTTTGATGAGTCCATCTAACAAGATATTTCTATTAATAAATGAAAGCTTAAGCATAATTTTACTTAACACACCCACCTGTAAGACAGAATTGTTCAAGACAATAAATGAGACATCTGTACAGCAAGGTTTTCATTGGTGAAAAAATGGTTCCAAAAGGGTTCTTCGGCTGCCCCATAGAACCCTTTTTGGTGTTCCAAAAGGGTTCTTAATAGAACCAAGAAGCATTCTTCAAAGGGTTATCCTATGGGGACAGCTGAATAATGCTTTTTTTCTATGAGTGTAAAGTCAGCTAAAGTAAATAAGGCTGCTGCCATTAAGCCCCAGAGATCTCTTATCGTTGTGTGAAGCTTCAGCAGACCTCTTGGATTAGCTACAGGTGGCTAAATGCCATATTTTAGTGGTACATGAGGGGAGTAAACTCGGACTCTCTCTTCTCCAACCAAATAATATTCTATAACCATTCAGTTCTTGTGAAGTATGGCGTTTTCTTTTTCGCATTTTCAAAAAATCTTCTAGGTTCAGGGAGCGCCATTTTTAGATGGTGATATCCCTCAAATCCCATGGTAAAACCACAAAGCAACCTGCAAATAACTGAGTAAAACTACTCTCTGTCAAGATGTTTCTGAAAAGCATCAGAGAGATTGATGTGTGTTTCAGATCGTTAACTGGGGAGTAAAATTATTTAAAAATGTGCTTGTCTACCAACTGTTCTCCACCCTGTTTAGAATGCAGTGGAAAGATGAGATCCCTGTGGGAGCTGAGGAGCTGGAAGCCCAAAACACAGATAAACCTTTCCCATGACACATCCCTGAAAATATGGAGAAATATCTGAGCTCTCTGCATCATCCTTCAACCCGCATTTTCCTGTGAGTGCTGGAGGCAAGGCACATCACCACCGTTTGATTAAAGATTTATACCCTTTCAGACATGTTTTCTCTCATTTTCTGAGGGCCTTATATGAGATGGTCTGCTGGGAGACATAATTTAAGAGACGGGTGTGGCCTCGTCTCATTTGTTTTGCTGTGGTTGTTGTTGTGGTTGTGTACTTGTGGCTGGGTTGCCAAACAACAAAAGTAGTCCTGAATATATTCAGCGTGGCTCATTTGGTTACATGGGTTATGAAGGATTAAATGGCCAACATTAACAGAACCTGACTGCGGTTTCCTTCTGTAGGTGTCAGCCAGTCTTTTCCCTGAAGCACTGGACAGCAGCCGTCAGAGACTTCTAATTGGTGTCTCTTTTTCTCTGAGAGTGGAAACATCAAGAATGTTTCAGCCTTTTCATTCTCCACTGAGCTGTGGTGATGGGAGTAGAAAAGTTAAAAAAGGGTCTCCTTTTTTCATGGTCATGAAATTAAAATGAATGAATAATGGGATGAAGGTGTGTTCTAGAAAATTCCACATTAAACATTCAATGGGTTTGGCTAATCCTTTGATGACGCACAAAGAGAGAAGGTGCAGAGAGAAATAATCTGTTCTTTAATTAGTTCATCAATGTTGTATCTAAGAAGAGAGAGAAAGGGCAGTATGAGCCTTTCAAACTCAGGTGGATTAAGTAAATAGTGTGAGATTATTTTTTAGAAGATCTAATGAACCTCAGTGTATTATTTCAATGTTTTATACTGTACAGTCAAGTGTTTGGGAGAATTTGAGGCCTATATCTTCCACTTTCTGTTTCATTTTGTTTACATGGTTGGGGTATGTGGGTGTGTGCGTATTTTGGTATGTGTGAGTGGGCTTGTGCGTACATGTGTGTGCATGCTCATGTGTTTGATAGTAGTAGATAGTCATGGCTGTAGAGACATGATGGACTGACTTACAAATGCCTCATTGTCAAAAACAGACCTCTGGACATGAGGTTTCATCTTTGAATAGAAAGTAGGTACCGGCTCGGGAGATTGTGGAAAGGTTGGAGGCCTGACCTCTGACCTTGTGGTGGAATGGGGCCGGTGCTGGCGGGATTAGAGCCCTGTTCTGTTAAAACGGAGAGAAAGTGCCAGAAGGCTTCATGGAGCCAGGAGTACGAGCCAGACACAGTCTGAGTAATACTAGAACTCAGTGGGTTTGTTATCGCAAGAAGCTGCAGTACCAACAAGGGAAATTAACCAGTTACAAGAGGTTTACTGGAGCTAATTTCCTGAGCTAGCACTGCTGTTGTGGCCTTGGGCATGGAATGCACATTGTAGCAGTTAGTAAATACGCTATTAACATATGTAATTGTTGTACTGTATGTGTGTCTATAGTTTTGTTCAATGTTGTGTTAGTGTATGTAAGTTGTTTTGTATGAAACTTTGTTCCCCCTGCTGCTGTTGGACCAGGTCTCTCTTGAAAAATAGATTTTATCTCAATAAGAAAAACCTGTATAAATGAAGATATATTTTTTTTAATGGAATCTTTATACTGAAAGATAATTATTGTTCATTGAGAGTGCTATGATACAGCTAAACATAGCCTGCTATGTAGTTCCACCTCCACTGTGATGTCTTACTCTGAGTAGAGACGGAAAAGAGACTTCCTCTATTTCAATGTTTTTTTGTCATCAGAGATGGGCCAACCCACTCATTATCAGTCCAGCAGATTCTCTGGGTGAGAATAGTGGATGGCATCAATGAATAATGGTATTAACCCTCACCTCTGACTCCCTCATGTACCGAAGCAGCATTGTGCTGCCGTGCCAACAGATAATAAGAAGGACAATAAAATAAGCCTATCGTCTATTTTCACGGAAGAGAAGACAGTTTGGAAAGCAAGCATGCCTCAATGTAACAGACACACCTTGAAATCTGACAATGCCTCTTTGAGAGCTCTACAAGCTTTCATTTCATGCTCCTTTTCAATTCTCTTCTCTCCGTTTTTCAATTTCGATATTTCCAGTACCTCTCTTTATTTTGTACATTTTGGTGTTGGATGTGGCCATGGACATGGTCCACAAAAACAGTTGTTCCTCAAGTAAAGAACCATTGCAATAGGAAGCAGATGGCATGCATGGTGGGGGCATGGTGGATCCATCCATTAACTGTTCCTTCCAGCTTGCACACAGACCTGAATGATGTCAGAGGGATTTGTGTATTCTTTGTCATTTGAATGTTTGTTCATAGCAGGAGGGAAATTGTGCAATATGGGGTCGTTTCCAGTGATCTAAGATAATGTAACAATAATACATTTAGAGTTCCATAATAAAAAGGGAATATTATGGTGTCTTGAATTGTTCATGTGTTATGAATGCAAGTGCAAACCCCCTTCAATTGTGTTACAGATAGGTTTGTCATTTTCACTCTTCAACTTAGCATTCTCAGAAGGTTTAATCAGCAGTGCCTTGTTGCAGGCCGTATAACATTATGTGACAAAACAAAAACACAGGCAAAATAGACAAGACCATTTGGATGAACCGATTTATTATGCACATAATAAATTGGCCTCTCAAGCTTGATGAAATTAATCTTCCTCTGAATTGCCTCTGAAATGTCATAATTGCCTAAGTTTGCCTCTCACACATCAGTTTGGTTATGCTGAGTCGATCTGCAACAGTTTCATTTATTGAGGAGTAAAAAGTTGAACCCCACTATTTGGAATCTCAATAGATTGCCGATGAAATGCTAATTGTCTACCAGTGCAGACATCATTGTACATAATTCATCATACATCCATGTGTAGCCATCCACTAACACAAGACTGTTTTGTTACTGTAGTCTGTTGTGCCATTGGTGCGATTTCGACGTGTGGAGAACATGGAGCCCTTTCAATTTGGCCTTGAAGACTACACCTGATCCTCCATTATATTGATGTAAAGTCTTGGGTGGCAGGCACACAATGCATCAGTTTGAGCACTTTAAGTCACTATCATGGTGCTGGCCATGGGCCTCTGCTGTTGTATAGCATAGGAATCCGATCCCCATGGGTAAAAATATATTCACAGTAGTACCACACTTTTCAACACATTTACCAAGACCTGAGTCAGAGAATTAAAGAGGGTTCAAATAGATTTAATTTACGTTCGGAAAAACATCACAGTGTTTGATATTGGAATTGATAGATTCAAGTTGTTTCATACAGCAAACATCCTCAAATAATCGTAATCGGGAGAATATATTGGATTCCATTTCTTTGTCAGCTATTTTAAAATCAGAACATATTTCCCTATGAATGAAACTCCCCCATGTGAGATGAAACAAGATTGCACAAAATAACAGTTTAAAAAGAACATCAAATAAAATAAACTGTTTACCCATGTAGAATACTTACAGACAATACTTTATGTGACTACAGGCTACATGTAAATGAATTCATTCTTTTCAGATGTCTTATATTGTCTGGATTCCTACAATAGGCCTAGATATCAAACATTTACATATCCTGCTTCAAAACCACTATACCATCACAAGGCTTATCAAATGTATTGCTATGGGGAGGGAAATATTGCCAAGATGGGTTTTAATGTTACCTGCTACTTTTTCAGAGACAAATCATCTCTTCTAGAAACAGGTCATCAATTTCATAAAGACTATGTTTCACTAGAGCAGGTTAGGTTTGAATGGCACAGTTAGATAATCTACACATGAAATAAATGCAACAAAGTTAAAAAATTAGGCCCAAAGTTAAATAGTTTCAAATAGGCCATTGAGGGAGGCAGTGGAGAGTGTGACGAGTGAAACGGCACCAGAGCAGGGACACAGGGGCTTGCTCAGTCCAGTGCTGAATTACTTAGAACCCCCCCCCTCCCATTTGTTCCTGCACTGAAACCTTTCCTACCAAAGGTAATTAAAATCCGCAGCAAGCACTTAACAAGAGTAATGCCATCTTGATTTCCAAAATAAGCACCACATTCAGGATTTAATGAACTGCAGCTTCAACAATTTTTTTCTACGATGAATCAATAACCGAAAGGCAAGATGATGCAAGATGATTCATTCAAGTCAATAGGATCTTAGCTCTGTCTGCTGACATCACACACAGTTCTTCATCGGGGGGGGGGGGCTTAACATATGTAGCTCAGGATCTCAAAATATGTTTGTGCTAGGAGGCACTGCACTCTAATAAATTCCCAGGTTTTCGAGAATAACACAAACAATGTTCATCAAAGTATATCTCCAGGCTTATGATGCTTAGTTTAAAAGTGTAACCTGCAGTTTGTGTTTACTCTTAAACATTAATATATCACCACACAGAACATTTGCTGTTTACACACATTATGTGCACATCACCTGCTGAACAGCCTCTTTTAGGCCATATAGCAATGCTTTGTCATGGGCTCTCCACATGAGTTTCCAAACGGTATTCATTGCCATGCTAATCTTAGTTTGTTTGGAGCAGAGGTGTGAAAGAGGCCCTCCAAATTGTGTTCTCGTAGGTTGTATAAGATGGCAGTCAGAGCACGAAGGTACTGGTCATCATGTTGTTATTCAGCACCCAGGGCAGTCAGAGCACGAAGGTACTGGTCATCATGTTGTTATTCAGCGCCCAGGGAGAAAGAGATAACATCAGCCTGGCCAGGGCCATCTTTAAAACCAAAAACCAACTCTGGCTCCTCACTTCCACACGACCGTTGTAGAAAAACAAAACTGGTATTTCTCCTAGTAACAGGCCATGAGGCTTAAGCCACACAAATCCCCCAGATTCAAATGTCACAGGGCTTACGTTCTCTGCTGTTCTGCTCTGCCCCTTAGACCAACCACCAGTGGTGTGTATTCATGGATGCCAAGGGAAGCCAGGCTTCCCCAATAAATTGGCAAAAAAAGAAATGTTTGCATCTCTATTTTCCTAATTTTCATTCAATTGCCAAAAGGCTGAATGTATCTCACCTGAGAAAGCATCCGAGCGAGCGAAACAGCAACCCCCTGGGCCTCTACGTGTAGGCCATCTATCTGATGCTGTCTGGTTATAAAGAGTATGACATTGTTACCGCCCGTAACATTGAACGCAAGGGAAGCCAGAGAGCATTTGGCCTCCCTTGATACATTTTTTTGTAAAATAATAGACAATCAGCAGTGAATTTAACTGAGTGAACTCATCTGTGAAGAGAAGTCCGTTTTGATTTTGGCTTCACTCCAATCACATCGCATCAAGAGAAATACGTCATTGACAGAAACAACTTGAATTGTTGCATCTCGTTGTGTTGTTGTCCTCCAGTGGCTCGCTAGCTAGCTAAAATTGCCCCTTTCCTAAATTAGGCATGGATGGAGACAGGGATTTGGACTTGTGATTTTACTTAATTCTCCGTTAATATAATAGTGATTCTGATCCAACAATAAATCAGAACCATGGACAGCCACATCATATTTAGCTTATGTTGATTGGACTAAACAGTTTTTAGTATATTTTAGTTGTCACTGTATTAGACTAAGCATAGCTGATTTGATGATGTTGAAATGTTGAAGTTGAAATGGGGCTGAAATAGTGGAGGCAGCTCCTGTTTTCTTTGCAACTTGCGGTAACTCTCCGTGGTTCTAAATCAATAGTTGTTTAGTAGTTTAAAAACGTCAGAAACATTAACTTGCTTAACCATGCTGTAGGTCATGTAACTGTTTGTTACATGCAATATGCTTTGTGGACTTCACCGGACAGCGGTTGCTCTCCAGTTTTGTGATGAAAGAAAGGTGTGGTTGAATTTGTTCTGTCACTGTGTCTTCTTATTGTCTTGGCCTTAGGCCTACATATAATGGTGGCAAGGCATATGATCTAACAGGTTATAAAGCAAACAATGCAATTATCACAACACATAAGTTTTAATATGGCTTTTTCTGGTTTGGCTTTCCTAGTGATGTTACCCACGCACCGCTAATGCCAACCATAGAGTCAACTGCCTCTGTTGAACCAATCTGTCAATCAGTTATTTTTGATTGAGCCATTGACAGAAAGTCAAAGTGCTGGACAACATGCTCTCCACAGGTTCTCGTCACACCTCTTGTCATGACAATAACAGTTTACTTTTGCCTGTCTTTTTTCGTTTGACTTTGCTACTTTGGAATTGCTGTTACCTACACATTACATAACTTCAGTTGTTCCTTGAGGGCTAGAGCCATGAAAGCTAAAATACTGAATTAGTTCAAATTAGCTCAATTGCCTTTCACACACGTTTTCTTGCCCATACAGTCATGGTACAGTAGTCCACCTCAGTTATAAAGGGGAGGATCACTTATATCAAATCAAATCAAATCCAAGTTTATTTGTCACGTGCGCCGAATACAATATGTGTAGACCTTACAGCGAAATGCTTACTTGCAGGCTCTAACCAATAGTGCAAAAAAGGTATTAGTTGAACAATAGGTAAGTAAAGAAATAAAAACAACTGTAAAAAGACAGTGAAAAACAGTAGCGAGGCTATATACAGTAGCGAGGCTATGAAAGTAGCGAGGCTACATACAGACACCGGTTAGTCAGGCTGATTGAGGTAGTATGTACATGTAGATATGGTTAAAGTGACTATGCATATATGATGAACAGAGAGTAGCAGTAGCGTAAGAGGGGTTGGGGGGTGGTGGGTGGCGGGACACAATGCAAATAGCCCGGATAGCCAATGTGTGAGGGCACTGGTTGGTCTGGCCGATTGAGGTAGTTTGTACATATGTAGATATGTACATGAATGTATAGTTAAAGTGACTGTGCATATATGATAAACAGAGAGTAGCAGCAGCATAAAAGAGGGGTTGGGGGGGGGGGGGGGGGGATGCAAATAGTCCGGGTAGCCATTTGATTACCTGTTCAGGAGTCTTATGGCTTGGGGGTAAAAACTGTAAATCCACTCAATCATATAAATACTTTTTTTTATCGCTTTGGTGCTATTTTCATAAATATGTGGTGAATTTTAGGCTCTGTTACTTTGGTCCCAGCTCTCTGCAGGTCATTCACTAGGTCCCCCCGTGTGGTTCTGGAATTTTTGCTCACCGTTCTTGTGATCATTTTGACCCCACGGGGTGAGATCTTGCGTGGAGCCCCAGATCGAGGGAGATTATCAGTGGTCTTGTATGTCTTCCATTTCCTTCCATTGCTCCCACAGTTGATTTCTTCAAACCAAGCTGCTTACCTATTGCAGATTCAGTCTTCCCAGCCTGGTACAGGTCTACAATTTTGTTTCTGGTGTCCTTTGACAGCTCTTTGGTCTTGGCCATAGTGGAGTTTGGAGTGTGACTGTTTGAGGTTGTGGACAGGTGTCTTTTATACTGATAACAAGTTCAAACAGGTGCCATTAATACAGGTAACGAGTGGAGGACAGAGGAGCCTCTTAAAGAAGAAGTTACAGGTCTGTGAGAGCCAGAAATCTTGCTTGTTTGTAGGTGACCAAATACTTATTTTCCACCATAATTTGCAAATAAATTCATTAAAAATCCTACAATGTGATTTTCTGGATTTTTTTTTCTCATTTTGTCTGTCATAGTTGAAGTGTACCTATGATGAAAATTACAGGCCTCTCTCATCTTTTTAAGTGGGAGAACTTGCACAATTGGTGGCTGACAAAATACTTTTTTGCCCCACTGTGATGCAGCAAGTCTCAGATCAAACTTTTTATTGTGCATTAATTTTATTAGAAGACATCTTTCACCACACAACCATTGATTCAAAATATACATTACTGTAAAATAACATGAGAATCTTGATTTTAGTGCCAAAACACAACATAATGATATATTCTCAATTTGTTATTTTAACAACAATTAAATCAAATAGCAAAAAATGCTAGATGTTCCTAAATGGCCAAAGTACTGTAAATTACAGTAGATTACACTGTTTTCACATTAGGAAATACACTTGCACTACCCATTAAAATTTACTGAAAATCAAATTTATCATAATTTAGAATCCCATTTCTGATCAAAGGTGTGCTCATTGAAGACATCTTTCACAATCAGTGATGCAAAAAAACAATGTATTGTTCAGATATAATTACAACATAGGTGTACTGTAATCAAATGAAAGAAATGAAAGAAACATAATGTTTAGCAGGCACTAGTTTGCATCAAGCCTGTGTTGAGCATTTGGCCATAGCTTGTCATCGACATCACAGTAAATTGCTTCATTATTCATGCACCTGGGGAAAAACATTTTGGCATGGCCAATCCAATCCTGACATAGGTTTGAATTGATGTCATTGCATGCCTCATCCATGGCCTGAAGGAGGGTGGTACGCTCATGGGGATGGCAATCATACACATTCCACCTATATTGTATTCATGTATTGTATTTTACAGTATTGTATTGCACTTATGTATTGTAGTGGTCCTGTACGTGGCCCAGTTCGTAAGAGCATGGCACTAGCAACGCCAGAGTTGTTGGTTTGATTCCTTACTGTTATCACTTTGGATAATGGCATACAGTGAGGGAAAAAAGTATTTGATCCCCTGCTGATTTTGTACGTTTGCCCACTGACAAAGAAATTATCAGTCTATAATTTTAATGGTAGGTTTATTTGAACAGTGAGAGACAATATCAACAAAAAAATTCAGAAAAACGCATGTCAAAAATGTTATGAATTGATTTGCATTTTAATGAGGGAAATAAGTATTTGACCCCTCTGCAAAACATGACTTAGTACTTGGTGGCAAAACCCTTGTTGGCAATCACAGAGGTCAGACGTTTCTTGTAGTTGGCCACCAGGTTTGCACACATCTCAGGAGGGATTTTGTCCCACTCCTCTTTGCAGATCTTCTTCAAGTCATTAAGGTTTTGAGGCTGACGTTTGGCAACTCGAACCTTCAGCTCCCTCCACAGATTTTCTATGGGATTAAGGTCTGGATACTGGCTAGGCCACTCCAGGACCTTAATGTGCTTCTTCTTGAGCCACTCCTTTGTTGCCTTGGCCGTGTGTTTTGGGTCATTGTCATGCTGGAATACCCATCCACGACCCATTTTCAATACCCTGGCTGAGGGAAGGAGGTTTTCACCCAAGATTTGACGGTACATGGCCCCGTCCATCGTCCCTTTGATGCGGTGAAGTTGTCCTGTCCCTTTAGCAGAAAAACACCCCCAAAGCATAATGTTTCCACCTCCATGTTTGACGGTGGGGATGGTTTCTTGGGGTCATAGGCAGCATTCCTCCTCCTCCAAACACGGCAAGTTGGGTTGATGCCAAAGAACTCCATTTTGGTCTCATCTGACCACAACACGTTCACCCAGTTGTCCTCTGAATCATTCAGATGTTCATTGGCAAACTTCAGACGGGCATGTATATGTGCTTTCTTGAGCAGGGGGACCTTGCGGGCGCTGCAGGATTTCAGTCCTTCACGGTGTAGTGTGTTACCAATTGTTTTCTTGATGACTATGGTCCCAGCTGCCTTGAGATCATTGACAAGATCCTCCTGTGTAGTTCTGGGCTGATTCCTCACCGTTCTCATGATCATTGCAACTTCACGAGGTGAGATCTTGCATGGAGCCCCAGGCTGAGGGAGATTGACAGGTCTTTTGTGTTTCTTCCATTTGCGAATAATCACAGAAACTGTTGTCACCTTCTCACCAAGCTGCTTGGCGATGGTCTTGTAGCCCATTCCAGCCTTGTGTAGGTCTACAATCTTGTCCCTGACATCCTTGGAGAGCTCTTTGGTCTTGGCCATGGTGGAGAGTTTGGAATTTGATTGATTGATTGCTTCTGTGGACAGGTATCTTTTATACAGGTAAGAAACTGAGATTAGGAGCACTCCCTTTAAGAGTGTGCTCCTAATCTCCGTTCGTTACCTGTATGAAAGACACCTGGGAGCCAGAAATCTTTTTGATTGAGAAGGGGTCAAATACTTATTTCCCTCATTAAAATGCAAATCAATTTATAACATTTTTGACATGCATTTTTCTGGATATTTTTGTTGTTATTCTGTCTCTCACTGTTCAAATAAACCTACCATTAAAATTATAGACTGATAATATCTTTGTCAGTGGGCAAACGTACAAAATCAGCAGGGGATCAAATACTTTTTTCCCTCACTGTATATTGCAGTATTACGGTACTGTTTTTTATTTTTATTTTTTATTTCACCTTTATTTAACCAGGTAGGCCAGTTGAGAACAAGTTCTCACTGTATTGGCCAATAAAAAAAATTCCACATCAAAAAGACCCCAGAAAATTAATTTTGGATACATGTTAAATGTATAGCGGATGCAATATTTACATACAGTATATCTCTGAACTTGTCAATATCCAATTTTTTTAAACTTACTTTGAAGTAAAATCAGAATAGTCATCATCACAATAGTACATTGCAGTATATATCATACTTTATACAGTATGTTTATACTTTACAAACATACATTTTCATTATGTACAATAGTTCTCAAAATCTGTAGTAGACAAACCTGTTTAAAATCTATACGTTTAACAAAACGGTTAAGTGATTATCAATTAAGAGCAGTCTGATTAAGTAATAGTAAAATGTATTTTAACAAATGAGAAGAGAATCATATTAAAAGTAAAGTGAACATTGCATTGTGAAAAGCAATTACTTTATATAAACATGTATTGCAATGTGGAACATGTAATTCTAGATGAAATACAGGAGGTTGGTGGCTCCTTAATTGGGCAAGACGGGCTCCTGGTAATGGCTGGAGCGGAATCAGTGGAATGCTATCAAATACATCAAACACATGGTTTGATGCCATTCCATTTGCTCCGTTACAGACATTATTATGAGCCGTCCTCCCCTTAGCAGCCTCCACTGATGATGAAACACTGATTAAGTTTGGCGAAAAAGTGACTTTTTTAAAAGTCTGGTGAAAAGTGATTTTGTGTGTTGTACTTAGTCAATTGAAATGTGCTTAGAGTTTTGAAACAACTGCCTTTTTGATGATCTGTTTCGAGTTTTGTACTAAGAATCGTGAAAATGTATCACATACTTTAAAAAATACAATAAAAAAAACTGTATATTCTTGCTTTGAGGCCAAAAATTATAGACTACCCTTGCCTAACATTTCTTGTATGGAATCCCTGTCTACAGAATGAAGTACATTGTAATTTGTAAGGGATTATTGTAATTTATGTAAAGCCTGGAAATATGGGAATGTACAGGCAAAAAAAAGTGGTTCAAAAACTACTCCACAGAAAATACTTTTTGATGTAATGACAGCTCTTTCAACCCAAGCCCAAAAATGGTATCTGTAGATTCAGCTGCTTGCTCTGTGGTTGAAAAATAGTGTCTTTAATGTCGGATTTCTGAGTCATCTCTTTGATATTTTTGACATGCCCTTTTCTCTCAAATCTATCATGTTTTGCCTCGCTTTGTCTGCTATCTATCTCCAGCTTTTGCTTTAGAGATTAAATGGCTAATAGAATGTCAACCTGCTTTCTTTCTCCCAAAGATTTCTGTTTGGATTTGGATCTGTAGTGAATGATGGGGAACAGAAAGAGAGACTATTTCAACATCTTTACCTCTGAAGTCAAACACAGCTGGGTCAGAGGATTAGGAGGCAAATGTTTTCCAATGCTTTCAATTGTTATAAAGCTACACTACAGTTAATAATTAGCAGATAAAACTGATGATGAAGCAGTGAAACCTTGATTTTCTAACTAAAGTGTAGTAAATAAAGTAGTAGTAAAGTAATAAACTATTATAGGTACCTGTAACGGTTTTCCTCCTCGTCTGAAGAGGAGTATGAAATGTCGGACCAATGTGCAGCGTGGTAAGTGTCCATTTTAATTATTATAAAACTGAACACTAAACAATACAAAATAACAAAGTGCAAAATACTGAAAAAAAACGAAACAGTCCCGTATGGTGAAAACACTAACACAGGAAACAACCACCCACAAAACCCAAAGGAAAACAGGCTACCTAAATATGGCTCCCAATCAGAGAAAACGACTGACACCTGCCTCTGATTGGGAACCATACTAGGCCAAACACCGAAATAGACAACCTAGACATACAACATAGAATGCCCACCCACATCACACCCTGACCAAACAAAACATAGAAACATACAAAGCAAACTATGGTCAGGGCGTGACAGTAGCAAACATCTTTTACTACATTTGGGAAGTCCACTGTCTTTTGCGACTGAATAAAAGGAATCAGAAAAAGGGTCCACAGGCCCAGACTTGTTAGAGGCAAGACAACACATTAGCAAAGTTGGAGAGGAATACAAGTCAAAACTTAGAAATATCCATACTCTTTGGTTTCTTGGCAGATGCTAAGGTTATAGCAGGTATGTGAGCATGCCCAAACCATCCCCATGATAGACACAATGTTTATAATTACATATCAAAATCCAATAATCCACTGCAATAACGATAAATTGGACTAGTCTCCTAAACATTAAAGCGAGGAAAGTTCAACATTTAATGATTTTCCTGTTTGCCTGTTTTAAAAAAAAACTGATTAAAATGTAAACACAATCCAGAATTGACCTGTACCATGTCTGCATCCATTGCATGAGTTTGTGCTGTTATACAGTTGGATTAATTAAATGCTTCGGACCATTGTTGCACATTGGGAGAAATGTGTATTTAGGCATCTATAAATCACACCTCATTAAACACACAATTTTCAAAAATCTATCATTTGTGTATTTTCTGGGTTTGCTTTCTGACTGTAAGCCTGCAGGTGAAGAAAACATAAATACGGTTGATTCCAGAGGCATTGTGCCATCATTAGCTGACAAACCAACAAATAATTGTAGGTTAGGGTGAAGCATGAACATTAGTGACAGCTCCACCTCTCTAGCTATCAGCGAGTAACATTTAGGGATATACAGTGGGGAGAACAAGTATTTGATACACTGACAATTTTGCAGGTTTTCCTACTTACAAAGCATGTAGAGGTCTGTAATTTTTATCATAGGTACACTTCAACTGTGAGAGAAGGAATCTAAAACAAAAATCCAGAAAATCACATTGTATGATTTTTAATTAATTAATTTGCATTTTATTGCATGACATAAGTATTTGATACATCAGAAAAGCAGAACTGAATATTTGGTACAGAAACCTTAGTTTGCAATTACAGAGATCATACGTTTCCTGTAGTTCTTGACCAGGTTTGCACACACTGCAGCAGGGATTTTGGCCCACTCCTCCATACAGACCTTCTCCAGATCCTTCAGGTTTCGGGGCTGTCGCTGGGCAATACGGACTTTCGGCTCCCTCCAAAGATTTTCTATTGGGTTCAGGTCTGGAGACTGGCTAGGCCACTCCAGGACCTTGAGATGCTTCTTACGGAGCCACTCCTTAGTTGCCCTGGCTGTGTGTTTCGGGTCGTTGTCATGCTGGAAGACCCAGCCACGACCCAACTTCAATGCTCTTACTGAGGGAAGGAGGTTGTTGGTCAAGATCTCGCGATACATGGCCCCATCCATCCTCCCTTCAATACGGTGCAGTCGTCCTGTCCCCTTTGCAGAAAAGCATCCCCAAAGAATGATGTTTCCACCTCCATGCTTCACGGTTGGGATGGTGTTCTTGGGGTTGTACTCATCCTTCTATTCCTCCAAACACGGCGAGTGGAGTTTAGAGCAAAAAGCTCTATTTTTGTCTCATCAGACCACATGACCTTCTCCCATTCCTCCTCTGGATCATCCAGATGGTCATTGGCAAACTTCAGACGGGCCTGGACATGCGCTGGCTTGAGCAGGGGGACCTTGCGTGCGCTGCAGGATTTTAATCCATGACGGCGTAGTGTGTTACTAATGGTTTTCTTTGAGACTGTGGTCCCAGCTCTCTTCAGGTCATTGACCAGGTCCTGCCGTGTAGTTCTGGGCTGATCCCTCACATTCCTCATGATCATTGATGCCCCACGAGGTGAGATCTTGCATGGAGCCCCAGACCGAGGGTGATTGACCGTCATCTTGAACTTCTTCCATTTTCTAATAATTGTGCCAACAGTTGTTGCCTTCTCACCAAGCTGCTTGGCTATTGTCCTGTAGCCCATCCCAGCCTTGTACAGGTCTACAATTTATCCCTGATGTCCTTACACAGCTCTCTGGTCTTGGCCATTGTGGAGAGGTTGGAGTCTGTTTGATTGAGTGTGTGGACAGGTGTCTTTTATACAGGTAACGAGTTCAAACAGGTGCAGTTAATACAGGTAATGAGTGGAGAACAGGAGGGCTTCTTAAAGAAAAACTAACAGGTCTGTGAGAGCCGGAATTCTTACTGGTTGGTAGGTGATCAAATACTTATGTCATGCAATAAAATGCAAATTAATTACTTAAAAATCATACAATGTGATTTTCTGGATTTTTGTTTTAGATTCCGTCTCTCACAGTTGAAGTGTACCTATGATAAAAATGACAGACCTCTACATGCTTTGTAAGTAGGAAAACCTGCAAAATCGGCAGTGTATCAAATACTTGTTCTCCCCACTGTAACAGGTAGCAAGCCAATAGCACAACACAGTACAGCACAGCAGCATGCATTGCAGAATACACAAAGAATGACACAGACTGAGTAATAGAGGCTGGGAGTAATTAGCACAAGAGGAACAATATGATGGGCCTAACTACAATAAAGATGCAGCATGCCTTGTTGCTTTAATAGATAGCATCAACGTGCCTCCCGGGTGGCGCAGTGGTCTAGAGCACTGCATCGCAGTGCTATGCTGCGCCACCAGAGTCTGGGTTCGCGCCCAGGCTCTGTCGCAGCCGGCCGCGACCGGGAGGTCCGTGGGGCGACGCACAATTGGCTTAGCGTCGTCCGGGTTAGGGAGGGTTTGGCCGGTAGGGATATCCTTGTCTCATCGCGCTCCAGCGACTCCTGTGGCGGGCCGGGCGCAGTGCGCGCTAACTGAGGGGGGCGGGTGCACGGTGTTTCCTCCGACACATTGGTGCGGCTGGCTTCCGGGTTGGAGGCGCGCTGTGTTAAGAAGCAGTGCGGCTTGGTTGGGTTGTGCTTCGGAGGACGCATGACTTTCGACCTTCGTCTCTCCCGAGCCCGTACGGGAGTTGTAGCGATGAGACAAGATAGTAATTACTAGCGATTGGATACCACGAAAAATTGGGGAGAAAAGGGGATAAAATAAAAAAAAAAAAAAAAAAAAAAAAAAAAAAATAGATAGCATCAACAACCCATTTTATTGATTACCTTAATAGTATAATTATGCAGGACTTGAACCGGATCATACACAGAGATCCATCTCCTGTTTTTCTGTAACTATGAGGAGGATGAGTTCTGAGAAAAAGATGCGCTCTCTGTAGAACAATGATATTGATTCCGACACAGACTCTTCGCAGAGGCAGAACTAACCTGCCATTGACCACTGGCCGCTCGTACACTCAATCAGATTAACTAATGAAGCAATCATTGATTGGAGGCTCTGCTGCTGGTTGACACAGAGCCGGCCATTAAGTGGATCCCCATCTCCCATGGCCACAGCACAGACAGAATATCAGGGTCGCTGTGTTTTCCCTCCGCTCTGTTCTATGGCCTTGTCACAGAGCCTATTCACTGGGAGACTAATCACTCCACCACTGGCCCCTGGAGGAGATATGGCCTAGGCCTACTGCTTCATGGGACCTGCAATCTCATGTCCCCAAGGCCCAGTCAGGGGACAGTATGCCCTGTCTCCAGTGGTGATCCGTCATTCAGGGCAGGTGGGGCAGAAAATACGTAGCGTAGCGCCGTGATTGGCTCAGTGTTCTGTCACTCATTGGGACACTACGTCACCGCCAAGTCTAAGGGTAGAGCTTGAAAATTCTGCCCCTTGGGTGCTGCCATAGAGTTACATTAGAAGTGCCCATCCAAGAAGGCTCGATGTCATTGGCCACAGATAAAATGACATCAAATCACGTTATATCTACAGTAGCTAGATTGGACAGATCATGTCAACATCATACTTTCAAAATCTTAGCTAGCAGTCATCATCATGAACCAAGTCGACAACCTACTGGCAAATCCTTTTTATTCCTTGTCATATGAAGAGTAATAATGAAGAGATATTATAGATAAAACGTATCAGTGCTCATCGGCCATTGGACATAAACCTTACACAACAAGTTGGAAATCGCAAATTCAACAATGAGTGGTTTGGAAGGAATCAGTGGCTAACTGTAAGTATTGCAAAGCAATCATTAGCCTGCTATTCGGTGGAGTGGATGTGTGGTCCCAAGTCTAAGATTAAGGGTCTCTTTTCCTAGTTTAAAATGATAAACATTCAACATTGGCCATGCGGTCAATGAAGCATGATTTGTGCAGCGCTCAAAACAAGTGTTAACTCGGAACTGCAAAATCTGAGTTTAGTGAGTTCAAGACAACTGGGAACTTGGGAAAAACAAGCTACGACTGGGAAAAATACATTTTGAACTTTCATCCAATTCTGAATTGTAAATCGGGAACTCGGGCCTCTTTCTAGAGCTACGACCTGAAGATCACTGACGTCATCATGATTCAACTTTTTTTTTCTGAGTTCCCAGGTGTCTTGAAAGCACCATACATCCAGAGAATGCCAGACTTTGATGATAACGTTTGATGACATTTTCCCATGAAGGACCGCCGCACCACCTTCCTGTTCAAGTGAGCATAGTACAACAAGGTGTTTTGTATGCTGCTGCATAAATGACGCAATATGCCAGGGAGATATGTATACTGTCGCTAAGAAAGTAATACTAAGTGTATGTTGTTGTCACGTGTGCTCCCTCTCCGGCGTCTAAGTCACCAGAATGCTCATTATGGCGCACACCTGTCACCATCGTTACACGCACCTGCGCATCATCAGACTCACCTGGACTCCATCACCTCCCTGATTACCTTCCCTATATATGTCACTCCAGGCGTTATTGTTTCTGTTCCAGTGTCATGTCTGTGCGTTGTTTGTGTTTCTTGTTTTGTATTTAGTTGAGTTTATTTATGAAAACCCTCTGTCACGATCCTCTTCCTGGAAATGACTGGACCCCCCGCCCCCCAAAGGTGCCGCAAAAAAAGCTCCGGGTGGGCTTCCTTTACGGCAGCGGCTCTGGTGCGGGACGTAGACCCCCCTCCGCCTCTGGCTCCCCCCACTTTGGTGGCGCCTCTGGTGCGGGGACCCTCGCCGCCGACCCCGGACTGGGGACCCTCGTAGAAATGTATCCTTGAATATTTTAAGAGCTTCATTGTCTGCTTATTTGCTCCCTTTATTTATCCTACGGTTCTGACTTGGTGTACAGGGAGAACACTGTAAGAACGGCCCATGTTCTGAATTCTGTCGCTGTACATTTCAAAAGTGCTCAACAAATAGTTATATTGACTAAATCGAAATTACGGATTGCCTCTATCCGCTTTTCGATCCCTTATGCCATAGTTAACTACATCCGGCGCTGACAGAGATGGCCGCCTAGCTTCGCGTTCCTAGGAAACTATGCAGTATTTTTTTTTTTTATGTGTTATTTCTTACATTGTTGTCTTACATTGTTACCCCAGGAATTCTTAGGTTTTATTACATACAGCTCCGCAGAAGGGGCAGACGGAGCGGTCTTCTGGTCAGGCTCCGTAGACGGGCACATCACGCACCGCTCCCGAGCATACTAATCGCCAATGTCCAGTCTCATGAAAACAAGGTAGACAAAATCCGAGCAAGGGTTGCCTTCCAGAGAGACATCAGAGACTGTAACGTTCTTTGTTTCACGGAAACATGGCTCACTCGAGACACGCTATCGGAGTCGATACAGCCACCTGGTTTCTTCACACATCACGCCAACAGAAACAAGCATCTCTCTGGTAAGAAGAAAGGCAGGGGTGTATGCCTTATAATTAACGAGACGTGGTGTGACCATAACAACATCCAGGAACTCAAGTCCTTTTGTTCACCTGACTTAGAATTCCTCACAATCAAATGCCGACCGCATTATCTACCAAGAGAATTCTCTTCGATCACAATCACAGTCGTGTATATTCCCCCCCCAAGCAGACACATCGACGGCCCTGAACGAACTTCATTTGACTCTATGTAAACTGGAAACCACATATCCTGAGGCTGCATTTATCGTAGCTGGGGATTTTAACAAGGCTAATCTGAAAACAAGGCTCCCTAGATTTTATCAGCATATCAATTGCGCGACCCGGGCTGGCAAAACCCTGGATCATTGTTACTCTAACTTCCGCGATGCATATAAGGCCCTCCCCCGCCCTCCTTTCGGAAAAGCTGACCACGACTCCATTTTGTTGCTCCCAGCCTATAGACAAAAACTAAAACAGGAAGCATCCCATGCTCAGGTCTGTTCAACGCTGGTCCGACCAATTGGATTCCACGCTTCAAGATTGCTTCGAACACGTGGACTGGGATATGTTCCGCATAGCGTCGAACAACAACATTGATGAATACGCTGATTCAGTGTGCGAGTTTATTAGCAAGTCCATCGGTGATGTTGTACGCACAGCGTCTATTAAAACATTCCGCAACCAGAAACCGTGGATTGATGGCAGCATTCGCGCAAAACTGAAAGCGCAAACCACTGCTTTTAATCAGGGCAAGGTGATCGGAAACATGACCGAATACAAACAGTGTAGCTATTCCCTCCGCAAGGCAATCAAACAAGCTAAGCGTCAGTATAGAGACAAAGCAGAGTCGCAATTCAACGGCTCAGACAAGAGAGGTATGTGGCAGCGTCTATAGTCAATCACGGATTACAAAAGAAAAACCAGCTCCCTCGCAGACCACGATGTCTTGCTCCCAGACAAACTAAACAACTTCTTTGCTCGCTATGAGGACAATACAGTGCCACTGACACGGCCCGCTACCAAAACCTGCGGGCTCTCCTTCACTGCTGTCAACGTGTGTAAAATATTTAAACGCGTTAACCGTCGCAAGGCTGCAGGCCCAGACGGCATCCCCAGCCTCGTCCTCAGAGCATGCGCAGACCAGCTGGCTGGTCTATCCCAGTCTGCTGTCCCCACATACTTCAAGAGGGCCACCATTGTTCCTGTTCCCAAGAAAGCTAAGGTAACTGAGCTAAATGACTTCCGCCCGGTAGCACTCACTTCCGTCATCATGAAGTGCTTTGAGAGACTAGTCAAGGACCATATCACCTCCACCCTACCTGACACCCTAGACCCACTCCAATTTGCTTACCGCACTAATAGGTCCACAGACGACGCAATTGCAATCACACTGCACACTGCCCTAATCCTTCTGGACAAGAGGAATACCTATGTAAGAATGCTGTTGATCGACTACAGCTCAGCATTTAACAACAAAGTACCCTCCAAACTCGTCATTAAGCTAGAGACCCTGTGTCTCGACCCCGCCCTGTGCAACTGGGTCCTGGACATCCTGACGGGCCACCCCAAGGTGGTGAGGGTAGGTAACAACATCTCCACCCCGCTGATCCTCAACACTGGGGCCCCACAAAGGTGCGTTCTCAGCCCTCTCCTGTACTCCCTGTTCACCCATGACAGCGTGGCCATGCACGCCTCCAACTCAATTATCAAGTTTGCAGACGACACTACAGTGGTAGGCTTGATTACCAACAACGACGACGACGGCCTACAGGGAGGAGGTGAGGGCCCTCGTAGTGTGGTGTCAGGAAAATAACCTCACACTCAATGTCAACAAAACAAAGGAGATGATCGTGGACTTCAGGAAACAGCATTGGGAGCAGCCCCCTTTCCACATCGATGGGACAGTAGTGGAGAGGGTGGAAAGTTCCTCGGCGTACACATCACGGACAAACTGAAATGGTCCACCCACACAGACAGCGTGGTGAAGAAGGCGCAGCAGCGCCTCTTCAACCTCAGGAGGCTGAAGAAATTCGGCTTGTCACCAAAGACACACAAACTTTTACAGAGAGCATCCTGTAAAAGGATTTGCACAATCGAGAGCATCCTGTCGGGCTGTATCACCGCCTGGTTCGGCAACTGCTCCGCCCACAACCGTAAGGCTCTCCAGAGGGTGGTGAGGTCTGCACAACACATCACCGGGGGCAAACTACCTGCCCTCCAGGACACCTACACCACCCGATGTCACAGGAAAGCCATAAAGATCATCAAGGACAACAACCACCCGAGCCACTGCCTGTTCACCCCGCTATCATCCAGAAGGCGAGGTCAGTACAGGTGCATCAAAGCGGGGACCGAGAGACTGAAAAACAGCTTCTATCTCAAGGCCATCAGACTGTTAAACAGCCTTCACTAACATTGAGTGGCTGCTGCCAACATACTGACTTAACTTCAGCCACTTTAATAATTGATGTAATAAATGTATCACTAGCCACTTTAAACAATGCCACTTTATATAATGTTTACATACCCTACATTACTCATCTCATATGTATATACTGTACTCTATACCATCTACTGCATCTTGCCATCCTGATGTAATAAATGTATCACTAGCCACTTTATATAATATGTACATACCCTACATTACTCATCTCATATGTATATACTGTACTCTATACCATCTACTGCATCTTGCCTATGCCGTTCGTGTCACGCTCGTTATAATGAGTGGACCAAGATGCAGCGTAGAATGGTTCCATCCTCTTTATTTTGAAGTGAAACTCAAAGAAAACAATAAATGCAAAACGAAACGTGAAGCTGCTATAGTGCTCACAGGCAACTATACATAGTCAAGATCCCACAAAGCACAAAGCGGAAATGGCTGCCTAAATATGATCCCCAATCAAAGACAACGATAAACAGCTGCCTCTGATTGGGAACCATATTAGGCCAACATAGAAATATAAATCACCTAGATGACCCACCCTAGTCACACCCCGACCTAACCAACATGGAGAATAAAAAGCTCTCTTTGCTCAGGGCGTGACAGTTCTGTCACGATCGTGTGGAGGAGAGACGGACCAAAACGCAGCATGTGGAAAATAAGCCATCTTCTTTTATTTTACTACGAAGATGAACATGAAACGAAACACTATTACAAACTATACAAAAACAACAAACGACCGTGAAGCTATAAACGTAGTGCACACACACACACACACACACACACACACACACACACACACACACACACACACACACACACACACACACACACACACACACACACACACACACACACACACACACACACACACACACACACACACACACACACACACACACACACACACACACACACACACACACACACACACACACACACACAGGCTACAAACGTTCAACATAGACAATTCCCCACAACCAGCTAAAGCCTATGGTTGCCTTAAATATGGCTCCCAATCAGAGACAACAATAACCAGCTGTCTCTAATTGAGACCCAATTCAGGCAACCATAGACTTTCCTAGATACCTACACTCAACCATAGACACAGCTAGACTACTATACTAAACATAAACCCAACTACTCTAATAAACCCCCTAAACCTTACAACCACCCTAGACACTACAAAAACCACATACATTCCCCATGTCACACCCTGACCTAACCAAAATAATTAAGAAAACAAAGAATACTAAGGCCAGGGCGTGACAAGTTCGGCCATCACTCATTCATATATTTTTATGTACATATTCTTATTCATTCCTTTACACTTGTGTGTATGAGGTAGTTGTTGTGAAATTGTTAGGTTAGATTACTTGTTAGATAATACTGCATGGTCGGAACTAGAAGCACAAGCATTTCGCTACACTCGCATTAACATCTGCTAACCATGTGTATGTGACAAATAAATAAATACATATTTTTATTTTATTTGAGTTTGTACATCTCAATTGTCAGTAGAAACCACATTTGTTTAAGCAAGTCAGCCATATCAGCTATGTTTTTTTAACAGGCAGTAAATGAGGCTGAATAAACTGTTTCGCTGCCAGACAAGGCTCCGCTGATAACCAGATGTAGCAGTGGTAAGGTGTCGGGACTGCTGTTGCGACTCTGCTGTTAGGACAGCTTTAAGTAGGCCCTAAAACTTTGTGGGCACCGTTTGTCACCGTTATAGTGCAATTTATGTATTGTTTAGTGTTGTGTTGTGTAGTGACTTTACTGGCATGCATCCCACATATATATTTTTTTTGCACCACCAAGATTTACATGCTAAAATCGCCACTGCCTGTGTCATATCATACATGCTGCTTCTCCACAACAGAGCACAGAGACAGAAACATGATTAGTATCTAGGCTATAATGGTGTAATTAATGCACAATGTCACTCTGCTGAAAGTCCTGCTCAATGCCTTATATAGCGTATTCAGAGCAAGAGATGATAAAACACACTTAGGTAATCAATATATCATTATGTTACAGTCACTTAGATCCCTGAAATAAGTAATAAAAACTTATCAGTAATGTAATGATTTCAACCCATGAAAGATTCACTGTGTAGGTATGTGTACTGCCCCTAGATATAACTAGCTTTATTCTACAAATCCATAGCAACGCATGGTTCTTTGTATTCACCCTGATAGCAAGGGCAATGTCACAAGATGTCTCAAAAGATATCAAAGTGAGAACATTCTCTTTCATCAAATAAAAGATGTGCACACCGGTATAGTGGCCTTGATATGACATTATATATATGACATATGACATATACTGTAATTAATTATTCTCTGTGAAACCTTATTATTCAACTCTGTGGATATCAAATGCTTTCCAGTGAATACTAAATATGACTGTGTATTCACCATCATTCTTTCCCTCCTAAACAAGAATACATTTTCTCTAGTCATTTTTCCTGCTTCTACATCTGAATTGCTTGCTCTTAGGGGTTTTAGGCTGAGTAACTTATCTGTATAAGCACTTTGTGACAACTGATGATGTAAAATGGGCTTTATAAATACATTTGATTGATTTAGTATTGTACTATTTTGTGTGTACCTTTTACAACTAACAAAGCTACATTTGCTAGGATTTGCATAATATGTCATTCGTAATCTATAACACAAAAAGAATGCTGTATTATCTTGCAATCGTGTACAGTATGTGGAGTTCGAGACTCTTAGAGATAAAGTTTTAAATGTTCCTGTTCAACTATCTCAACTATTTATGTTGGCCATCCATTCCTTCAGACGTTCAGTCTTGGAGTTACTTGCTTTAGCCTTATCTACCTAGCTAACCTATGCGTCTCCTGAGATCCCAGCTCAAGTGCCAATTATACCAACCTGTTTTTCTTTGGTAATTGAATGCCGAAGTCTAAGGCATTGTCGCCATTCAGACCCAATAATTCTCATCCGTGCAGAAGAAAATAAATATTTAAATGTTTCTTCCTGTGCAGTCAGGCATATCACTCTCACAGAATATTGCATTTCGTTTTTCACCACCAGCGCACTCAATACATCCTTACAAAACTATATTACTTGAAATCCTTCCCCAGCAAGATATATTTTCACCCCCACAAATCGGCTTTTTACTCAAGCATAGCCACTTAGTTAACAGCACAGTGAGAGTTCACAATGTCTGGTTTTGTCAAATGCAAACTCCATAATCTCACTCACTTCTGATTATAGCTCCAACCAGAGTTTGTGAGCCGAGCGTGCCCAATTTGACTGGAGCGTGGAGCGAGATTCCCAAAGGCTGGACCATCGGTCTTCTCGCCCGCTACAATTTCTCTCCAAGTAGCGCTCACTTCAAGAGTTCAGGGCATGCCCTTACAGCTTGCATTTGTAGTCTACTTGTGTGCTGCTATAGCCCCTTGCTTTAGCTACTGTCATGGAAGTCGCTAAATATTTTCATAAAGAAACTGATAAAACACACAGATGCTAAATTAAAGTAATTTACAAAGATGAGGACCAAGAGGAAGAGAGGGAATGCGGTGATTTAGTGTCCACAACTAAAGAATAATTGTGGAATCTGAAAAGGCACATATCCCAAGAGCATGCTACATGCACATGCTAAAAGAAGTGAACGAGGTGGGTAGATAACTAAGTGTATCACTGTGGCAAAGTATCTATAAACTAAAAATCAGATCTCTTTAAAGTTTCGTTCATTGTCGTTCTATTACCTATTCAATAGGCCATACTTGATTTTTGCCCAATAGGCCTGGCATATTTCCACGTTCAAGGAGCTTTTCATTTGATTAAGTCATTTTTCGTTTAATTTGTATTTAATTCTAATTAAGTCACAGCCTATATGCACAATTTATAGACTATAATGACTGAATACAGCAAAATGTGGTTTAAATGCTGAGAGCTTTATGTCCCTGCCAGCCTATTGTGTTGCACTCGCAAATGCTTCACAATGTATTTCTTTGTAGGCTATAGCCTTGAAATAATTGAAATAATATAGCCTTCCTAAATAATTCATTTTCGTTCCTTCTTAGGCTCCCTGCCTGGCTCCTGACCTATTTAGAATGTGTATATGCTGTTTAATATGACATGTGCCTATTTGAAATGATGTTCAAATCTTACATTCACCTTTTCATGTTTATTCAAATACTTTTTATTCAAATCCATATGGTTTGGTTTCAATACTTAAAAACCAATTGGTAGGTTCACGTTATCTTGCAAAAATAGATGGGTGTTGGTTAAATTGTGATTTTAATGAACGGAGCGAATTTGGAGCAGAGTTTTTTTGTTGTAGCTGTGAGCCGGAGCGGTTTTTAGCGGAGCAGTAGGAAAGCACATGGAGCGCTGAAGCGATGAGCAGGACTTCCAACCGCTCAACTCCCCTCACATGTTCTGCCTCCAACACCTCTGCATGTCTAAGCAGCATTAGAAAAGATGCTCTGCTCATCGGATCAGAGAACAACCTCATGAAGTTGATGCTCTGGTGATGTCACTGGTAGAGGCTTCAAGGTAAGATATGACATTCAACAGAAATAAACTCTGAGTAATAGAAACCATCCAAAAAACACTGCCATCTCAGTTAACTGCAGCAGCAGCACACCTCAGCCTTGAAATGTATATCAACCACAACAGGTAAAGCCAGCAGCGACAAAGTCTGAGGCTAGTAGGAGTGTTAACTGTATAGTACTACCTACCCAAACACAAGTACTGACAGCTCACATCCTCTCCAACCTTTGTCCTCATTTTATTCAACACAGGATTAAAGTTTAACACCTGACGTTGGACAATTCTGAGCCTCTAATCAAGATGTTAGTGAGGCACTAGTTTGAACACCTACTGTCTCTCTCTCTGCCATCATTGGTAAGGAAAATAAAAATATTTTCACCCAACTAAATCCAATGAACATGGTGACATTTTTTTTTCATGTTTGTTGACAACTCAATCAAATGTACAGTACCAGTCAAAGGTTTGGACACACCTACTCATTCAAGGGTTTTTCTTTATTTGAACTATTTTCTACATTGTAGAATAATAGTGAAGACATCAAAACTATGAAATAACACCTATGGAATCATGTAGTAACCAAAAAAGGATTTGATATTTTTCAAAGTAGCTACTATTACCTTGATGACAGCTTTGCCCACTGTTGGCATTCTCTCAACCAGCTTCACAAGGAATGCTTTTCCAACAGTCTTGAAGGAGTTCCCACATATGCTGAGCACTTGTTGGCTGCTTTTCCTTCACCCTGCGGTCCAACTCATCCCAAACCATCTCAATTGGGTTGAGGCTGGGTGATTGTGGAGGCCAGGTCATCTGATGCAGCACCATCACTCTCCTTCTTGGTCAAATAGTCCTTACACAGTCTGGAGGTGTGTTTTGGGTAATTGTCCTGTCGAAAAACACATGATAGTCCCAAGATGCGCAAACCAGATGGGATGGCGTATCACTGCAGAATGCTGTGGTAGCCATGCTGGTTAAGTGTGCCTTGAATTCTAAATACATCACAGACAGTGTCACCAGCAAAGCACCCCCACACCTCCTCCATGCTTCACGGTGGGAACCACACATGCAGAGATCATCCGTTCACCTACTCTACGTCTCACAAAGACATGGCGGTTGGAACCAAAAATCGCAAATTTGGACTCATCAAACCAAAGGACAGATTTCCACTGGTCTAGAGTCCATTTGCTCATCTGTCTTGGCCCAAGCAAGTCTATTCTTCTTATTGGTGTCCTTTAGTAGTGGTTTCTTTGCAGCAATTCGACCATGAAGGCCTGATTCATGCAGTCTCCTCTGAACAGTTGATGTTAAGAAGTGTCTGTTACCTGAACTCTGTGAAGCATTTATTTGGTCTGCATTCTGAGGCTGGTAACTCTAATGAACTTATCCTCTGCAGCAGAGGTAACTCTGGGTCTTCCTTTCCTGTTGCGGTCCTCATGAGAGCCAGTTTCATCATCGCACTTGATGGTTTTTGCGACTGCACTTGAAATGTTCCATATTGACTAATCTTCATGTAAGCAGAAGGCAGATGTTTTACGTGCCCCCAACCTGTTTTTTTGTTCGTTAATCTGCGTTGTTTGTAACTTCTTTTTTTACTCATTTTGTACATAATGTTGCCGCTACCGTCTCTTATGACCGAAAATAACTTCTCGACCTCAGGACTGCAATTACTCACCATTGACTAGCAGAATCCTTTTTCTTCTTTCACGACTCTGACGAGCCCGAGGCAGAAGATATATGACTCCCTCGGGAACAGGCCCCGACCCTAGTAATCTGCATGAAGAGGAAGCAGAGAAAGAGAGGCCGGAGAGCGGGCTGCCTTCTGAGAAGTCGGAGGCGATCGAATAAATCCCCACTTCCAGCAATTCTTCTAGCAAACATGCAATCTTTGGACAATACAATGGACGAGTTACTGGGAAGATTAAACTACCAACGGGACATTAAAAACTGTAACATCTTATGCTTCACAGAGTCGTGGCTGAACGACGACAATATCAACATACAGCTGGCTGGTTATACAATGTACAGGCAGGATAGAACAGCGGCGTCTGGTAAGACAAGGGGCGGCGGTCTATGTATTTTTGTAAACAACAGCTGGTGTACGATATCTAAGGAAGTCTCAAGCTATTGCCCGCCTGAGTTAGAGTTTCTCATGATAAGCTGTAGACCACACTACCTACCGAGAGAGTTTTCATCTGTATTCTTTGTAGCTGTTTACATACCACCGCAGTCAGAGGCTTGCACTAAGATAGCATTGAATGAGCTGTATTCTGCCAAAAGCAAACAAGAAAACGCTCACCCAGAGGCGGCGCTCCTAGTGGTCGGGGACTTTAATGCAGGGAAACTTAAATCAGTTTTACCAAATTTCTATCAGCATGATAAATGTGCAACCAGAGGGAAATAACTCTGGACCACCTACACTCCACACATGGAGATGCATACAAAGCTCTCCCTCGCCCTCCATTTGGCAAATCTGACCATAATTCCATCCTCCTGATTCCAGCTTACAAGCAAAAATTAAAGCAGGAAGCACCAGTGACTATATCAATAAAAAAGTGGTCAGATGAAGCAGATGCTAAGCTACAGGACTGTTTTGCTAGCACAGACTGGAATATGTTCCGGGATTCCTCCAGTGGCATTGAGGAGTACACCACATCTGTCATTGGCTTCATAAATAAGTGCATCGATGACGTTGTCCCCACAGTGACCGTGCGTACATACCCCAACCAGAAGCCATGGATTACAGGCAGCATCCGCACTGCGCTAAAGGGTAGAGCTGCCGCTTTCAAGGAGCGGGATTCTAACCCGGAAGCTTATAAGAACTCCCGCTATGCCCTCCGACGATCCATCAAACAGGCAAAGCGTCAATTGAGGACTAAAATCGAGTCGTACTACAGTGGCTCTGACGCTCGTCAGATGTGGCAGGGCCTGCAAACCATTACAGACTACAAAGGGAAGCACAGCCGAGAGCTGCCCAGTGACACGAGCCTACCGGACGAGCTAAACTACTTCTATGCTCGCTTCGAGGCAAGTAACACTGAAACATGCATGAGAGCACCAGCTGTACTGGAAGACTGTGTGATCACGCTCTCCACAGCCAATGTGAGTAAGACAATTTAGACAGGTCAACATTCACAAGGCCTCAGGGCCAGACGGATTACCAGGATGTGTACTTCGAGCATGCGCTGACCAGCTAGCAAGTGTCTTCACTGGCATTTTCAACCTCTCCCTGTCCGAGTTTGTAATACCAACATGTTTTAAGGAGATCACCATAGTGCCTGTGCCCAAGAACACTAAGGTAACCTGCCTAAATGACTACCGACCCGTAGCGCTCACGTCTGTAGCCATGAAGTGCTTTGAAAGGCTGGTCATGGCTCACATCAACACCATTATCACAGAAACCCTATACCCACTCCAATTTGCATACCGCCCCAACAGATCCACAGATGATGCAATCTCTATTAAACTTTACACTGCCCTTTCCCACCTGGACAAAAGGAACACCTATGTGAGAATGCTATTCATTGACTACAGCTCAGTGTTCAACACCATAGTGCCCTCAAAGCTCATCAATAAGCTAAGTACCCTGGGACTAAACACCTCCCTCTGCAACTGGATCCTAGACTTCCTGACAGGCCGTCCCCAGGTGGTAAGGGTAGCTAACAACACATCCGCCACGCTGATCCTCAACATAGGGGCCCCTGAGAGGTGCGTGCTCAGTACCCTCCTGTACTCCCTGTTTACTCATGACTGCACGGCCAGGCACGACTCCAACACTATCATTATATTTGCCGATGACACAACAGTTGTAGGCCTGATCACCGACAACAACGAGACAGTCTATAGGGAGGAGGTCAGTGACCTGGCCGTGTGGTGCAAGAACAACAATCTCTCCCTCAACGTGATCAAGACAAAGGAGATGATTGTGGACTACAGGAAAAAGAGGAACGAGCACGCCCCCATTCTCATCGACGGGGCTGCAGCGGAGCTGGTTGAGAGCTTCAAGTTCCTTGGTGTCCACATGGTGTCCACCAACAAACTAACATGGTCCAAGCACACCAAGACAGTCGTGAAGAGGGCACAACAAAACCTATTCCCCCTCAGGAGACTGAAAAGATTTTGCATGGGTCCTCAGATCCTCAAAAGGTTCTACAGCTGCACCATCGAGAACATCCTGACTGGTTGCATCACTGCCTGGTATGGCAACTGCTCAGCCTCCAACCTCAAGGCACTACAGAGGGTAGTGCGAACAGCCCAGTACATCAATGGGACCAAGCTTCCTGCCATCCAGGACCTCTATACCAGGTGGTGTCAGAGGAAGGCCCTAAAAATTGTCAAAGACTCCAGCCACCTTAGTCATAGACTGTTCTTTCTGCTACCACACGGCAAGTGGTACCGGAGCGCCAAGTCTAGGTCCAAGAGGCTTCTAAACAGCTTCTACCCCCAAGCCATAAGGCTCCTGAACATCTAGTCAAATGGCTATCCAGACTATTTGCATTGCCTCCCCCCCTTCCCTCTCCACACCACTGCCACTCTCTGTTGTCATCTATGCATAGTCACTTTAATTAACTCTACCTACATGTACGTACTACCTCAACTAACCGGTGCCCCTGCACATTGACTCTGTACCGGCACCCCCCTGCATATATTGATATTTTTTACTGCTGCTCTTTAATTACTTATTTTTATTTTTATATTTTATTCTTATCCGCATTTTTTGAAACTGCACTGTTGGTTTGGGGCTCGTAAGTAAGCATTTCACTGTAAGGTCTACAACTGTTGTATTCGGCGCATGTGACTAATAACATTTTATTTTATTTTATTTTATTTAAAGTAATGATTGACTGTTGTTTCTCTTTGCTGATTTGAGTTGTTCTTGCCATAATATGGACTTGGTCTTTTACCAAATATGGCTATCTTCTGTATACCAACCCTACCTTGTCACAACACAACTCAATGGCTCAAATGCATTAAGAAGGAAAGAAATTCCACAAATGAACTTTTAACAAGGCACACCTGTTAATTGAAATGCATTACAGGTGACTACCTCATGAAGCTGGTTGGGAGAATGCCAAGAGTGTGCAAAGCTGTCATCAAGGCCAAGGGTGGCTACTTAGAAGAATCTCAAATATAAAAAATATTTGGATTTGTTCAAAACTTTTTTGGTAACGACATGATTCTTTATGTGTTATTTCATAGTTTTGATGTCTTCACTATTATTCTACGATGTAGAAAATAGTAAAAATAAAGGAAAACCCTTGAATGAGTAGGTGTGTCCAAACTTTTGACTGGTACTGTAAATCAAACTAGAAGTTGAAATGACGTCTGTGCCCAGTGGGTTATTTTGGCAGTTGTGTGTGTGTGTGCTTATATTTGTCCTATTTCGAAATAGTTTTTTTTTGTTGCATATCCCACTCTTCCTGAGACCCTCGGAGAGTGGGGCCACGGCCAGGGTCTGCCATTATCAACGGCGACCCTGGAGCAATTAGGGTTAAGTGCCTTGCTCAATGGCACATCGACAGATTTGTTCACATTGTCGCCTCGGGGATTCGAACTAGCGACCTTTAGTTACTGTGTGTGTGTGTGTGTGTGTGTGTGTGTGTGTGTGTGTGTGTGTGTGTGTGTGTGTGTAATGCAGTGCGGAGTGGGGTCCACAAGACAGTGGTAGATCCTGGGCGGAGTTGCTGTAAACCCCTACCCTACAGAGCTTCCCTTCGTCGCTCACTCGACGCGCTCCCGCATTTTACCTGTTAGCCAAGCCAAGCGTCAGAGCAGATGTTATACAACTGTAACTGAACACAGTTAGTGAATATCTCAGTATTTAACCCTGACGTTTACGGAAGGAAGTTAACTGATCGATATCAACGAACATATTATCAAACTTTAGGAACAGCAGAACAAGGATATCTGACATTTGCCAGGATGCACTTTTCCAGCTGTCTGTGTACCCTCCTCGTCGCGCTTGTCTACCAAGGTACTGTATGTAGCCTAACATGCATCATATTTTACATTGTTTAAAAGAAAACTGTTACATTTTATCAAAAATTTTAATAAAAACTTAATGGGAACTACATGGGGATTATGAGTATGTAGACGATACATCTAAAGTGAAAATGCTTGTTATTCGATTGGCAATATTGATTTCCACGGAGGTTTGTGAAGACAAAGTTGTAGTTAGTTATAGTCATGGTTAGAGGGTTATTTTTTAACCATTATTGCGCAAAGCATAACTACTGTGTGCATAAGGGTGTACAGCCTCTGGCCACACTTCGTGTGAGTGTAGAATAGGTTTCGCCAGGTGATAGTGATGTGCTCTCAATTTGGGAGAGCTGTCCTCTCGTTTATTACAATACTTACAACAGTAAACCGAGTTTTCACAATAATTTGTGTGGTAAACTTGTGTGGCAACGTTCACCCCCAAACATGTGCATTATGCACTCAAAGCGCACACTTACCAGTGTTTCCTCACGAGGCAGGCGCGCCTTGCATCCGCTGTCTAATGCAACACTTGATAAATTATTATGTACTGCTTAAATAATTGAATATATGCCTTCCAAATTAGGAATGTGAGTGAATTACTATTTGAAATGTGGACCTGATTTGGTGCATAACCGAGTTGCAGTCAGATAACCTGCTATCTGACATATCTCATAGTAAGATGTTATTCTTCACACCCTTTTCAACATTAACATGATGGATATGTGTTGTGTTCCTTCATGGGGCCCCATCCCTTGTATATTATACAGTCTATTGACCAAATAGTAGCTGAAATTATTTGAAGCCCCTAAGAGTTAATAATTTCAGTGTTTTTGTCATGCTGAATGGGTTCAATTGAATGAATGCTGGAGATGGGTGGGGTGGTGTTATGGGGTGATTTCGTGGTGAGTCAGTTCTAGGAACTGGGGGCAGGGATGATGGGGTATTATAGGAATGAGAGTGCTGTGTGTTGGGGGAGGGGGGTAACTACATTAGATGAGGAAAAATATTGAAATTTGGCTGTTTTACGTTCTGTACATTTCTTTAAATAAATACTTTTTCCAAGCCAACAGGTACACACCATGTGTTTAAACATTCAGTCTCAACATTTAACTAAACTGCAGTGGAGCTCTGAATAGTCCATCGGGAGAGGGAAGGGAAACCTGGTCTCAGAGCATTTCGGAATATTTTGTATGTAAATCCGAGACACTGCATTTAGTATGATATGTTACGTTTCGTATGGTATGTATTAATTTGTGTATGTCCATCACCCATTTCGTTAGCTAGGCTAAGGGTTAGGGTTAAGGTTAGGGTTTGGATTAGGAGTTAGGTTAACCTGTCTGGGAATGGGGTTCGCCAACAGCCAATGAAATTGCAGGGTGCCAAATTCAATCAACAGAAATCTCATAATTCAAATTTCTCAAACATACAAGTATTAGACACCATTTTAAAGATATACTTCTCGTTAATCCAACCACAGTGTCCAATTTCAAAAAGGATTTTCGGCGAAAGCAGAACATATCATTATGTTAGGTCAGCAACTAGTCACAGAAAGCATACAGCCATTTTCCAACCAAAGAGAGGAGTCACAAAAAGCAGAAATAGAGATAAAATTAATCACTAACCTTTGATATTCTTCATCAGATGACACTCCCGGGACAACATGTTACACAATACATGTATGTTTTGTTCGATCAAGTTCATATTTATATTCAAAAACCTCAGTTTACATTTGGCTTAGCCTCCAAAACATCACGTGAATTTGCACAGAGCCACATCAATTTACAGAAATACTCATAATAAACATTGATAAAAGATACAAGTGTTATTCACAGAATTAAAGATATACTTCTCCTTAATGCAACCGCTGTGTCAGATTTCAAAAAAACTTTATGGAAAAAGCAAACCATGCAATAATCTGAGTACGGCGCTCAGACAACAAATCAAGCCAAACAGATATCCGCCATGTTGGAGTCAACAGAAGTCAGAAATAACATTATACATATTCACTTACCTTTGATGATCTTCATCAGAATGCACTCCCAGGAATCCAAGTTCCACAATAAATGTTTGATTTGTTCGATAAAGTTCATCTTTATGTCCAAATACCTCCTTTTTGTTCGCGCGTTTAGCCCAGTAATCCAAATTCATGGCGCGCGATCACTAGGTGCAGACGAAAAGTCAAAAAGTTCCGTTACAGTCCGTAGAAACATATCAAACGAATTATAGAATCAATCTTTAGGATGTTTTTAACATAAATCTTCAATAATGTTCCAACCGGAGAATTCCTTTGTCTTCAGAAATGCAATGGAACTCAAGCTAACTCTCACATGAACGCGCATGGTCAGCTCATGCCACTCTGAGAGAGACCTTACTCAATCCCCTCTCATTCGCCCCCACTTCACATTAGAAGCATCAAACAAGGTTCTAAAGACTGTTGACATCTAGTGGAAGCCTTAGGAAGTGCAATATGACCCCATAGACACTGTGTATTCGATAGGCCAAGAGTTGAAAAACTACAAACCTCAGATTTCCCACTTCCTGGTTGGAGTTTTCTCAGGTTTTCATCCGTCATATGAGTTCTGTTATACTCACAGACATCATTCAAACAGTTTTAGAAACTTCATAGTGTTTTCCATCCAAATCTACTAATAATATGCATATATTAGCAACTGGGACTGAGTAGCATGCAGTTTACTCTGGGCACGCTTTTCATCCAAACGTGAAAATGCTGCCCCCTATCCCAAAGAAGTTAAAGGGTTAAGGTTAGGGGAAGGGTTAGCTAAAACTGTAAAGGTTAGGGGAACAGTTAGCTAAGATGCGAAGTAGTTGTAAAGTAGCTAAAAAGTAGTAAGTAGATGAAAAGTTGCTAATTTGCTATAATTCTAAAGTTGTCCGTGATGAGATTTGATCTCGCAACCTCTGGGTAGCTAGACGTTGGCGTTATACGCCCAACCAACCACCCTCATTTTGTTTTAGTCTTAAGTAACTATGTGTCTTATGTAACCATACCATACATAACATATCGTACTAATGGAGTGTCTCGGAATAACGTACAGAATAATACGAAATGCTCTGAGACCAGGTTGGGAAGGGAGGTGGGTGATCTGACTTAGGTCCTCCTCTGTCTGACACTGTTACATGACATGCCTGTCATTGTAAATTACAGTGTGCCTCACTTGTCACTGTCACCCACTCTCAGTTGTTTTTATTTGAACTGGGTGGAAAAAAGAGCATCCCCTAAGATAATAGCATGTCACGTGTTGACAGTTTTTCTAGTTGGACTGTGTGTTGTGACTTAAATGACTTAAATGTTGTAGCTCCGTTGCCATTTGCCCCTGGTTTTAATTTGGTTTATAGCCCTCCACACCAACATTTGATGAGTAAACATGATGCTGGCAGACAGGCCGTCCTCCATAAATGGGGAAACCATGTGTCTGTTTGCTTGTTCTATGGAGGATTGATGATAACTTTTCAATGTGCTGGTTACTCATTACACCTTCATATGCCGTGTCATTTTAAGAATCACTAGGCAACCCTCTAGTTATCTATCTTCGTCAAATCACAGAATCCCGTTTCATCTATCACTACATGCCTCATTGTAAATGTTGAATTGTAGGTTTTAAACTAAGTGCTCTGTTTGTGAAGGTAGTTTTCAGAATAGACACCATCAGTCAGTAATTAGATACACTGTTGATCTTTTATTCCAAAAATTATCCTCTGGCAGGCGGTTCAGGTCAATCATGACCAAAGCCTCCTACCACCTGAACAGTTTCTTTCCCTGGGCTGTGTCCCTCACCAACCGGCCATCTGGCCCATAGAAACTAAAGGACTATGCACTCTATGCTGCACACAGCAAACAGCTACTGTATCTTTGAATGGTACACAGAATAACTGCACTATTACTGCATTTAGATACAGTTGAAGTCGGACGTTTACATACACCTTAGCCAAATACATTTAAACTCAGTTTTCACAATTCCTGACATTTAATCCTAGTAAAAATTCCCTGTCT
This sequence comes from Salvelinus alpinus, assembly GCF_045679555.1. Taxonomy (NCBI): domain Eukaryota; kingdom Metazoa; phylum Chordata; class Actinopteri; order Salmoniformes; family Salmonidae; genus Salvelinus; species Salvelinus alpinus. The sequence goes on from NC_092106.1 coordinate 24,342,077, forward strand.
TAGGTCAGTTAAGATCACCACTTTATTTTAAGAATGTGAAATGTCAGAATAATAGTAGAGAATAATTTATTTCAGCTTTTATTTCTATCATCACATTCTCAGTGGGTCAGAAGTTTACATATACTCAATTAGTATTTGGTAGCATTGCCTTTAAATTGTTTAACTTGGGTCAAACGTTTTGGGTAGCCTTCCACAAGCTTCCCACAATAAGTTGGGTGAATTTTGGCCGATTCCTCCTGACAGAGCTGGTGTAACTGAGTCAGGTTTGTAGGCCTCCTTGCTCGCACACGCTTTTTCAGTTCTGCCCACAATTTTCTATAGGATTGAGGTCAGGGCTTTGTGATGGCCACTCCAATACCTTGACTTTGTTGTCCTTAAGCCATTTTTCCATAACTTTGGAAGTGTGCTTGGGGTCATTGTCCATTTGGAAGACCAATTTGCAACCAAGCTTTAACTTCCTGACTGATGTCTTGATGTTGCTTCAACATATCCACATAATTTTTCTTTCCTCATGATGCCATCTATTTTGTGAAGTGCACCAGTCCCTCCTGCAGCAAAGCACCCCCACAACATGATGCTGCCACCCCCGTGCTTCACGGTTGGGATGGTGTTCTTTGGCTTGCAAGCCTCCCCCTTTTTCCTCTAAACATAACGATGGTCATTATGGCCAAACAGTTCACTTTTTGTTTCATCAGACCAGAGGACATTTCTCCAAAAAGTACAATCTTTGTCCCCAATTGAAGTTGCAAACCGTAGTCTTGCTTTTTATGGCGGTTTTGGAGCAATGGCTTCTTCCTTGCTGAGTGGACTTTCAGGTTATGTCGATATAGGACTCGTTTTTACTGTGGATATAGATACTTTTGTACCTGTTTCCTCCAGCATCTTCACAACGTCCTTTAATTTTGCACTTTTCTCACCAAAGTACATTTATCTCTAGGAGACAGAACGCGTCCCCTTCCTGAGCGGTATGACGTCTGCGTGGTCCGAAGGTGTTTATACTTGCGTACTATTGTTTGTACAGATGACCGTGGTACCTTCAGCCGTTTGGAAATTGCTCCCAAGGATGAGACAGAATTGTGGAGGTCTCCAATTTTTTTTTTTTTAGTTTAGGTGTCATGATGTCATGATGTCATGATGTGTCATGATGTCAAGCAAAGAGGCAATGAGTTTGAAGGTAGGCCTTGAAATACATCCACAGGTACACCTCCAATTGACTCAAATTATGTCAATTAGCATCAATCAGAAGCTTCTAAAGCCATGACAGCATTTTCTGGAATTTTCCAAGCTGTTTAAAGGCACAGTCAACCTAGTGTATGTAAACTATGTAAAGTGAAATAATCTGTCTGTAAACAATTTTTAGAAACATTAATTAAAGAAAAATGCTTTGCTTTATCTTGGCCAGGTCGCAGTTGTAAATGAGAACTTGTTCTCAACTAGCCTACCTGGTTAAATAAAGGTGAAATAAAAATAAATAAATAAAAACTTGTGTCATGCACAAAGTAGATGTCCTAACCGACTTGCCAAAACTATAGTTTGTTAACAAGAAATTTGTGGAGTGGTTGAAAAATTAGTTTTAATAACTCCAACCTAAGTGTATGTAAACTTCTGACTTTAACTGTATACTATATATACAAAAGTATGTGGACACCCCTTCAAATTAGTGGATTTGGCTGTTTCAGCCACATCCGTGTCTGACAGGTGTATAAAATTGAGCACACAGCCATCTCCTTAGACAAACATTGGCAGTAGAATGGCCTTACTGAAGAGCTCAGTGACTTTCAATGTGGCACTGTCATAGGATGCCACCTTTCCAACAAGTCAGTTGGTCAAATTTCTGCCTTGCTAGAGCTGCCCCGGTTAACTGTAAGTGCTGTTATTGTGAAGTGGAAATGTCTAGGAGCAACAACAGCTCAGCCGCGAAGTGGTAGGCCACACAATCTCACAGAACAGGACCGCTGAGTGCTGAAACGTAGCACTTAAAAGTCGTCTGTCCTCGGTTGCAATACTCACTACCGAGTTACAAACTGCCTCTGGAAGCAACGTCAGCACAATAGCTGTTCGTCGGGAGCTTTGTGAAATGGGTTTCCATGGCTGAGCAGCCGCACACAAGCCTAAGATCACCATGCACAATGCGAAGCGTCGGCTGGAGTGGTGTAAAGCTTGCCGCTACTGGACTCTTGAGCAGTGGAAACGCATTCTCTGGAGTGATGAATCACGCTTCACCATCTGGCAGTCCGACGGACAAATCTGGGTTTGGCGGATGCCAGGAGAACGCTACCTGCCCTAATGCATAGTGCCAACTGTAAAATTTGGTGTAGGAGGAATAATGGTCTGGGGCTGTTTTTCATGGGTCAGGCTCCTTAATTCCAGTGAAGAGAAATTTTAACGCTACAGCATACAATTACATTCTAGATGATTCTGTGCTTCCAACTTTGTGGCAACAGTTTGGGGAAGGCCCTTTCCTGTTTCAGCATGACAATGCCCTCGTGCACGAAGCAAAGTCCATACAGAAATGGTTTGTCGAGATCGGTCTGGATGAACTTGACGGCCTGCAAAGAGCGCTGACCTCAAACCCATCGAACACCTTAATGAAGAATTGGAACGCTGACTGCAAGCCAGGCCTAATCACCCAACATCAGTGCCCAATCTCACTAACGCTCTTGTGGCTGAATGATAGCAAGTCCCCGCAGCAATGTTCCAACATCTAGTGGAAAGCCTTCCCAGAAGAGTGGAGGCTGTTATAGCAGCAAAGGGGGGACCAACTCCATATTAATGCCCATGATTTTGGAATGAGAATTGTTCAACGAGCATACTTTTGGTCATGTAGTTTATATTCATTCTGATACTATAAATATTATTTGTATATTTGTTTACCCACTGCTCATTCTCTTATAGTGTTATGCTCACTCTACCTAGTTGTATATAATGTAGGTAAACTTTGTTTAAATTCCTCTGTCTGTATTCTGTCTCTAAGTGTTGTCTATCACTAGCAGCACCATATCACCAAGTCACATTCTGAGTATGTGTAAATGTACTTGGTGATTCTGATTCTGTTGTTTTAGAGGGAAACAGATGCTAGAAAAAACAACTCCTGTTCAGGTTGTTAAAAGCAGTTCCTCCGGCTCAAACACTGAGAGCTGTGACCCTCGGCCTAGACCAGATAGTGCTGAAAAACAGGGCCCTGAATGTCTTTTAGAACAAATAGTCTGTATAGATGCATTTGTTATTTTGTTCCCTGCTTTCCACCCCCCCCCCCCCCCCCCCCCCCAACCCCCCATGGAATAGACACCATTCAGTGTCACACCTGGTATTACTCGTCAAGCTTGCTAAAGGACTAATCCGGCCCCTGTTCTCGTGGGGACCACACTTGAAATGTATTCATCCACTTTCTCACTCTCCGCAACCAGTTTTTGTCATGACATTATAGATAAGTGTTCAGATGACTGGTGCAGAGGAAGACTTGGGTGATCTGTATTCTCAGTTTGCGCTTGTGATTTTGTGCCTGTTTATTTGTATGACTGTGCATTTCACGTCTTGTTTAGAAGCGGTTGTTCTATCTCCCATTGACTCCTTATGCAATGTGACCCTTCATGCAACATTTTGTTTCATAGATGGAAAGCACAATAACATGAATCTATTCATCCTTAATCGTAGATGTTTATGATCCTGATTCTATTTACAAAGGAAATTGTATGCGGGTGGTGCAAGACAGTGATATCAGATAATACAAATGTAATATAATTATTAACTAGATGTCCTACAGTGATATGCTAATTACATGTTTTATGACAGTATTACAGGGCGGTGACATATTAGAATAGAAATAATGTGCTATTAACCATGAGGAAAATGTCACTCTTCTTAGCTCTGAACATAGAGGATGTCACTCATGATGACATCATAATTTGTACATTAACCTTAAATTTACAGGCTTTCAATCTGCAGATCATGATATGATGTGAGAAATGTCATGATACTGAAAATATGGATGTTTTTAGTTAGTTATTTGTGCCTTGCATTACAGTATCGCAAGTTTTGGTATACAAGACTATAGACTTATTCCTATGAGTGTCTTTCACGCCTTTTCTGAATTCATTTCCTACCCCTCATTTAGATATGAATTATTGAAAAGGGCCTCAATCACACATCATACCCAATAAACATACCCCTTTTATCCAGCTTTACAAATTCTCAACTCACACTGGTAGCTCTTAATTTCCTTCAAAGGCAATGCGGGACCGTCAATGTTGTGTTTGAACTGACATTTTATGTATGTCTTAGGAAATTGCCATGAGCAATGTGTTAGAGTTTAAATGGTTTCATTCTCTGAGGGTATCACATGCTTTTCTCAGTCTTCCCAAAGTATCATTCATGTTCTGGGGGGAAAAATAAAATAACTTGTATATTTCGACAAGGGTCTTCTCGCTTTTGGCAATCTGGGAGAGGGAGGACATATTCATTCTAGTAAAGCAATTGCACTATTGTGGCTCTGCGTCTTTTTCATTTAATTCAGATTAGGGTCACAGAGACTCATTTCGTTTTAATCCACTTTGAGGCCTCTCGAGAAAAGGGGTGGGTCAAAGATAGAACCTATCCTTTTACCCAAATGCAGTGGATGAGGGTGAGCTAGCCAATAGGGCAGGGTTCCCCAACTGGCGGCCCGCGGGCCAAATCGTCTGTCCCCATATGACAACCCGTTTTGGTTCTGGGTAGAACCCTTTTGGGTTCCATGTAGAGGGGTTCTACATTGAACCCAAAAGGGTTCTACCCAGAACAAAAATGGGTTCTTCAAAGGGTTCTCCTAAGGGGACAGCCAAAGAACCCTTTTAGGTTCTAGATAGCACCTTTTTTTCTAAGAGTGTACCTGAGTGAGAATAGGCTGTGATATGCACACGTCTAGCATACTAGATTTATTCACTCTGTTTCAATCTCTGATTTCTCCCCTGTAATGTTCAATTCTCAGTATTCACTTAGTTTAGGGAAAAGTATTGGTACTTTCTGTTAAGAGCTCAGGATTCACTGACGTAGATGTAAAATGTTTCCGCCCTACAGAGCTGTAGTCAGGCAGCAATGAGAACATGTAAGCCAGCCCAGAAAACAGTGTATTTCCGCAATGTAAAAGAGAGTATTTACAGACTGGACACACACAGCGATAAGATGTACAGCTTTGCTTAGAGAAAATGAAAGGGCTTGTGTGGCCAATGTAATCAGTCTCAAGCAATGACTCACCGGTGAAAAAAGTATTTTGTCTGCCTGTGACAGTTTTACACACGAGGGTATCAGTAAAACAGCCAAAGGAGTCTCAATTACGCTAGCTAGTGTGATTGGCTCGTCCCAATTTTAGAGAGTGGGAGATACGTTCTGTTTCAACAGTCACGATTGAGATTTCCCCTTAAACCCCCTTATCCAGAAAACTCACAACTCGGTTTGTATTGTCACTGGTTAGACAGGTAATAAAGGCCTGGGTGGGTTTTCATTAGACAGCTTAGGATATAGGACATGTTTTACATATAGATTACATTTCCAGTCACACATTCCTGCGTGAAAGCCAAAATGTTACAATTTTGTAGAAAGGCACAGAACACCCTGGTATTTCTTTGAATGAAGATGCCAGCCTTAGAGTCTCTATCTATTTCACTCCCCATTTTCTCACAGCAATCTTTCTTCATCATAGCACTTCTGCTATTCACACACAAAAAAATGCTTTATTTGTTATATGAAGGGAGTGACTACATTTTTGAGAAAGCCTTAACAACAGGAGTGAGATGACTGCAACAGCACTCTCTCCCTGGTCCCTTATGCCGAAATGCACCCATTGAAATGCATGAGTGTATCTTTGGTTTTGGTGAAAGCCTACAGCGCACTGGAATCAGCTCTGCCCCTGTTTTGGGACAAAAATGTGAGGTTGTTTCTCGCTTTTGTTATTCACACTATCCCTCCTGCTTTCTCTAGTTTCCTGCGGACTCCCCCCGACGGTATTGTGAAGCAAGTTTCTTTTGAAACAAATACATGGTATGATGGTGACTTCTCCTGCCAACTCCTCTCTTTGTCATGAAGATGGAACAGCACACACCCCTCTGGGAGGGCATTGAGGATCTTCCCCCTGTTCGCCCACCTCATATGCGCAAGGCAAGCCAAGCCTACTGGGGGAAAGTAGCTCTGGTCCATATGAAAAGCTAATGACATGGCTCATCCGAATGACACAATGATCTTAGTTGAAATATTCCATTGGAAAGCCGTAAGCTTTTTACTAGGTGTGATTTAATTAGAATAGTTCATTAGCTATACCATTAGCTGGATTGGTAGTCACACATGGTTCCCCAAGGACCCGCTCTTTTTGACACGTGAGTTCTCAGAACTCATAGAAGATCATTTCTCTTCTTCTTCTTTTCCTCACATTGCCTGATGTTTTCTGAAAAGAGACAAAGCAAAAACAGTGTGTCCCATTATTGAGAGCCTATTAAGAGGCAGGGGAGCCCCAAGCACCAGGAAGTTAACCTGACCCACTAAAGGTCAATGGGTAAACTGCCAAGATTTACACTCCCTATAAAGTGATTATATTGCCACCTATTTACATGGGGTCAGGGCTGAAACGGATGGTACTATTCTACCACACCCATTTTTTACTCACTCTGCAGTCCAGAGTGGTCTATTGTGATGACAATGGCATTGTCCTAAAGATAAAGCAGAAATTTGAAGCGGTGGGCAATAAAATGTTATGCAATTTTCCCTTTCCCATTCACTTTTAAACCGCTTTCTGTTTGGTCAGTAACGTCAGTAGTGACTGGTCTCTATTCATTCCAACGTTATTTTGCAATTTTCAGCCATGAAAAGACAGTGTCATATTTAGTGTTGCTCCATGAAGAATCCTGCCCCAGGGATCCAAACAGAAGTGTTTTATGTCTGCATTTGACCTCAGTAGTCCCTCATTCTAGCACTGCTGATGTCCCTCATCTATCCTTCTGAGATGGCGGCACACTGTGGTGCCTGGAGCTATCTATGATTACATGCTGCTTCAGATGAACTTGCAGGAGTTGTCATTCAATCCCAGAGTCCCTAACTTTCAACAAGGGACAGACATGCAGTCACTGCATATCTCTGCTTTCTGGAGAATAAACGCCTGCCATTTTTGCATGCCAGGGTATGTAAACTACAGCACATTCACATGTCAAGAGTGCAGAGTGTACTCTTCCTTAGTTGCTTTGAAGCATTCTTTTTGGTCTTAAACGTCTTGCTCAGGAAGTTTCAAATGCATGCTTCCTCTCATGCGTTGGATTCCTGGCTGTAAATCCCAGGTGGTAAAGGGCTTTGTAAAAGAGTGTTTTTTATGCTGAAACTTATCTGGCTGTGGAGCTCTCGCTGCCTGGAATTCAAAGCCTTGTATTAGCCTTGGATGTATGGAGTTCCTTCACCTGATGGGTACATGAAAAAGCCAGCACCAAGGCCTTTGTGATCATTTGTAACAATACATTTTAGTGAATATTTTATAGATTCTAAACAGAAAGCTGAATTCTTCCTTTTACCAAATGATAAAAAGTACTTTAAAAGGTTTCTGGTGAGGTTGAGAACTAGATATATTCACTGGTCAGTCACTGGTTGATTCTGGTCTTAAGGGCGGGATACTCATAAAACTACCCTGTGAGCGCGAACTGCAATTTACTGTTTATATAGAAGGTATATACAGTACAGTGTAGTTTTAGAATGAACTCTAAATACTCAGAATTCTTCACACCAGCCCTATTATCTTAGATGTTGAACCACTTCACATTCAGTGAAGTAAAATTATGCTCTTGCAAATGTGTCACTGTATGGACGCCGTTGATGATGAATGCCATGTAAAACTGGGTTTGATTAGCTAGTTGCTACTGTGCAGTAGTTGTATTCTAACACTTCCATTGTCAGTGTCACACCTGCTCCCGCTCTTCCACCCTGGCGCTCGAGTGCGCCAGGCTGGCCTGCATTACGCACTCCTGCCACCATCCTTTACGCACACCTGCCTTCCCTCATCACGTGCTTCAGCGATATTAGACTCACCTGGACTCACTCAATCACCTGTTTATTACCTCCCCTATATTTGTCAGTTCCCCAGCTCTGTTCCCCGCTGCTGCATTGTTTGTCATATATCCGTGTTACCCGTGTGCTGACGCTGTTCCTGTCTTGTTCTATGTCTGTTCCCGAATAAATGTCTGACTCCCCGTACCTGCTTCACCTGTCCGGCGTCGGCTCTTACAGTCAGACATTAGTGGGTAGGCGAAGAACCTCTTGTGCACTAATTATATGGAGAACCTAATTGTCTAATGGGACCCATCTTGAGAGGTCAAGTAGCCCCATGTTCCTGCAGAGAATTCTAAAAAGTACTTTAACTCCCATCGGAGCTGTTAAACCAGGGTTTCCCAAACTTGGTACTCGGGACCCCAATGGGTGCACGTTTTGCGTTAGCACTACACAGCTGATATAAATAATCAACTAATCATCAAGCTTTGATAATTTGAATCAGAACCCTTGGGGTCCCCAGCACCGAGTTTGGGAAACACCGTGTTAAACTGTGACATTTTCCCGCTCATCTTTCGAGACAGTTTAAGATGGAGCACAGGAATCTTCAATGAAACACTAGAATCTGCTCTACAATAATGTAGTCTTTTGCTTTAGAAAAACCTTTCATGTTAGAGAGAAGGAATAATGTTTTCTAAGGAATCACAAATAAATTCAGCTGCATAGTTCCGTGTCAGGTAAATGCTGCATTATTCGAAGTGCCAGCCCAGTATATGAGAGCAAAGGAATTGTCAAATAAACTTCCAGGTGTTTCATTTTGAGTAATGGAGGTGCCATAATCCATTATGAATTTGTTTGCCTTCTCACCTGTAGTAGATACAGCGAGGAGAGGATATCGCTTTTTCTAATGTAATGATAGTGATTCATTTAAATCCTCCGGGTTAAGCAATAAGAGATTCTCACAATGGAAAATGCATAACAATTTACTAGTCATATTAGTTTATGTGTTGTAGGGATGAATGGGTATGGCATTCCCCCTCTCTCTCTGAGGAAATCTCTGGATTACCTATCCCATGCTCCAGGCCTTGCCACGGTGTGTTTGCCTATAAACAGATATGACACAGGCAATGCATCACAGTGGAGATCATCACTACCCCTATCTGCCATTACATGCACATTTACCCAGACAGTAATGTCTCCAGATGTCCTCGCCAGTAATTGGATCGCTTTGTCACCCTTCGGCACCAGACAGCACTTTTCCGGATTCTGATATACATACATTCTTCATTGATGTTCATGCTTCATACAGTGTTGTCTTATGTTGTGATCCCCACTCAGAATGTTGCTGTTGCTTGTTCTTTTGTCCGTGTGGACTGTTGAGAGGCTGTTGTTCTGTACGTACGGAATGTTCTAGAGGAGGTTTTTCATTTGACTATTCAAAGTATGAGGATCCGGCCCAAGGGCTCTCCAAGCCAACAGACTCTTTAATCAGGAGATGTTTGCTGCGTGGATTGATTCTGTTGGAAGGATATGAGTCATACAGCTGAAATGTTGCTTATCGACAGGCTTCTGTGAAGTTATTGTGTCTTTCTGCTGCTGGTGGCAACTCAGCTCATTATCAGGGGAATCTACAAAGCTCCTGTTCAGAAGCACCAGTGTTGGAAATTGTTCTCTACAGACAGACAGGAGGGGATAATAGGGAAATACGCATAGCATGGCGCCAGGCTAAGTGGTTTAAAGCACTTATGTTGATATATGGCTGCTCCTCTTGTGTGATGATAGCAGGAAAAAATGTAATGGCCATCGAGTCATTTGTAGTAAAACTAATGAAAATATGTTACGCCTGAGAATGAATGCTCATAAGCAAGAGACATCGAAGTGAATGGTAATTCTCAATGTGAGGTGACAGTTCTAACAATTGATTGATTTGAAATTAAAATACAAGTGTTCAACTTCTCTCCTTTGAATCTGAAGAAGGTAACAATCTTACCAGAGCATAACATTTTTATACAAGTCCAGATTTAATGTTCTCTCCCACACAGTATATAAAGTGTATTAATTGTAGTTTTATAATACCCCTGTGTTTTCAAGCCTTTGAAAAAGGTTTAATTGGACGGCAGTCTGCAGTGAACTTACATAAGCAATTTTGCTTTGTAATTGTGAAGTGAAGTGTCGCTGAAGTATGCCATTTTCTTGAAGAGCTTGAATGACATTTAAATGTATGCAAATTCTCATATACATTTTTGTGGCAATGCCATGTTTTATAATAATGGGTCAAAGGCAAACTGTAACGATTGTCTATTTCGTCCTCCTCATCGGACGAGGCGAGAAGGATCGGACCAATATGCAGAGTGGTTCGTGCTCATGATGATTTATTAAAACCGAAACTGAACACTGAAATACAAAACAATAAACGAAGTGCAGAAAACCGAAACAGTACCGTGTGGTGAAAACACTAACACGGTAGACAAACACCCACAAAACACACGTGAAACCCAGGCTGCCTAAGTATGATTCTCAATCAGGGACAACGATTGACAGCTGCCTCTGATTGAGAATCATACCAGGCCGAACACAAAATCCCAACATAGAAAATCACACATAGACAACCCACCCAACTCACGCCCTGACCATACTAAATAAATGCAAAAACAAGGGAAAACAGGTCAGGAACGTGACACAAACATATATTACTCTTGTTGTGTACTGTATGTAGTAGACTTACCATTTTAGGCTTACTGTAATCCCGACAAAATCACGGCACAGAAATTATTACAAATGGCGTGCCTAGCATGCGCCATTGCACGCATGTTGATTTTGTACCCCCACACCAGACACGATCAGGACATGCAGGTTGAAATATCAAAACAAACTCTGAACCAATTATATTAATTTGAGGACAGGTCGAAAAGCATTAAACATGTATGGCAATTTAGCTAGCTAGCTTGCTGTTGCTAGCTAATTTGTCCTGGGATATTAACATTGGGTTGTTATTTTACCTGAAATGCACAAGGTCCTCTACTCCGACAATTAATCTATAGATAAAATGGTAAACTGAATTTCCTCCTTCCTCAGGCTTCTTTTTTACTTCTTTGGACTTTATATGGCGGTTGGCAACCAACTTTACGGTGCATTACTACAACTGATTGGAGTGTGGACATCAGTTCATCTGGGGTATATGCTCTTAAAAACCATTGAGGAGATGGGAGTGGCCGGACTTGCACCGCGTTGAGCGTCACAAATAGAACCTATTTCTATTTTAGCGCCTGGCCACGCAGATGCTTGCTGAGGCTCGCGAGCAGTGTGGGTGCAATGATTGAATAACATGTATGTGTACATTTATTTTGCAACGTTCGCACATGCGACGCGAGTGGTGTGGTCAGAATGTTAGTGAATGCAGCTTCTTGAGGATTTAATCACATCTTATGAAGGTTGATAGTAAATTAATTATATTTTCTGTGCAGTTGCCTGTTGGGGAATCGCTTAGCATTGCACTCTTTAATTGACTGAAAGCCTACTTAAATTGAAAAACACATCTGCAGGTATTAAAACCTACTGACCCCCAAGCTTTATAGCCTGTATCATGCTCAAACAGTTTGAAAAATACCATCGTTTTTTGTCAGAAGTTGTAACTGTCGCCCTTTGCCAGCGAGGCCAGGCGTGGAGACAGTGAAAGTGTTGTGTTTTCAACTCGTGCTGTCCTGGAGGGATCCATGTTAGTCAGTGGACTGTGTGCTCAGTCTGTTATTGGACCTACACAGCGTTCTTTCTCTCCTTAATCTCTGTGTTTATCTCTCTGAGGGAGTGGGGTGGGGGGGGGGGGGGGTTCACTGCACTCTACTCTAGATCCATGGCTCAACATTGACCTCAGGGTCAACAGGCAGAACTTTTGGCAGCCTAGCCCAGAACCTTAGAATGGCTGTTTGTGACCTGGGGGGGGGGGGCTCTCCTTTGAGGAAGGTGGGTCATAATTTGGTGCTGGTGACATGCGGGGCCAGCACTGCTCATCAGTGATGGACGTCGGTCACACCTGTCCCAGGTGAATTACTACCACACACACATTTTACTGCCCAAGAGGGATATCTTTCACTCATAGTCCAGCCAAAGAATAACACATTCTCGAGTGTTGTTCGTTTCTCTTCCAAAGAGTATGCCAAGTCCCACTCAGAAAGCTTTCTCTGTTTTGTCCAGCACATTGGATGTTACTTCCCGTTAACACTTTATTTGGTTAGTGCATCTGTAAATGCTCTACAGACTATCAGTAACATTTCAACTAACTATCTACTAACCCTAGCTTTAACACTAACCTTAACCCTTATCCTAACCCTAAACTTCACCATAGCCCTAACCTTAACCGTAACCCTTATTCTAAACCTAACTTAACCTCAGCAAGCAGTTGCTTATCAACAGATAGTTTGTTGATAGTATTACCATCTGTAGAGCATTTGGACTATCCATTTACTAAAGCAGAGTAAACAATGTTATTGCAAGGAAGACACTCAAGACATATGTTCCTTTTGGAATTGATAGCAACAGTAACTAGAAGCATGATATCCCCCTCGTAAATCAAATCAAATGTAACACAAGAAAATAACAATAACGAGACTATATACAAGGAGTACCAGTACCGAGTCAATGTGCAGGGGTACAAAGTAGTTTAGGTAAATGAGGTAATACAGTATGTACATGTAGGTAGGGGTAAAAGTGACTAGGCAGTCATGATATATAATAAACAGAGCGACATAAAGTGTGTGTGTGTGTGTGTGTGTGTGTGTGTGTGTGTGTGTGTGTGTGTGTGTGTGTGTGTGTGTGTGTGTGTGTGTGTGTGTGTGTGTGTGTGTGTGTGTGTGTGTGTGTGTGTGTGTGTGTGTGTGTGGCGTCAATATGCTTGTGTGTGAGCATATGTAGTGTAATTATGTGTGTTGGAGTGTCAGTGTAGTATGTGTGAGTGTGTGGGTAGAGTAGTGAATGTATCAGGTATCAAGGGAAGACCCAGATGCAGACACGTCGAATTGACAATGGTTTAATATTCCAACAGGGGCAGGCAATAGACAGATAAAGGAAGGCAGGGGTCAGTAAACCAGAGGTGGGGAAAAGGTACAGGTTGGCAGGCAGGCTCAGGGTCAGGGTAGGCAGAGTGGTCAGGCGGACTCAGAGTCAGGACAGGCAAGGGTCAAAACCAGGAGGGCGAGAAAAAGAGAGACTGGGAAAGCCAGGAGCTAATAACAAAAACGCTGGTTGACATGACAAACAAGAAGAACTGGAAACTGACAAACAGAGAACACAGGTATAAATGCACAGGAGATAAATGGGGATGATGGGCAACACCTGGAGGGGGGTGGAGAAAATCACAAGGACAGGTGAAACAGATCAGGGAGTGACAGTACCCCCCCCCCCCCCCCCTAGGGGCACCACCTGGCGTTCTACCTGGGCACATACCTGGTTGACCGGGGTGTCGGCATTGAAATTCTGCGATGGGACCTGGGTCCAGGATGTCCCTAGCGGGGACCCAGCACCTCTCCTCCGGGTCATAACCCTTACAGTCAACCAGGTACTGGAACCCCCTGCCCTGAGGTCGAACCTTCAGGAGACGCCTCGCCGTGTAAGCTGGTTGACCGTTGATGAGACAGGGGGTGGGCCTGGAAACAGGAGACAAAGGGCTGTGAGACATAGGTTTGACTCTGGACACATGAAGGGTGGGATGTATACGAAGGGTACGGGGCAACAGAAGACGAACAGAGGAGGGCTAATAATCTTGGAGATGGGAAATGGGCCGATAAACCGGGAGGAAAGTTTGCGGGATTCCACCCAGAGGGGCAGATCCCGGGTGGATAGCCATACCTTCTGCCCAAGACGATACTGGGGAGCCGGGGTCCGATGGTGATCCGCTTGTCGTCGTTACCTGGAGGTGGTCTTGAGGAGGGCCGACCGGTCTTTCATCCAGGTATGACGACAGCGGCGAACAAACATCTGGGCAGAAGGTACGCCGACCTCTTCCTCCTGCTCGGGGAAGAGCGGGGGCTGATACCCCAGGGAACACTCAAACGGATATAGGCCCGTGGCAGAACAGGGAAGAGTGTTGCGGGCGTACTCAACCCACACCATCTGCTGGCTCCAGGAGGTGGTGTTGGCAGAGACCAGGCAGAGCAGAGTAGTTTCAAGATCCTGGTTGGCTCGCTCCGACTGGCCATTGGACTGTGGGTGGAACCCAGAGGACAGGCTGGCCGACGACCCAATGAGGGCGCAGAATGCCTTCCAGAACCGGGACTAGAACTGAGGACCCCGGTCGGAGACCATGGCCCTAGTCCTCACCCTCCCATCAAACAGGTCCCAGACGTGCTTAATCGGATTGAGATCTGGGCTCTTCGCTGGCCATGGCAGAACACTGACATTCCTGTCTTGCCGGAAATAACGCACAGAATGAGAAGTATGGCTGGTGGCATTGACATGCAGGAGATGCATGTCAGGATGAGCCTGCAGGAAGGGTACCACATGAGGGAGGAGGACTTCTTCCTTGTAACGCACAGCATTGAGATTGTCTGCAATGACAATAAGCTCAGTCCGATGATGCTGTGACACACTGACCCAGACCATGACGGACCCTTCAGCTCTAAATTGATCCCGCTCCAGAGTACAGGCCTCTGTGTAACGCTCATTCCTTCATCGATAAACGTGAATCCAACCATCACCCCTGGTGAGACAAAACCGCGACTCGTCAGTGAAGAGCACTTTTCTAGTCCTGTCTGGTCTAGCGACGGTGGGTTTGTGCCTATAGGCGACGTTGTTGCCGGTGATGTCTGGTGAGGATCTGCCTTACAACAGGCCTACAAGCCCTCAGTCTAGCCTCTCTCAGCCTACTGAGGACAGTCTGAGCACTGATGGAGAGATTGTGCGTTCCTGGTGTAACTCAGGCAGTTGTTGCTGCCATCCTGTACCTGTCCCGCAGGTGTGATGTTCGGATATACCGATCCTGTGCAGGCGTTGTTACACGTGGTCTACCACTGCGAGGACGATCAGCTGTCCGTCCTGTCTCCAAGTAGCGCTGTCTTAGGCGTCTCACATTACGGACATTGCAATTTATTGCCCTGGCTACATCTGCAGTCCTCATGCCTCCTTGCAGCATGCCTAAGGCATCTTTCTTTTGGTGTTTTTCAGAGTCAGTAGAAAGGCTTCTTTAGTGTCCTACGTTTTCATAACTGTGACGTTAATTGCCTACCGTCTGTAAGCTGTTAGTGTCTTAGTGACCGTTCCCCAGGTGCATGTACATTAATTGTTTATGGTTCATTGAACAAGCATGGGAAACAGTGTTTAAACCCTTTACAATGAAGATCTGTGAAGTTATTTGGATTTTTACGAATTGTCTTTGCTGAGTTTATATACATTGTAAATAGTCCGGGTAGCCGTTTGATTAACTGTTCAGCAGTCTTATGGCTTGGGGGTAGAAGCTGTTAAACTCAAATCAAGTTTTATTTGTCAAATGCGCCGAATAGAACAGGTGTAGACCTTACAGTGAAATGCTTACTTATAAGCCCTTAACCAACAATGCAGTTTTAAGAAAATACAACAAAAAAAGTTCAGAGATAAGAATAACAAATAATTAAAGAGCAGCAGTAAATAACAATAGCGGTGCTATATACAGGGGGTACCGCTACAGAGTCAATGTGCGGGGGCACCGGTGTCGAGGTAATTGAGGTTATATGTACATGTAGGTAGAGTTATTAAAGTGACTATGCATGATAATATCAGAGAGTAGCAGCAGCGTAGAAGAGGGGGGGATGCAAATAGTCTGGGTAGCCATTTGATTAGATGTTCAGGAGTCTTATGGCTTGGGGGTAGAAGCTTTTTAGAAGCCTCTTGGACCTAGACTTGGCACTCCGCTACCGCCTTCCGTGCGGTAGCAGTGAGAACAGTCTATGACTAGGGTGGCTGGAGTTTTTAGGGCCTTCCTCTGATACCGCCTGGTATAGAGGTCCTGGATGGCAGGAAGCTTGGTCCCGGTGATGTACTGGGCCTTATACACTACCCGCTGTAGTGCCTTGCGGTCGGAGGCTGAGCAGTTGCCATACCAGGCAGTGATGCAATTTGTCAGGATGCTCTCGATGGTGCAGCTGTCCCCACATGCTTCAAGAGGGCCATCATTGTTCCTGTTCCCAAGAAAGCTAAGGTAACTGAGCTAAACGACTACCGCCCCCGTAGCACTCACTTCCGTCATCATGAAGTGCTTTGAGAGACTAGTCAAGGACCATATCACCTCCACCCTACCAGACACCCTAGACCCACTCCAATTTGCTTACTGCCCCAATAGGTCCACAGACGACGCAATCGCAACCACACTGCACACTGCCCTAACCCATCTGGAAAAGAGGAATACCTATGTGAGAATGCTGTTCATCGACTACAGCTCAGCATTTAACACCATAGTACCCTCCAAACTCGTCATCAAGCTCGAGACCCTGGGTCTCGACCCCGCCCTGTGCAACTGGGTACTAGACTTCCTGACGGGCCGCCCCCAGGTGGTGAGGGTTGGTAACAACATCTCCACTCCGCTGATCCTCAACACTGGGGCCCCACAAGGGTGCGTTCTGAGCCCTCTCCTGTACTCC
This sequence comes from Salvelinus alpinus, assembly GCF_045679555.1. NCBI lineage: Eukaryota > Metazoa > Chordata > Actinopteri > Salmoniformes > Salmonidae > Salvelinus > Salvelinus alpinus. Next base: position 24,358,672 of record NC_092106.1, read on the forward strand.
CTGTTCACCCACGACTGCGTGGCCATGCACGCCTCCAACTCAATCATCAAGTTTGCAGACGACACTACAGTGGTTGGCTTGATTACCAACAACGACGAGACGGCCTACAGGGAGGAGGTGAGGGCCCTCGGAGTGTGGTGTCAGGAAAATATCCTCACACTCAACGTCAACAAAACAAAGGAGATGATCGTGGACTTCAGGAAACAGCAGAGGGAGCACCCCCCTATCCACATCGACGGGACAGTAGTGGAGAAGGTAATAAGTTTTAAGTTCCTCGGCGTACACATCACGGACAAACTGAATTGGTCCACCCACACAGACAGCGTGGTGAAGAAGGCGCAGCCTCGCCTCTTCAACCTCAGGAGGCTGAAGAAATTTGGCTTGTCACCAAAAGCACTCACAAACTTTTACAGATGCACAATCGAGAGCATCCTGTCGGGCTGTATCACCGCCTGGTTCGGCAACTGCTCCGCCCACAACCATAAGGCTCTCCAGAGGGTGGTGAGGTCTGCACAACGCATCACCGGGGGCAAACTACCTGCCCTCCAGGACACTTACACCACCCGATGTCACAGGAAGGCCATAAAGATCATCAAGGACAACAACCACCCGAGCCACTGCCTGTTCACCCCGCTATCATCCAGAAGGCGAGGTCAGTACAGGTGCACCAAAGCAGGGACCGAGAGACTGAAAAACAGCTTCTATCTCAAGGCCATCAGACTGTTAAACAGCCACCACTAACATTGAGTGGCTGCTGCCAACATACTGACTCAACTCCAGCCACTTTAACAATGTAAAAATGTCTGAAAAAAATGTATCACTAGCCACTTTAAACAATGCCACTTCATATAATGTTTACATACCCTACATTACTCATCTCATATGTATATACTGTACTCTATACCATCTACTGCATCTTGCCATCTTGATGTAATACATGTATCACTAGCCACTTTAAACAATGCCACTTTTATATGTTTACATACCCTACATTACTCATCTCATATGTATATACTGTACTCGATACCATCTACTGCATCTTGCCTATGCCGTTCTGTACCATCACTCATTCATATATATTTATGTACATATTCTTCATTCCTTTACACTTGTGTGTATAAGGTAGTTGTTGTGAAATTGTTAGGTTAGATTACTCGTTGGTTATTAATGCATTGTCGGAACTAGAAGCACAAGCATTTCGCTACACTCGCATTAACATCTGCTACCCATGTGTATGTGACAAATGAAATTTGATTTGATTTGATCGTTTCAGTTTCCTGAGGGGGAATAGGTTTTGTCGTGCCCTCTTCACGACTGTCTTGGTGTGCTTGGACCATGTTAGTTTGTTGGTGATGTGGACGCCAAGGAACTTGATGCTCTCAACCTGATCCACTACAGCCCCGTCGATGAGAATGGGGGCATGCTCGGTCCTCGTTTTCCTGTAGTCCACAATCATCTCCTTTGTCTTGATCACTTTGAGGGATAGGTTGTTGTCCTTGCACCACATGGTCAGGTCTCTGACCTCCTCCCTATAGGCTGTCTCATCGTTGTCGGTGATGACACTGTTGTGTCATCGACAAATGTAATGATGGTGTTGGAGTCGTGACTGGCCATGCAGTCATGAGTGAACAGAGAGTACAGGAGGGTACTGAGCATGCACCTCTGAGCGGCCCCCGTGTTGAGGATCAGTGTGGCGGATGTTTTGTTACCTACCCTTACCACCTGGGGGCAGCCCGTCAGGAAGTCCAGGATCCAGCTGCAGAGGGAGGTGTTTAGTCCCAGGGTCCTGAGCTTAGTTATGAACTTTGAGGGCAGTATGGTGTTGAACACTGAGCTGTAGTCAATGAATAGCATTCTCACATAGGTGTTCCTTTTGTCCTTTTGTGTGAAAGGGAAATGTGGAGTGCAATAAAGATTGCATCATCTGTGGATCTGTTTGGGCGGTATGCAAATTGGAGTGGGAATAGTGTTTCTGGGATAATGGTGTTGATGTGAGCCATGACCAGCCTTTTCAAAGCACTTCATGGCTACAGACGTGAGTGGTACAGGTCGGTAGTTATTTAGGCAGGTTACCTTATTGTTCTTGGGCACAGGGACTATGGTGGTGTGCTTGAAACATGTTGGTATTACAGACTCAAATAGTGAGAGGTTGAAAATGTCAGTGAAGATACTTGCTAGTTGGTCAGCGCATGCTCGCAGTACACATCCTGGTAATCAGTCTGGCCCTGCGGCCTTGTGAATGCTGACCTGTTTTAAGGTCTTACTCACATCAGCTGTGGAGAGCGTGATCACACAGTCGTCTGGAACAGCTGATGCTCTCATGCATGTTTCATCGTTACTTGCCTCGAAGCGAGCATAGAAGTAGTTTAGCTCGTCTGGTAGGCATGTGTCACTGGGCAGCTCTCGGCTGTGCTTCCCTTTGTAGTCTGTAATAGTTTGCAAGCCCTGCCACATCCAACGAGCGTCAGAGCCGGTGTAGTACTATTCAATCTTGGTCCTATATTGACACTTTGCCTGTTTGATGGTTCATCTGAGGGCATAGCAGGATTTCTTATCAGCTTCCGGGTTAGAGTCCCGCTCCTTGAAAGCGGCAGCTCTACCCTTTAGCTCAATGCGAATGTTGCCTGTAATCCATGGCTTCTGGTTGGGGAATGTACGTACAGTCACTGTGGGGACGACGTCATTGATGCACTTACTGATGAAGCCAGTTCCTGATGTGGTGTACTCCTCAATGCCATTGAAAGATTCCCGGAACATATTCCAGTCTGTGCTAGCAAAACAGTCCTGTTGATTAGCATCTGCTTCATCTGACCACTTTTTTATAGACAGAGTCACTGGTGCTTTCTGCTGTAATTTATGCTTATAAGCAGGAATCAGGAGGATGGAACTATGGTCAGATTTGCGAAATGGGGGGCGAGGGAGAGCTTTGTACGCGTGTCTGTGTGTGGAGTAAAGGTGGGCTAGAGTTTTTTTCCCTCTGGTTGCACATTTAACATGCTGATAGAAATTTGGTAAAACTGATTTAAGTTTCCCTGCATTAAAGTCCCCGGTCACTAGGAGCGCCGCCTCTGCGTGAGCGTTTTCCTGCTTGCTTATGGCGGTATACATCTCATTGAGTGTGGTTTTATTGTCAGCATCAGTCTGTGGTGGTATGTAGATAACTACGGAAAATACAGGAGGTTTTTGGTCCCGGTACCGCTTGCCTTGTGTTAGCAGATAGAACTGTGTATGACTTGGATGGCTGGAGTCTCTTATATAGCCTTAGACTTTGGGCGACTTTGGTGGAGTGCTGTAGCTCATGTTCATTTTCAACCTGTCACAGCAGTCCTCCAAAACATGTGATGTCAGTTGGTGAACATTTTAAAATAAACAGACAGGATGCCCATGCAGGTATTTAATCCTCTGTGTGTATTATCTGCATTCCGTGTGCTCATTCATGTTATCTGGCCTGTGTAGCCTTCTGATTGACCTCTGACCCAGTGTTTAGAATGTCAAGCAGAACACAAATACTCCGAATTCAACCGCTAATGCTCTCTTATTACCAACCAGGCTGTGGAACTTATCGGAATGGAAGACAGACCTGGTCTGTTTCATTGGGAAGGGTTGAAAGATCAGTTCTGTCATTAGATGTTCCACAACACAGTACACTACTTACTGGGATCATAAGGAAGCATCAAGCACCGCTATGGCAATTACACAAGATGAAAGCCATCACCGGCACTCTTTTACAACATAATAAGACATATATTATTGATAGCCAAAGTGGGCCTTGCTTTAAAATCTGACAATAATGAAACTGTAGGCTCTGCTGAGTGTATACATCCATTAATCATTAATTTTGCATCAGGGAAATGTCAGCTCCTGCTTCTTACACCATCTAATGAAGCACTTTCAGATCAATAGCTGGACGGTGTTTTGTTTACACATTGATATTAGTGATCAGCCTTGGGGTCTTATCACCTGACTCCCTCCACACACGCCGCCATCTACAGAGCCAGGGGAGGAGTGGGGCTGCTAGCATGATCCAGGCTAAGAAAAGGTTTCGTTTACCCTAAACAGAGGTATTTTGTGGCACCAAGTGTGATCGGTATCTACCAGCACCGTATGCAACCATATGCAGATAGTATAAATACAAGGGGCCCCTCCAGCACCCATGGAAGGCAAATGTTCAAAGCACCAGGTACTGGGGGAGAGAGAGAGAGGGGGGGGGGGGTAATAGTGAACCCTGCAGGGGATGCTTTAGGAGAAGACACGTACCTGTAACTGAATCAAATCAAATCAACGTTTATTTGTCACGTGCGCTGAATACAACAGGTGTAGTAGACCTTACAGTGAAATGCTTACTTACAGGCTCTAACCAATAGTGCAAAAAAAGTATTAGGTGAACAATAGGTAGGTAAAGAAATAAAACAACAGTAAAAAGACAGGCTATATACAGTAGCGAGGCTATGAAAGTAGCGAGGCTACATACAGACACCGGTTAGTCAGGCTGATTGAGATAGTATGTACATGTAGATATGGTTAAAGTGACTATGCATATATGATGAACAGAGAGTAGCAGTAGCGTAAAAGAGGGGGTTGGCGGGTGGGGAGGGGGGGGCACACAATGCACATCGTCCGGGTAGCCATTTGATTACCTGTTCAGGAGTCTTATGGCTTGGGGGTAAAAACTGTTGAGAAGCCTTTTTGTCCTAGATTTGGCACTCCGGTACCGCTTGCCATGCGGTAGTAGAGAGAACAGTTTATGACTGGGGTGGCTGGGGTCTTTGACAATTTTTAGGGCCTTCCTCTGACACCGCCTGGTGTAGAGGTCCTGGATGGCAGGCAGCTTAGCCCCAGTGATGTACTGGGCCGTACGCACTACCCTCTGTAGTGCCTTGCGGTCAGAGGCCGAGCAATTGCCGTACCAGGCAGTGATGCAACCAGGATGCTCTCGATGTTGCAGTTGTAGAAACTTTTGAGGATCTGAGGACCCATGCCAAATCTTTTTTGTTTCCTAAGGGGGAATAGCCTTTGTCATGCCCTCTTCACGACTGTCTTGGTGTGTTTGGACCATTCTAGTTTGTTGTTGATGTGGACACCAAGGAACTTGAAGCTCTCAACCTGCTCCACTACAGCCCCATCGATGAGAATGGGGGTGTGCTCGGTCCTCCTTTTCTTGTAGTCCACAATCATCTCCTTAGTCTTGGTTACGTTGAGGGATAGGTTGTTATGCTGGCACCACCCGGCCAGGTCTCTGACCTCCTCCCTATAGCCTATAGTCTCGTCGTTGTCGGTGATCAGGCCTACCACTGTTGTGTCGTCTGCAAACTTAATGATGGTGTTGGAGTCGTGCCTGGCCATGCAGTCGTGGGTGAACAGGGAGTACAGGAGGGTACTGAGCACGCACCCCTGGGGAGCTCCAGTGTTGAGGATCAGCGTGGCGGATGTGTTGTTACCTACCCTCACCACCTGGGGGCGGCCCGTCAGGAAGTCCAGGATCCAGTTGCAGAGGGAGGTGTTTAGTCCCAGGATCCTTAGCTTAGTGAGGAGCTTTTAGGGTACTATGGTGTTGAACGCTGAGCTGTAGTCAATGAAAAGCATTCTCACATAAGTGTTCCTTTTGTCCAGGTGGGAAAGGGCAGTGTGGAGTGCAATAGAGATTGCATCATCTGTGAATCTGTTTGGGCGGTATGCAAATTGGAGTGGGTATAGGGTTTCTGGGATAATGGTGTTGATGTGAGCCATTACCAACCTTTCAAAGCACTTTGTGGCTACGGACGTGAGTGCTACGGGTCGGTAGTCATTTAGGCAGGTTGCCTTTGTGTTCTTGGGCACAGGGACTATGGTGGTCTGCTTTAAACATGTTGGTATGACTCAATCAGGAACATGTTGAAAATGTCAGTGAAGACACTGACATTGTCAGAAGACACTGACATTGTCACAGTGAAATGTCAGTTGGTCAGCACATGCCCGGAGCACACATCCTGGTAATCCGTCTGGCCCCGCAGCCTTGTGTATGTTGACCTGTTTAAAGGTCTTACTCACGTCGGCTACGGAGAGCGTGATCACACAGTCGTCCAAAACAGCTGATGCTCTCATGCATGCCTCAGTGTTGCTTGCCTCGAAGCGAGCATAGAAGTGATTTAGCTTGTCTGAAACATACTAGGTATCTTGAATGCAGGTAAAACACCAGTCATTCATTCACGAACAGCAATGGGTTAAGAGCAGCCTATAGCTTTACGCTTGTTCTTCTCTGTTTTAAACTGACTACTCCAAAGGTCCTTTCCTTGTCGTTGTTGACATAATAGGCCAGCTACGACGGTTTGGGGGTCCAGGTTTACTTGTGAAGTGGTTTGTTACAGGGACATTGTTAGAAAGGGCTAATAATGAAATGGAACTGAATGGTAAATTGAATATCAAACGAACCCAGTCTGAGAGAGAGGACAGATACTGGCCCTAGAAATTGTGCTCATGCTCTGCTGCTTGTGTGCTAGCTTTGCCTCAGGCAGGGAATGATAAGAGAAGAATTTTATGGCTGGCCGTATGGAGAGAAAAAGTCAGACACCTCCTGTCTGATGCAATACCTGTTGAAGAGGTGTGTTGAGAGTAGGAACACTTTGATGTCAAGAATGTTGTCTTCAAGTGCCAATACCATTTTGAAGTTGCCTCAATAACACTTTTGTCACAGCGCAGTCAGACCAAACCTGTCAGAATGGACCAGTGTGCTATGTAATGATTTACCTGTGAGGAGGCTAATGTCTTTGTAAAGAATAGAAAGGCCCGCACACTTTTAATGCTCCCAATTCATCTCCTTGTCTTTTCCATAGACATGGCGGAATCAATTAAATTTCTGCAGCAATTAGGAGAAACATGTTCTTTAAAGGTCACATGTCGACATAGGTGTTGAGCAGAAATAACACTTTCCCTCCTGAGGTAAGAATGTCTGATTTGTCAGTTCATTCAAAGTCAGACTCCAAAACGTGGTTCTCACTTGGTAGTCAAGCCCTCCCACACAGTTCTTTCACTCTGTAGTCTGACTAGTTCAATGTTACATTAAGTGCTTCCGTAATATACGGTACGTAACTCATAGACTACTAGACTGAAGTAATCTCAGTTTCTGCAGAAGCAGCAGAATGAAGTCATTGCTAAAAACCTGGAGGCGGTGAATTAGTTTAGGAGTTAATGGACCACAAGGGAAGCAGTGTGGCTGTATTTTGTTAATGGTATGATGTTGGCTTTAATGGCACCCCGTTAATGGGAGATATTGGTGGATCTTTGGGGTCAGTACTGTGAGCCTCCCATGATCTGGCTCTCCCTTGTCTGGAGAGACATTCCTTAACCACCCCTCCCCTTGGGTCCCACTCCCCAGCTGCACCCCTCAAATTCATAATTCACAACATAATGGATGTGATTTCAGAGTGCACTTGTCTCGTAACCCGACAGAAGGCTGCTGTTTCTGAAAGCAGTTCCTGTACCCTCCCTGCTCATCCACGGACGTAATTTATGAGTTTTTTAAAGAGGCTTTTCTGGAACTTGCGTCGGGTTTGAGTGCATAGAAGAGGACATTTGAAAGACTAATGATGCCCACAAGATCAATTTCAGGCCAGCCAGCCTCATGCTGGTCTTTCTAAATTGGTAGCTTTTCTTTTTTCTTATAATGCTTTTTCTCTTCCTGTCTGTCTCGTCCACATACATACGCTAACATACCCTCATTCACCCTAATGGCTACTGACCATCCTCTTTTCTGTACTGCAGTATGGCCTTTCGGTCCTCAGATATAATGGCAAAGCACAGCATAGATATAGCTTTGTAGTGTCCCAAATTTGAACTCGTGTGTCTGTATTCGTACATAAATCCAGCTATACTAATATAGGTAGCTAACAAACTTTCTATAAAAAATATCAAACTAAACTGTAAAATATATATACAGTTTAAGTCGGAAGTTTACATACACTTTGGTTGGAGTTATTAAAACTTGTTTTTCAACCACTCCCCAAATATCTTGTTAACAAACTATAGTTTTGGCAAGTCAGGTAGGACATCTACTTTGTGCATGACACAAGTAATTTTTCCAACAATTGTTTACAGACAGATTATTTAACTTATAATTCACTGTATCACAATTCCAGTGGGTCAGATGTTTGCCTTTAAACAGCTTGGAAAATTCCAGAAAATTATGTCATGGCTTTTCGAATCTTCTGATAGGCTAATTGACATAATTTGAGTCAATTGGAGGTGTACCTGTGGATGTATTTCAAGGCCTACCTATATCCACAGTAAAACAAGTCCTATATCGACATCACCTGAAAGGCCGCTCAGCAAGGAAGAAGCCACTGCTCCAAAACCGCCATAAAAAAGCCAGTCTACGGTTTGCAACTGCACATGGGGACAAACTACTAGGCTACCTGCCGCACCAGGCTGGCAGGTAATGCACAAACAATGCACAGACTGCTGGGGTGGCAGAGTCATGTTGTGGGCGTGCTGCAGGAGGGACTGGTGCACTTCACAAAATAGATGGCATCATGAGCAAAGAAAATTATGTGGATATATTGAAGCAACATCTCAAGACATCAGTCAGGAAGTTAAAGCTTGGTTGCAAATGGGTCTTCCAAATGGACAATGTCCCCAAGCATACTTCCAAATTTGTGGCAAAATGGCTTAGGGACAACAAAGTCAAGGTATTGGAGTGGCCATCACAAAGCCCTGACCTCAATCCCATAGAAAAATGGTGGGCAGGACTGAAAAAGCGTGTGCGAGGAAGGAGACCTACAAACCTGATTAAGCTCTGTCGGGAGGAATTGGCCAAAATTCACCCAACTTATTGTGAGAAGCTTGTGGAAGGCTACCTGAAACGTTTGACCCAAGTTAAACAATTAAAGGCTATGCTACCAAATACTAATTGAGTGTATGTAAACTTCTGACCCTGTAACGGCAGCCTTCCTCCTCGTCTGAAGAGGTGTAGCAGGGATCGGACCAAGACGCAGCGTAGTTTGTGCTCAACATATTTAATTAAGACGAATAAACGTGAACACTTACAAATACAAATGTGGCAAACCAATACAGCCCTATCTGGTGCAGCAAAAACACAAAGACAGGAAACAACCACCCACAATCCCCAACACAAAACAAGCCACCTATATATGATTCCCAATCAGAGACAACACAAAACACCTGCCTCTGATTGAGAACCATATTAGGCCAAACATAGAAACAGACAGACTAGACACACAACATAGAATGCCCACCCAGCTCACGTCCTGACCAACACTAAAACAAGCAAAACACACAAGAACTATGGTCAGAACGTGACAGACCCACTGGGAATGTGATGAAAGAAATACAAGCTGAAATAAATAATTATCTCTACTATTATTCTGACATTGCACATTCTTAAAATAAAGTGGTGATCCTAACTGACCTAAGACAGGGAACATTTACTAGGATTAAATGTCAGGAATTGGGAAAAACTGAGTTTAAATGTATTTGGCAAAGGTGTATGTAAACTTCCAACTTCAACTGTATATATCATGTATTTGTTTCAGCTTCATGGTAAGCGTTTATTCCTACTTACTCACAGCACTAAGGTAAACAGCATCCCTAGATATTCCTCTTTCTAAGTGAGTACCCTGCTCTAGCATGTGAACATTTTTAATTAAACAATTTCAGTTATTTGGAAGTTAGAGATACAAGATTTTCTCTCATGATTGCGCTGTCAGCAAGATTCAAAACATAGGATAAATTGCATGTTGGAAATGGAAAATTCAAGTATTAATAATTTACAGAAATGATCTGCCAATGCTTTCTTCGTTTCATCACTGTAAAATCGACTGAGCTATTTTCGGCATTTACTGTTGGCAGCAAAGATCAGTAACACACATTTGTTCTGTTCAGTGACTCCTGATCTTGAATGCTATTGAGCTGGAACCTGTGTGAATATCAAGGCCTTTTTGTTCTCTGTGACACTGGGATGTGGAAAACTTCTCTCATGGGACAGCAGGTGGGGGAAAATGATGCACCTGTTCACAAACAATGCACAGACTGCTGGGTAATTTGTTTGCCTCACCTGGCGATGGCTTAGGGCTTAAAGGAGACAAGCAACAGAGAGAGTCTTCATATTGTCTGCCTCTGTGTGTTTACTCTTCAAAATAAACTCTGGCGATGGAGAATCTAGAATAGACTTTTCAGCAGGTGTTGCTGGTGCCTGTATTGTGGAGTGATAGAAGAAATGTGTTAAAGGGCAATTCCAACACTTTTCAACATAATTTTCATTATCTCCAGTACCATACCAGTGTCACTGTCTACATATGTGAAAACGGTGCATTTCTACGCATTATAAAATAAATATGAAGTTAAAAAGTTCTACCCGATGACATCATCAATAGGTAAAACATTTTAGAAACAGTGATTTTCAAACACTAGGAGATTCGCGGTGACATGGGGAGCAAGAAGACACCCTCCCTCTGGCTAGAAACTCATTGAAGTTTTTGAAAATCACTGTTTTTTAAACTTTTAATCCTACCCTTATTAGTGGAACCCTGTTGGGTGTCTTTTCAAGGCCACATCTTAGAGAGTAGTAGAATAGTATCATTATGCACCGTTCAAACAAGCACAGGTAACTGTGTATCGTGCACCACCATTTTTTATTTATTGACATTGAGCAGTTGAAAGATGACTAGTTTCTACTCTCTCATGTTCCTTGGTCTTTCTTGTCCTTTTTTCCTGAGTATTTCCTGCTACCACAAAGAGAGGGAAAATGGGGGACCTGATCTTGTCTAGTGGCAAGTCTGCACAGGTACTGATTGAGCTCTCCTCAGGAACTGTCTTGGACAGAGATGACAGGAGGGGGAATTTCAGTCATTAGATGACGCAGGACGCAGGACAGGTGGGACTGCAGGCTAGGTATGGTATGAGCCCTTAGACTTAAGGTGTTGACTTCTTTACATGAAGATCTCACCAGTCATCACTAACAGGCACAGAGGCTCAGCTCAGGAGAAGTCCCTTTTCAGCTGAGGTATATTGTCCCTGCTCCTCTCAGAGCTGCATGTTCAATATGTCTTGTACATTTCTGGAGTGACTGTCAGTGTAACACAGCCGTCTTTTGGTGTGGTCAGTGAATAGAGTATTCACTATAGCTGCATCTTTCCTTTGTGTTATTTTGTTCTTCTGGTACACAGGAGGAAGCATTTACAGGAACTCACAAGGACTGTGTTTCTTACAATGCCCTTCCGTGCATCAACAACTCCATATTATTTACTACTCGTCATAGAGGCTGCAATTTTGTCAGTTCTGTCGGTTGTTTCGAAAATGGGGCTGTAGGCCTAAGTGTTGCTATACTAGCTGTGTGGAGAAAATAAAGCCAATGTTCCAGATAGATTGCACTCTGCACTGTATATTTACTTTTTAGCACATGACTCCTCTGTGTTCATCCAGACCCCATAGCCATTACAATCACTACACAAGGTCATAGCCGCGGGAAGTAGTTTGGGGGTGGGGGTCCTGAAAACATCGTGTAGCCCTCGCTACAGATGGCTATATCGGTCCGCTAATACAGGACTAGTAAAGGCCCAGTGCACTACTTTTTAAAAATATATTTTTTTCCCCAGATTTTTCAGGGGGTGCTGCAACACCAACAGCACCCTTACTTCCCGCGGCTATGCACAGTTTTATTTCATAGTCACTGAAAATGGCCAGATATTGATCTAATATATGTTATCCTTCTGGAGGTTTTGTCACCATACATGATTGACTAATATCTGGGGAATCTACAGTAAGTCACATCTACTATAGAGGACTGATTCATCATTGCACAATTCAACAGAGCCCTGGAAGATGCTAGTTTTGGTCTCAGTGTTAAACAAACTATATAAACATTTAAATTGATCTTTTTCAATTAACAATTGATCGCAAAATATATAGTGAGTGAGAAAGTGAGAAAGGAACATTGGGTTCCTCCTAATTTTTCTGCTTCTCAGACTCTCAGTACAAAATGTTTTAGTCATAATTGCCCTCGGACCTAGAAGTGTTGACCTGAATTGATAAGAACCCAGCTTAAACCAGTCTATAAAAATCTCAATGTGTGTGCTTTCTGTTTTCCCACTCATTTCAGTTGCATTTACCCTGTGTGTCGTGTCTAATCATTACCTAGCTGGACTGGAGCTAGGCTGCAGAACAACATGTAGCTTGTCAGGGGACAGCATCAGGCAGAAAAACATGTAGCTTGTCAGGGGACAGCATCAGGCAGAACAACATGTAGCTTGTCAGGGGACAGCATCAGGCAGAAAAACATGTAGCTTGTCAGGGGACAGCATCAGGCAGAACAACATGTAGCTTGTCAGGGGACAGCATCAGGCAGAACAACATGTAGCTTGTCAGGGGACAGCATCAGGCAGAACAACATGTAGCTTGTCAGGGGACAGCATCAGGTAGAAAAACATGTAGCTTGTCAGGGGACAGCATCAGGCAGAACAACATGTAGCTTGTCAGGGGACAGCATCAGGCAGAACAACATGTAGCTTGTCAGGGGACAGCATCAGGCAGAACAACATGTAGCTTGTCAGGGGACAGCATCAGGCAGAACAACATGTAGCTTGTCAGGGGACAGCATCAGGCAGAACAACATGTAGCTTGTCAGGGGACAGCATCAGGTAGAAAAACATGTAGCTTGTCAGGGGACTGCATCAGGCAGAACAACATGTAGCTTGTCAGGGGACAGCATCAGGCAGAACAACATGTAGCTTGTCAGGGGACAGCATCAGGCAGAACAACATGTAGCTTGTCAGGGGACAGCATCAGGCAGGAATAATGGACACTAAAAAGCACAACACAGATGGCCGGGTACTCCCATGGTATAGCCTGCGTGGTGCGCTGAACAAAAAGGACCCTGTGTGATAAGGTGTGCTGTCAGTTATCCATCAGTGAGATGATTACACCCCTTCCTCAGAATGAGAGTGAGAGAGACAGAGAGAGGGAGATAGAAAGAGATGTACAGCTGTGTGTCACAAACCTGTTCAACTGGTAGCTCTATGCATGTCAAAAATGTTTACGAACAGGAATCAGTTAAAACATGGTTTACTTGGAATCATTGTGCAAATTAGGATATGAAACGTCGCAGCTGTAGCCCTGCCATTGTAAATTGGCTTACAATGAGCTTGATGAATCATTGACTGAGCCCCATTGATAAAGCATGGACAAGACAAACATACAGTAGTTCAGCTTTTATCTTCAGCCTCACATTCCAATCTAGTTACAATAGTTAGCTCATAGTACTAAACAGCTATGAAGAAATGGTAGGCTAAACTGCTCTGTATTGTTTTGTTTTTTCAGATTCGTTTGTTAAATTTGTTAAATTAGTTTGTTAAATTACTGTTCTCTGTGCTCACACAAGAGACTCTTGGAATATGGGAATCAAAATGCTGTGCTTCTTGGTTAATAATTCAAGAATAGATGGAAGGAAAATAAAAATGTCATGCAGAGTTAAGTTTCCTTTGATTTCTGCTGCCTATACAAGTAGTGTTCACTGTAGGAGTCTGGCTTTTATGCAACCAGTATTGATCTAGTTAGAGTGGTTCTCCTAGCTGCTCTCTAACCCCTGCATTCCCAGCTATTTGCCATGGTGACTTTGTGGACATGCACCATGGGATCACCATTCATTGCACAGCCCATCAGTTTCAGCACTTAATAAGTGTGAGCTTATTTTTGTATCTCTCGCCGAAGAGGTGTGTGGCACAGAAAGAGAGAGAGATAGAGAGGAAGAGGAACAACAGGGAGAGGCAGAGGAGAGGAGTGCAGACAGGGTTTGGTGTGGGGGGGGGCTGATTTCCCCAGTGAGCGCGTATCTCCTCAGGGACAGAGCCACCTTAATCAGGAACATGAAAGTATCTCCTGTCCTGTGGTGCCGGTGCCTCTCTGTCTGTCTGTCTGTCTGTCTGTCTGTCTGTCTGTCTGTCTGTCTGTCTGTCTGTCTGTCTGTCTGTCTGTCTGTCTGTCTGTCTGTCTGTCTGTCTGTCTGTCTGTCTGTCTGTCTGTCTGTCTGTCTGTCTGTCTGTCTGTCTGTCTGTCTGTCTGTCTGTCTGTCTGTCTGTCTGTCTGTCTGTCTGTCTGTCTGTCTGTCTGTCTGTCTGTCTGTCTGTCTGTCTGTCTGTCTGTCTGTCTGTCTGTCTGTCTGTCTGTCTCTCTCTCTCTCTCTCTCTCTCTCTCTCTCTCTCTCTCTCTCTCTCTCTCTCTCTCTCTCTCTCTCTCTCTCTCTCTCTTTCTCTCTTTCTCTCTCTTCTCTCTCTTCTCTCTCTTCTCTCTCTCTCTCTCTCTCTCTCTCTCTCTCTCTCTCTCTCTCTCTCTCTCTGTCTTTCTTTTATTTAATTTCCCAGATCCACTGTATGCAGTATTAACTCATTTCACATTGAACCTGAGGATTTGACAGATGATTTCACATCAGAACTGGTGATCTGATCTGAACTTATTAAAAGGTCCAATGCAGCTGTTCTTATCTCAATATCAAATCATTTCTGGGTACAGTTAAGTAACTTACTGTGAATGCTTTCAATAAACATTTTCAAAAATTAACAAAAATAGCTTCTTAGCCAAGAGCAATTTCTCACTCAATAATTTTGCTAGGACTGTCTGGGAGTGGTCTGAGTGGGGAGGGGAAAACTGAAAACAAGCTGTTATTGGCAGAGAGGTTTGGAACTCTATTTGTTATTGGTCTATTAACTAATGTACAGCATGGTGATGTCACCAGGTAGGCCAAAACTCTATCCCACCAAAACAGGCAGAAATTTCGGGAGGTCTTTTCAAATAGCTTTTACACTAAAAGGGCGTTATCAGCATTTTCACCATTTCACAGTATTATTCCAACCTCATAGTGTGGAAATATATATACAACATAGGAAAATCACGTTTTTGACTGCAATGGGCCTTTTAAAGTTTCAGAGGACATAGTTTGATAGGATAATGTGTTACAGTATGGTTGTGATACTATGCTAATGTAGCAGATGTCCCACAAAGACAAGAAGACTGGTCTCGGCACCAGTGTAACTGTTACGATCGTTGGTTGAATTAATGGACCAAGGTGCAGCGTGGTAGGCGAACATCTTACTTTTTATTAAAATGAACACCGAAAAACAACAAAATACAAAACGAACGTAAAGTTCTGCAGGCTACACAGCAACTATACAAAATCAAGATCCCACAAACTAAGGTGGAAAAAAGGCTGCCTAAGTATGATCCCCAATCAGAGACAACGATAGACAGCTGCCTCTGATTGGGAACCATACCAGGCCAACATAGAAATACAACATAGATTGTCCACCCTAGTCACACCCTGACCTAACCAAATAGAGAATAAAAAGGCTCTCTAAGGTCAGGGTGTGACAGTAACAGATGTGATTGTACTTTGCTGTGTGTTTAAAAAAAAAGACTGGCCAGCCAGCAATCCCAGTTGATTGGTGTTTATTCTGACGATAGACACATTAGATGTGTTGTCCTGCACATTAGTATGTTGATGGCTGTAGATTCGGGAACTAACAGTAAATTGGCAGTGGAATATGTGTGGTTATTAGGCCTACTGTGGGTCGACACTGATAGTGACTAATATTTAACCTGATAGAAATAGGAAACAGAGAAAGTTGGGGGGTAGCCTATAATTAAGAAATTCGATAGTGCTCATCCCTGCAAGTTAAAAAGCTGTACAATTTAAATTCTGCATTTCATTAACTTAACTGTCGGAAAGTTGATGTTGATATGCTTCAGTTTGCTGCCATATGACTGGTTTCACATTTGTCTTCAGCGATTATAAGGTCAAATATATCTAAAATAAGTGTCATTTATATTTACAATTCCCTGATCCAAACGGATTACTCAATTACCTACTTCTTATCAATAGCTTTAAACAAGCTGTAAAATACAGTGCAAAGAGAATGGTGTTATTTCTATCAGGAAAAAATTCAGTTGATGCTTTTTCCACTTGGAACCGGTATGTTCGTTAGACCTTATTTATGGTCTCCTTGCACGTAAAGGTGGTGGAATTATGAGGAAATTGAGTCAAGGTCAGGATAAGGCGTATCTGTAGACACACCTCCATCACACCTTAATTTATTAGATCTCCACCCCATAGGAATAGCGGGTGAATGGCATGCTATTCTCATGCTTAAGTTCAAGGTCAGTATATGCGTAGA
Organism: Salvelinus alpinus; assembly: GCF_045679555.1. Lineage (NCBI taxonomy): Eukaryota > Metazoa > Chordata > Actinopteri > Salmoniformes > Salmonidae > Salvelinus > Salvelinus alpinus. The sequence goes on from NC_092106.1 coordinate 24,374,823, forward strand.
GAGAAAAGTGCATAAAAAGGGAATTATGTTTCCCAAATAGAATTTTCTTTGGATGTCAATGCAACCAAATATCAACATTTGAAGAAGATCTTTTGTGCCACTGACTTAGTCTGTCCTTAATTCCAGTTTGTCTACAAATTAATACTTCAACTTGTCTGTTAGCATGGAAATAACTGAATTAGCAGGGAGCTAATGCGACCATTACATTTAGAACATGCTAGCTAACTCAGTCGTACAGCACTAACATACATACAAAAGCACATCACTGGAAGCCCCCAATATCTAACCGGGTACTGTAAACATACATATATATACATACATACATGCATATATATATATATATATATATATATATATATATATATATATATATATATATATATATATATATATATTATATATATCCAACATGTAATTAATAACATATACACACACATATACAGTACCAGCCAAAAGTTTGGAGACACCTACTCATTCAAGGGTTTTTCATTATTTTTACTATTTTCTACATTGTAAAATTATAGTGAAGACATCAAATCTATGACTGTTGAAAATCATTCCTCATGAGGCTTGTTGAGAGAAAAAGGGGGTCTGAATACTTTCTGAAGGCACTGTATATATATCTCAATGTCTGTCGCCTAGTGAACTCGTACGTACACATTGTAAATACTATTTCAGAAGGTGACCTACTGCTTGCATATCAATATCAGACTGGGAAGAATTGCCGTTCACGATCTCCCCCCTCATCTGCAAGCATGACCAATGGCATAACACCTTATTAATATGTAAATTCAGTGAACCAATAGGAATACATAAACATCGAATACATATTTGCAGAGGCAAGTGGAAACATAACCAACCTTGTTACACTCATTATAGACCTGACATTTTAAACATATTTCACTATTTAATTCCTGAAAAATACCATGACGTGTTAATGTCATAATTCCACTGTCCCGCAGCCCAGGTAGGAAATTCATCAACTTTATCTCCCTCGGGAAAATGGTGTCTAAACATTATTAGTCCATGCTACTATTTGGTTTGCAACAATTGGGGGTTGTATAAACCTAACTGTGCAGCAATGTATCATTTTACAAATGTGATCTCTCCTGGACCAGTAGGGTAGCTAGCCCAAGAATGAACATGAAACTAATAATTCACCATGGAAACCGTAAACTCTTAGAATTCCATTAATGAATTAACCAGCACAGTGCGGCTAGCAACAGTGCCTTCAGAAAGTATTCACGCCCCTTGACGTTTTCCACATTTTGTTGTGTTGCAGCCTGAATTTAAAATTGATTAAATTGAGATTTTTTTCACTGGCCTACACACAATACCCCATCATTTCAAAGTGAAATTATGTCTTTCAAAATTGTTACTTATTAATTAAAAATTAATAGCTAAAATGTCTTGAGTCAATAAGAATTCAACACCTTCGTTATGGCAAGCCTAAATAAGTTAATGAGTAAGAATTTGCTTAACAAGTCACATAAAAAGTTACATGGACTCACTCTGTGTGCAGTAATAGTGTTTAACATGATTTTTGAATGACTACCTCATCTCTGTACCCCACACATACAATTATCTGTAAGGTCCCTCAGTTGAGCAGTGAATTTTAAACACAGATTCAACCACAAAGACCAGGGAGATTTTCCAGTGCCTTGCAAAGAAGGGCACCTATTGGTAAATAGGTAAAGTACACACATTGAATATCTCGTTGAGCATGGTGAAGTTAATTATTTACACGTTGGATGGTGTATCAATACACCCAGCCTCTACAAAGATGCAAGCGTCCTTCCTAACTCAGTTGCCAGAGAGGAAGGAAACCGCTCAGGGATGTCACCCTTTAAAACAGTTACAGAGTTGAATTGCCGTGATAGGAGAAAACTGAGGTTGGATCAACAACATCGTAGTTACTCCACAATAATAACCTAATTGACAGAGTGAAAAGAAGGAAGCCTGTACAGAATACAAGTATTCCAAAACATGCATTCTGTTTGCAACAAGACACTAAAGTAATACTGCAAAAAAAATTGTCAAAGCAATTCACTTTTTGTCCTGAATACAAAGTGTTATGTTTGGGACAAATCCAATAGAACACATTACTGAGTAGCACACTCCATATTTTAAATTCAAGCATAGTAGTGGCAGCATCATGTTATACGTATGCTTGTAATCGTTAAGGACTGGGGAGTTTTTCAGGATAAAAAAGAAACGTAATGGAGTTAAGCACAGGCAAAATCCTAGAGGAAAATCTGTTTCAGTCTGCTTTTCACCAGACACTGGGAGATTAATTCACCTTTCAGCAGGACAATAACCTAAAACACAAGGGCAAATCTACACTGGAGTTGCTTACCATTTTCATTTTCAATACATTTGCAAAAATGTCTAAAAACATGTTTTCACTTTGTCATTATGGAGTGTTGTGTGGAGATGGTTGAGAAAATGTTTATAATTAATCCATTTTGAATTAAGGCTGTAACACAGCAAAATGTGGATTAAGTATAGGGTAATGCATACTTTCAGAAGGTACTATAGATGCCAATGATTTGTTTAGCATAGCTATGTCAAATTAATAGAATGATTAGAATTAACGACTGGGTCAAAACATGAGAAAATAACTAGCAACTTCAGATTTTTTTATGAAAAAAAGTATAATATTTGTATTAATATGTTGGCAAGCACTTTATAAAACCAATAAGGCCCTTGAACCCGGTGACTATCGTGTGATAACTCCCTACTAAGGGCTGTTCTTAGGCCTGAGGTGATAATCCTTTTTGGCTTATTTCTTAAGTAGTTATACAAACCGTTCTACTACTAATGTTCTGTAACGACCCTGGGTTTATAAGCGCGGAAATCGACTCTGCCGCTCGAGCATGCTTTTGCGGCACAATCGATAACGCGCCGAACTTCGGGCTAGAAGGTTCAGGGTTCGAGACCTGCTCCCTGTTGTTTAATTACACTGGTGTCAGAAGTGATCGGACCTTGCATCCACGACAGTGCGTGTGCTTGGCCGGTGAACTCGTTCCTGTAAGACGTAGAGTCGCAAGGTAGCGCGAGGACGCGCTCTTTGAAAGGAGGGAGTGGTGTAACAACCCTGGGTTTATAAGCGCGGAAATCGACTCTGCCGCTCGAGCATGCTTTTGCGGCACAGTCGATAGCGCGCCGGACTTCGGGGGTTCGACCTTCTAGCCCGAAGAACTGTTTCATTACAGTTCTTTGTTTTTATACAGTGGCTTGCGAAAGTATTCACCCCTTGGCATTTTTCTATTATGTTGCCTTACAACCTGGAATTAAAATGGATTTTTGGGGGGTTGTATCATTTGATTTACACAACATGCCTACCACTTTGAAGATGCAAAATATTTTTTCTCGTGATACAAACAAGAAATAAGACAAAAAAACTGAAAACTTGAGCATGCATAACTATTCACCCCCAAAGTCAATACTTTGTAGAGCCACCTTTTGCAGCAATTACAGCTGCACGTCTCTTGGGGTATGTCTCTATAAGCTTGGCACATCTAGCTACTGGGATTTTTGCCCGTTCTTCAAGGCAAAACTGCTCCAACTCCTTCAAGTTGAATGGGTTCCGCTGGTGTACAGCAATCTTTAAGTCATACCACATATTCTGAATTGGATTGAGGTCTGGTCTTTGACTAGGCCATTCCAACACATTTAAATGTTTCCCCTTAAACCACTCGAGTGGTGCTTTATCAGTATGCTTAGGGTCATTGTCCTGCTGGAAGGTGAACCTTAATCCCAGGCTCAAATCTCTGGAAGACTGAAACAGGTTTCCCTCAAGGATTTCCCTGTATTTAACACCATCCATCATTCCTTCAATTCTGACCAGTTTCCCAGTCCCTGCCGATGAAAAACATCCCCATAGTATGATGCTGCCATCACCATGCTTCACTGTTGGGATGGTGTTCTCGGGGTGATGAGAGGTGTTGGGTTTGCGCCAGACATAGCGTTTTCCTTGATGGCCAAAAAGCTAAATTTTAGTCTCATCTGACCAGAGTACCTTCTTCCATATGTTTGGGGAGTCCCCCACATGCCTTTTGGCGAACACCAAACGTGTTTGCTTATTTTTTTCTTTAAGCAATGGCTTTTTTCTGTTCACTCTTCCGTAAAGCCCAGCTCTGTGGAGTGTACGACTTAAAGTGGTCCTATGGACAGATACTCCAATCTCCGCTGTGGAACTTTGCAGCTCCTTCAGGGTTATCTTTGGTCTCTTTGTTGCCTCTCTGATTAATGCCCTCGTTACCTGGTCCGTGAGTTTTGGTGGGCGGCCCTCTCTTGGCAGGTTTGTTGTGGTGCCATATTATTTCCATTTTTTAATAATGGATTTTATGGCGCTCCATGGGATGTTCAAAGTTTCTGATATTTGTTTATAACCCAACCCTGATCTGTACTTCTCCACAACTTTGTCCCTGACCTCTTTGGGGAACTCCTTGGTCTTCGTGGTGCCACTTGCTTGATGGTGCCCCTTGTTTAGTGGTGTTGCAGACTCTGGGGCCTTTCAGAACAGGTATATATATACTGAGATCATGTGACACTTAGATTGCGCACAGGTGGATTTTATTTAGTTAATTATGTGACTTCTGAAGGTAATTGGTTGCACCAGATCTTATTTAGGGGCTTCATAGCAAAGGGGGTGAATACATACAGTATGCACGCACCACTTTTCAGTTTATTTATTTTTCAGAGGTTTTTTAAACAAGTTATTTTTTAAATTTCACTTCACCAATTTATACTATCTTGTGTATGTCCATTACATGAAATCCAAATAAAATTAATTTCAATTACAGGTTGTAATGAAACAAAATAGGAAAAACACGAAGGGGGGTAAATACTTTTGAAAGGCACTATAGCTTACAGTTTATTCACTGTTAGTCAGCACCTCTACACTAAATAATTTTCTCTTGGTGTGCGCCAGCTTATGCTTTTTATTAGACTGTTTTTGATACTAAACTTTAAATGGAGTGCACACATCATTTGTAATTAAAAACAGAGTGGAGTGTTAAGGCTAGTAATTTAAATGGCTGATTATTCAGTTCATGGTTACCATTGTGTCATGTTGATGGTCACCTGTTCCTGTTGCTGAGGATAACCTTATCTCAACAGGCAGCAGGAGCTTTATCCTCTGCAATTGTGTAATTTAGCACATTGCGATTCGTTCCCATTGTTGTCCATTGCACTCTGGACAGTCTTTTTTTTCATACAAAATAATTTTAAGTTCTCCAAGAGGGTGAACACAGCTTTATTTGACTATTCAAAAATAACAATTTGAATATGAAATACAAGGAGTAGCTAATATTCAATGGAAATAGGATAACTTGACAACTGCTGTGTTCGAGATTATACTGTATGGTTTTGTGTTCTTGGGGGTGTAAGGTTTAGAACTTGGATTTCAGACTTTTGGTGAAACATTTATATTGAATAATGTTGTGTTCTTTTGTAAATCCTTGTAACTCCTTTTGTCACTGTCCAGCATTTGCAGGTATACCAGGTTATATTACTGTGTTCAGTTTGATGTGTAACAGAAGGGGTATTGAGTGTTGAAAATCCCACGTTGGGCTATTAGATCTGATGTGCACATACAGTACAGGCTGCAGGATGCCACTGGTCAATCTGGACAGATCTGTGTGGAAGCGATGGTAACCATGGTAAAAGCATTTACTCCCATTCAAAAGGGATTCAAATTCAATGGGGCATGGGAAACAAATGAAAACACTTCCAATGGTTGCTTACTGCTTGCTAACAGGAACTCAGTGTATTTCTTTGGGAAAAAATAAATACTAAATTGATGTGGCATGTGCAAGCAGCAGTGCTTGACTTGGGCCGGAGTTGTCCGGAGCGCTGTACCGCTACTTCAACATTTTGGGGAATTGCGTACCACCTCTATAAACCTTTTTAACAGCATTTTGAGGAGCAGCGGAAGTGAACCCTGGAACCCCAGAGAACTTCCGGTGAGTTTGTAAACAACAGCTGTTCCGTCATAGCTGAAAATAGCTAGTTGGCTAAGCTAACTTAGTCTAGTTTTTTTTTTTTTTACCATAGCATTCGCGAGTGGGATGGTCCTTACATTTCCCAAAGAAGCCTCGCAGTAGGCTGCATTGCCTGCATGGATAGTAACATTAGCAGCAGCAGGAGGTGGCAGAGCCAGGATAATGTGTAGCACATCTCTTGCTTTGGAGTAAGATGAATGTCAAAACCCACTAATGTAAGGGGTGCGTACTGGTGGCAGAGAAGTCAGGCGCAGGAGAGCAAAACTGATTTACAACGGCGCAGTTTAATAAATAAAACCATCGTTAACAGTACAATAATCAATGGGTAAAACCCGTCACACACCAGCATAACGTGCACAAGCATTGCAATAAACAATTCCGGACAAGGACATGGGGGGAACAGAGGGTTAAATACACAACATGTAATGATGGAATTGAAACCAGGTGTGTGGGAAGACAAGACAAAACAAATGGAAAATGAAAGGTGGATCGGCGATGGCTAGAAGACCGGTGACGTCGACCGCCGAATGTTGCCCGAACAAGGAGAGGGACCGACCTCAGAGGAAGTCGTGACAGTACCCCCCCCCTTGACACACGGCTCCAGCAGCGCGTCGACACCGGCCTCGGGGATGACCCGGAGGGCGAGGCACAGGGCGTTCCGGACGAAGACGGTGGAACTCCTGCAGCATTAAAGGGTCCAACACGTCCTTGACCGGATCCCAGCACCTTTCCTCCGGACCGTACCCCTCCCACTCCACGAGATACTGAAGGCACCTCGCCCGACGCCTCGAATCCAGTATGGAGCGAACGGAGTACGCCAGGGCCCCCTTGATGTCCAGAGGGGGCGGAGGAACCTCCCGCACCTCAGACTCCTGGAGCGGGCCAGCCACCACCGGCCTGAGAAGAGACACATGGAACGAGGGGTTAATACGGTAATCGGGGGGAAGCTGTAACCTATAACAAACCTTGTTCACTCTCCTCAGGACTTTAAATGGCCCCACAAACCACGGACCCAGCTTCCGGCAGGGCAGGCGGAGGGGCAGGTTTCGGGTCGAGAGCCAGACTGCGGTGGCGGTCTGTGTTCTCTTTTTGGCGCAGCACGGCCTGCTGAAGGTGAACACGGACAGCTTCCCATGTCTCCTCCGCGCGCCTGAACCAGTCGTCCACCGCAGGAGCCTCGGTCTGACTCTGATGCCAAGGCGCCAGAACCGGTGGTACCCCAGTACGCACTGGAAGGGAGAGAGGTTAGTGGAGGAGTGGCGAAGCGAGTTCTGTGCCAACTCGGCCCAGGGCACGAACGCCGCCCACTCCCCCGGCCGGTCCTGGCAATAGGACCGCAGAAACCTGCCCACATCCTGGTTTACTCTCTCCACCTGCCCATTACTCTCGGGGTGAAACCCTGAAGTAAGGCTGATCGAGACCCCCAGACGTTCCATGAACGCCTTCCAGACCCTAGACGTGAATTGGGGACCTCGATCAGACACTATATCCTCAGGCACGCCGTTGTGCCGGATGACATGCGTAAACAAGGCCTCCGCAGTCTATAGGGCCGTAAGGAGACCGGGCAGAGGGAGGAGACGACAGGACTTTGAGAACCGATCCCCAACGACCAGGATCGCGGTGTTACCCTGTGACGGGGGAGATCGGTTAGAAAATCCACCGACAGGTGCGACCAAGGCCGTTATGGAACGGGTAAGGGGTGTAGCTTCCCTCTGGGCAGGTGCCTAGGAGCCTTACACTGGGTGCACACTGAGCAGGAGGAAACATAAACCCTCACGTCCTTAGCCAAGGTAGGCCACCAGTACCTCCCGCTCAAACAGCGCACTGTCCGACCGATCCCAGGATGACCAGACGAGGGTGATGTGTGGGCCCAATAGATCAACCGGTCATGAACAGCAGACGGGACGTACAGACGCCCAGCGGGACACTGGACGGGAGCGGGCTCTGCACGTAACTCCTGCTCAATGTCCGCGTCCAGCTCCCACACTACCAGCGCCACCAGGCAGGAGGCGGGGAGTATGGGAGTGGGATCCATGGGCCGCTCCTCTGTGTCATGCAGCTGGGACAATGCGTCTGCCTTCACGTTCTGGGAGCCTGGTCTGTATGAAAGGGTAAACACAAAACGGGTGAAAAACATGGCCCACCTTGCCTGGCGAGGGTTCAATCTCCTCGCCGCCCAGATGTACTCCAGATTGCGGTGGTCAGTCCAGATGAGGAATGGGTGTTTAGCCTTCTCAAGTCAATGTCTCCACGCCTTCAAAGCCTTGACGACAGCCAACAGCTCTCGGTCCCCCACATCATAGTTTCGCTCCGCCGGGCTGAGCTTCTTCGAGAAGAAGGCACAGGGGCGGAGCTTCGGTGGCGTACCCGAGCGCTGAGAGACCACAGCTACTATGCCAGCCTCGGACGCGTCCACCTCCACTATGAACGCCAAAGAGGTATCCGGATGGGCCAGCACGGGAGCCGAGGTAAACAGAGCCCTCAGGTGACCAAAAGCCCTGTCCGCCTCAGCCGACCACTGCAAACGCACCGGGCCCCCCTTCAGCAGTGCGGTAATGGGAGCCGCTACCTGACCAACACCTTGGATAAACCTCCAATAGTAGTTGGCAAACTCTAAGAACCGCTGCACCTCCTTTACCGTGGTGGGAGTCGGCCAATTACGCACGGCTGAAATGCGGTCACTCTCCATCTCCACCCCTGAGATGGAAATGCGATACCCTAGGAAGGAGACGGACTGCTGGAAGAACAGGCACTTCTCAGCCTTGACGTACAGGTCATGCTCCAACAAGCGACCAAGCACCCTGCGCACCAGGGACACATGCTCGGCTCGTGTAGCGGAGTATATCAGAATGTCATCAATATACACCACTACACCCTGCCCGTGCAGGTCCCTGAAAATCTAGTCTACAAAGGCCTGGAAGACTGATGGCGCATTCATCAACCCGTACGGCATGACGAGGTACTCATAGTGCCCTGAGGTGGTACTGAAAGCCATCTTCCTCTCGTCTTCCTCCCGGATACGCACCAGGTTGTAAGCGCTCCTGAGATCTAGTTTGGTAAAGAAGCGCACCCCATGCATTGACTCATTCGCTGTGGCTATGAGCGGTAGCGAGTAACTATACCTCACAGTGATCTGGTTCAGACCCCGATAGTCAATACACGGGCGCAGACCTCCCTCCTTCTTCTTCACAAAAGAGAAACTCGAGGAGGCAGGTGAAGTGGATGACCGAATGTACCCGTGACGCAGGGATTCGGAGACATATATTTCCATAGGCTCTGTCTCCGCCTGTGAGAGGGGATACACGTGACTCCTGGGAAGTGCTGCGTCTACCAGGAGATTTATCGCGCAATCGCCCCATCGATGGGGTGGTAATTGAGTCGCCTTCTTTTTGGAGAAGGCGAGAGCCAAATCGGCATGTTCAGGGGAAATGCGCAAGGTGGAGACCTGGTCTGGACTTTCCACCGTAGTAGCACCAACAGAAACCCCTAAACACCTCCCCGAGCACTCTCCCGACCACCCCGTGAGAGCCCTCTGTGGCCAAGAAACAGTGGGATCATGACAAGCTAACCAGGGTAGGCCTAGCACCATGGGAACGCAGGAGAGTCAATAAGGAAGAGACTAATTCTCTCCTTGTGACCCCCCTGCGTCACCATACTCAGAGGAGCGGTGGCCTCCCTGATCAACCCTGACCCTAATGGTCGACTATCTAAGGCGTGAACGGGGAAGGGAACAGCCACGGGAATAATGGGGATCCCTAAACTATGGGCGAACGATCTATCTATAAAATTCCCAGCCGCGCCTGAATCGACGAGCGCCTTATGCTGGGAATGCGGGGAAAACTCAGGAAAAGTGACATACACAAACATATGTGCGACAGAGGGCTCTGGGTGAGAATGGTGCCGGCTCACCTGGGGTGACGCCAGAGCGCCCTGCCTGCTGCCTCAATACCCAGAGGAACCAACCCGGCACCGACCGGCAGTGTGACCTCTGCGGCCACAGATGGTGCACGAGCTGGAACCCCCTCCGGTCTCCCTGCGCACCGCCCCTCCCAGCTCCATGGTAATAGGAGAGGGGGTGCGGGGGGATGGAACCAACAGACCCCGATCTGAACTTCTGTGGGTAGCCAGCAGGTTATCCAGCCGGATGGACAGGTTCACCAGCTGGTCGAACGTGAGGGTGGTGTCTCTGCAGGCCAACTCCCGGCGGACGTCCTCGCGCAGACTGAAGCAATAATGGTCGATCAGGGCCCTGTCGTTACATCCCGCGCCGGTAGCCAGGGTCCGAAAATCCAGGGCGAACTCCTGGGCGCTCCTCATCCCCTGCCTCAGATGGAAGAGGCGTTCACCCGCTGCTCTACCCTCAGGCGGGCGGTCGAAGACTGAGGTGAACTCCTCAAACTGGTCCAACGCCGCATCTCCCTCTCTCCACACGGCATTGGCCTACTCCAGTGCTTTCCGGGTGGACGGTTGCCAGGTATAAGTCCAGCTGCAAGAGGAACCCCTGGCAGTTCGCAGCCGTCCCATCGTAGGGAGAGAAGGGAGAGACGAATTCCACTGGGACCAGGAGAAGGAGGGGCGCGTAGTTGCTGGTGGAGGCGCTGGGAGAAGTCCCTGTCTCTCCCAGCGGTCCATTGTCTGGACAACGCAGTCCATGGCGGTGCCAAGATGGTGGAGCATTGCTGCGCGCTCCCGGACGCGCTCCTCCACCCCTATACCCGGGGAACCTGCTCCTGCTGACTCCATAAGTTTGGTCCGGAATTCTGTAAGGGGTGTGTACTGGTGGCAGAGAAGTCAGGCGCAAGAGAGCAAAACTGATTTACAACGGCGCAGTTTAATAAATAAAATCACCGTTAACAGGACAATAATCAATGGGTAAAACCACGTCACACACCAGCATAACGTGCGCAAGCATTATAATAAACAATTCCGGACAAGGACATGGGGGGAACAGAGGGTTAAATACACAACATGTAATGATGGAATTGAAACTAGGTGTGTGGGAAGACAAGACAAAACAAATGGAAAATGAAAGGTGGATTGGCGATGTCTAGAAGACCGGTGACGTCGACCGCCGAACATCGCCCGAACAAGGAGAGGGACCGACCTCGGAGGAAGTCGTGACAACTAACCATTTACATATGTGTTCTTTGTATGATATGAAATAAAGTGTTTAATTCAGCGTTGTGTATTTTTTGGTTATTGAACATTCCCTGTTTGTCTGTTTTATTTGTTTGTCATTCACTCTCATTTTGTCTGATGATACTGCACAGATTTGTCCTTAATCATTGGTGTGGGTGTAACAATCCGTGAATGGCTGACCTAGGATGCAACCTCTGTACACAACAGCACTTCATACCCACAAAGCAGCGTCCATTATCATACCAAAACTATGATCTTGGTTGGGCTAAGATAACAGTACTTTAGGTGTGGTCAGGTGAGATCACCACACGATGGCTACTAGGGCTTTCTTACTTTGTCTTTCCTTGATTACTCGCATCCTATCTCCTCACCTTTATTGTATTGCAACTGTATTGTCCCTCCCCTCGCACCTTCTTCTCCAATGGGGTTTTAGAAGGAGACGAGGAAAGGAGTCGAGGAAAGATTAATTGAGAAAGAGCTGAAGAATAGCCTAATTGACCAATAATCTCTCCCAAAACATGAATATTTGAACCTTATATATAATACAAATGTCTAGTTAGATACCTTGCTTTGAAGTAGCCTACTTTATCCATTTGATCCCTGATTCGTTGAACGAGGGAATAATTTTAGAAAGACAAAAGTATTTGGTCATAATGTTGCAATATTTTATATCAAGGGTGGGAACCATCCTCCAGGATAGCTACTGGGTATGCAGACGTTTGTTCAAGCCCTGGTCTAACTACATTGTAGCCTAAACATCAGCTGCTCAACAGGACCTTGATAAGCAGACTTAGCCTGGATCAATAGCCAAGCCTGCACACCCAGGAGCTCTCCAGATAGAGGGTTGACCATATTTTGACAACATGTGACTAACAGTGCAGTTCTACTTTGTGGAGAGGTTAAGTGCCTTGATCAAGGGCACAACGGCAGGAGATGTAGGTCTACATGGGATCAGACACAGCAGCCTTCCAGTGTCAATAATGCTTACTTTTTAATGTATATTATAATAATAGTCATGGAAATTTGGTTAAAAGTAATGGAAAATGTAAATAAACCCTGAATAATCAGGTCTCTATAGCATATAGTCATTTGTGAATTTTGGTGAACATAGTCTAATGGACCGACTTGGAAAAAGACAGCACTTCTTTCATCCCAAATCAAGCACTGGCATGCAGTGTAGCTGTCACGAACGTTGTCAGGGAAATGACCGGACCAAGGTGCAGCGCAGGTGAGCGTACATTTCTTTATATTTTAAATGTCGCCAACAAAAACAACAAACAACAAAAAACGAACGTGAAGCTGACTAGGGCTATACAGGCCACTAACACAGACAACTACCCACAACTAAGGTGGAAAACAAGCTGCCTAAATATGATTCCCAATCAGAGACAACGATAGACAGCTGTCCCTGATTGAGAATCATACCCGGCCAAAACATAGAAACAGAAAACATAGAAATAAAGAAACTAGAATAACCACCCTAGTCACACCCTGGCCTAACCAAAATAGAGAATAAAAGCATCTCTATGGCCAGGGCGTGACAGTACCCCCCCCAAAGGTGCGGACTCCGGCCGCAAAACCTGACTCTATAGGGGAGGGTCCGGGTGGGCATCTACTTCGGTGGCGGCTCCGGTGCGGGACGCAGACCACGCTCCACCTCTGGCTCCCCCCACTTTGATGGCGCCTCTGGACTGGGGACCCTCGCTGCAGGCCCCGGACTGGGGACCCTCGCTGCAGGCCCCGGACTGGGGACCCTCGCTGCAAGCCCCGGACTGAAGACCCTCGCTGCATGCCCCGGGACTGGGGACCCTCGCTGCAGGCCCCGGACTGGGGCCCCTCGCTGGCGGCTCCGGACTGGGGACCGTCGCAGGAGACTCCGGACTGGAGACCGTCGCTGGAGGCTCCGGACTGGAGGCCGTCGTTGGAGGCTCCGGACTGGAGGCAGTCGTTGGAAGCTCCGGACTGGAGGCCTTCGCTGGAGGCTCCGGACTGGAGGCCGTCGTTGGAGGCTCCGGACTGGAGGCCGTCGCTGGAGGCTCCGGACTGGAGGCCGTCGTTGGAGGCTCCGGACTGGAGGCCGTCGCTGGAGGCTCCGGACTGGAGGCCGTCGTTGGAGGCTCCGGACTGGAGGCTGTCGCTGGTTGCTCCGGACTGGGGACCCTCGCTGCAGGCCCCGGACTGGGGACCCTAGCTGCAGGCCCCGGACTGGAGGCCGTCGTTGGAGGCTCCGGACTGGAGGCCGTCGCTGGAGGCTCCGGACTGGAGGCCGTCGTTGGAGGCTCCGGACTGGAGGCCGTCGTTGGAGGCTCCGGACTGGAGGCCGTCGTTGGAGGCTCCGGACTGGAGGCCGTCGCTGGTTGCTCCGGACTGGGGACCCTCGCTGCAGGCCCCGGACTGGGGACCCTCGCTGCAGGCCCCGGACTGGGGACCCTAGCTGCAGGCCCCGGACTGGAGGCCGTCGTTGGAGGCTCCGGACTGGAGACCGTCACTGGAGGCTCCGGACTGGAGACCGTCGTTGGAGGCTCCGGACTGGAGACCGTCGTTGGAGGCTCCGGACTGGATGCCGTCGTTGGAGGCTCCGGACTGGGGACCGTCGCTGGAGCCTCTGGACTGGAGACCGTCGCTGCAGGCTCTGGACTGGAGACCGTCGCTGCAGGCTCCGGACCGCGGATCAATACTGGAGGCTTTGTGCCATGGATCCTCATTGCAGGCTCCGGGCCATGGACCATCAATGGAGGCTTCGTGCCATGAATCATCACTGGAGGCTTCGTGCCATGGATCATCACTGGAGGCTTTGTGCCATGGATAATCACTGAAGGCTTCGTGCCATGGATCATCACTGGAGGCTTCGTGCCATGGATCATCACTGGAGGCTTCGTGCCATGGATCATCACTGGAGTGAGGAGACGTATGGACAGCCTGGTGCGTGGAGCTGCCACAGGACTTACCAGGCTGGGGAGACATACAGGAGGCCTGGTTCTGGGAGCAGGCACAGGACTCACCAGGCTGGGGAGACATACAGGAGGCCTGGTTCTGGGAGCAGGCACAGGACTCACCAGGCTGGGGAGACATACTGGAGGCCAGGTTCTTGGAGCAGGCATCGGATACACTGGGTCGTGGAGGCGCACTGGAGGTCTCGAGCGTAAAGCCTGCACAACCCGTCCTGGCTGGATGGTTACCTTCGCCCGGCAAAGGCGGGGGCGCTGGCACAGGACGCACTGGGCTGTGCAGACGCACCGGAGACACAGTGCGCAGAGCCGGCGCAGGATATCCTGGGCCGTAGAGACGCACTGGCGGCCAGATGCGCTGAGCCGACACCATCCGTCCTGGCTGGATGCCCACTCTAGCCCGGCCGATGCAGTGAGCTGGAATGTAGCGCACCGGGCTGTGAACGTGCACTGGAGACACTGTGCGCTCCACCGCATAACACGGTGCCTGACCAGTATCATGCTCCCTACGGTAAGCACGAGGAGTTGGCTCAGGTCTCCAACCTGACACAGCCAATCTCCTCGTGTGCCCCCCCAAAAAAATGTTTGGAGTGGCCTCTCGGTCTTTCGTGCCAGCCATGACCCTGTGTAATCCTGGGCCCTTTTACTCGCTGCCTCCGCTTTCCTCGCTGCTTCGAACCTGCTCCCCCGGCAGGCGATCCTTTCCCGCCAGGATCTCCTCCCACGTCCAGGATCCTTTCCCATTCAGGATGTCCTCCCGTGTCCAGTCCTCCTTACCACGCTGCTTGGTCCGTTTGTGGTGGGTAGTTCTGTCACGAACATTGTCAGGGAAATGACCGGACCAAGGTGCAGCGTGGTGAGCGTACATTTCTTTTTATTTTAAATGTCGCCAACAAAAACAAGAAACAACAAAAACGAATGTGAAGCTGACTAGGGCTATACAGGCAACTAACACAGACAACTATCCACAACTAAGGTGGAAAAACAGGCTGCCTAAGTATGATTCCCAATCAGAGACAACGATAGACAGCTGTCCCTGATTGAGAATCATACCCGGCCAAAACATAGAAACAGAAAACATAGAAATAAAGAAACTAGAATGCCCACCCTAGTCACACCCTGGCCTAACCAAAATAGAGAATAAAAGCCTCTCTATGGCCAGGGCGTGACAGTAGCGTCTGTAGAGATAGCATACTCTGCTGCTTTTGTTGGGGAGATTAGATCCCCTGATGTTGCAATGGAGGCGATTCATTTACTGTAAAATTGCTCAGGACAGTTGAGTACTTTGTTTATTGTTTACGTATGGGGTTAAGGCTTTTTACCAGTAAATCTAGCAGGTACAGTTTGTTAATTGCCGTCCTTTAGCCTCCAGTCTAGGTGTTTTGTTAGTTCCATGGCTCTGCTAGGGCCTTTCCTTTCCTAACCACCCCCTAACCCCGACCTGAACTCTGAAAAGGCTGAAATGTGAGTGCTGTTGATGCCTAGCTGAGCAACACCTTGTAGTCAGTTGCTCCATGATGTCGTGTCTTTGGCATCATTAAAGGTGAAGACTGTTATTTTATCAAATCAATTCTCTGTAATTATTATTACATGATTAAACTAATCATGTCAATTGAATTAACTAGGAAGTCGGGGCACCACAGAAAATCTTCAGATTACAAAGTTATACTTTTCCGAATATAACTCTTCAGATATTTTAACATCTGATCAATTAGTCTTCTATTTCTGAATTATTCTTTACCTCACGTCAGTCTCATTTGAACATCGTAAATTGTTGGTTATCTGCACAAACCCAGCCTTTACTATAAATCATCCATACACCAATCAGCTTAATCATTTATTTACTAACTAACTAAATAATCACAGAAATGCATAATCAAACAAACAGTAGATATTGGTTACTAACAATGATAGGGAAGATTCCCTAGTGGGCTAAGCCGATATGACGGCTTAGTGGACAAAGGGAAGTGGGTGTGGACATTGAAATGCTTGTCATTCGCACATGAACGAGGATATTCTCTCATTCGAGGATAATTGCAAGTACATATTTACGGTGTATGTCATTGTTGGCTTCTCTGTTGGAATCCGGTCCGTCTGCTGGAGAATTCATCTGAGTCTCTCTCTCTCTCTTTCTGTTTCCCTGAAGATCAAAGTATTTCGTGGTGAGAATGGATACTTCAGAGTACCATTCAGAAATGTTATCATAGAATAGGTGTTTCGGCGGCTGTCGGTATTCTCGTCCCAGGTTTGCATAATTTCTAGCTGCAGACTAGTAGACTATTAGTATCTAAGATTTGCTCTTATTCTGTAGGGATCAATAGTCTCAGAGTTTAACCATTTCCAGATGTGTAGCCAATGTTCCATGTGGTATAGTTTTTTAGTTTTGGGTCTCAAACCTGTGCCACCTCAGCTTACACCGAGGTATGCATGGTCTTAACTAATCACAATCACAGCTCACGCTGTGGGTTTGCTTAGTCTGAAGAGGATTTCCTCAGGAGGGTTTTTTATTCGTTACAATAGAAAAGGCGGTTCCATGACGCCAGATCATGGCTGTGCTCACGGGGACGGGTCAATGACTTAGTTAAACTTTAAAGGGAACATCACATTATATCATTTCACAAATAGTTTCATATTTACTCATTCATTTTATACAAGAATTAGATGCAAACACCATAATTGAGAAATGTACACATTCAGAGATATATTATGTGTGTTTCCTGTCCTTCGTGAGGTCACCAAATGAAACACATTCAACATAACTGTCCCTTAAGTGTCCACTGACCCTTCCCACATTCTCACAAGTGGACATATAGTTTCATTTTCCCATTTTGGGGATTTAGGAGTACGGCCACGTGAAATCCTTTGTTCACTCTGTGGTCTCTCTCTCTGCATGAAGACAAGACTGTAACTGCCAATTGGATTCCACGAAAAAGGGGTAAAAGTAAAAAAATATATACAGTGGGGAGAACAAGTATTTGATACACTGCCGATTTTGCAGGTTTTCCTACTTACAAAGCATGTAGAGGTCTGTCATTTTTATCATAGGTACACTTCAACTGTGAGAGACGGAATCTAAAACAAAAATCCAGAAAATCACATTGTATGATTTTTAAGTAATTCCTTTGCATTTTATTGCATGACATAAGTATTTGATACATCAGAAAAGCAGAACTTAATATTTGGTACAGAAACCTTTGTTTGCAATTACAGAGATCATAGCAGCTCATAGATTACTGCACCTGTACATAACCCATCTACAATTTAGCCCAAACAACTACCTCTTTACCTACTGTATTTATTTATTAATTTATTTTGCTCCTTTGCACCCCATTATTTCTGTCTCTACTTTGCACTTTCTTCCACTGCAAACCAACCATTCCATTGTTTTTTTTAGTTTTTATTTTACTTGCTGTGTTGTACTCACTTCGCCTCCATGGCCTTTTATATTTTTATTTATTTATACATATATTTGTTTGCCTTCACCTCCCTTATCTCACCTCACTTGCTCACATTGTATATAGACTTATTTTTTTTTTCACTGTATTATTGACTATATGTTTGTTTTACTCCATGTGTAACTATGTGTTGTTGTATGTGTCGAACTGCTTTGCTTTATCTTGGCCAGGTCGCAATTGTAAATGAGAACGTGTTCTCAATTTGCCTACCTGGTTAAATAAAGGTTAAATAAAAAAATAAATAAAAAATACATTTCCTGTAGTTCTTGACTAGGTTTGCACACACTGCAGCAGGGATTTTGGCCCACTCCTCCCTACAGATCTTCTCCAGATCCTTCAGGTTTCGGGGCGTCGCTGGGCAATACGGACTTTCAGCTCCCTCCAAAGATTTTCTATTGGGTTCAGGTCTGGAGACTGGCTAGGCCACTCCAGGACCTTGAGATGCTTCTTACGGAGCCACTCCTTAGTTGCCCTGGCTGTGTGTTTCGGGTCATTGTCATGCTGGAAGACCCAGCCACGACCCATCTTCAATGCTCTTACTGAGGGAAGGAGGTTGTTGGCCAAGATCTCGCGATACATGGCCCCATCCATCCTCCCCTCAATACGGTGCAGTCGTCCTGTCCCCTTTGCAGAAAAGCAGCCCCAAAGAATGATGTTTCCACCTCCATGCTTCACGGTTGGGATGGGTTCTTGGGGTTGTACTCATCCTTCTTCTTCCTCCAAACACAGCGAGTGGAGTTTAGACCAAAAAGTTATATTTTTGTCTCATCAGACCACATGACCTTCTCCCATTCCTCCTCTGGATCATCCAGATGGTCATTGGCAAACTTCAGACGGGCCTGGACATGCGCTGGCTTGAGCAGGGGGACCTTGCGTGCGCTGCAGGATTTTAATCCATGACGGCGTAGTGTGTTACTAATGGTTTTCTTTGAGACTGTGGTCCCAGCTCTCTTCAGGTCATTGACCAGGTCCTGCCGTGTAGTTCTGGGCTGATCCCTCACCTTCCTCATGATCATTGATGCCCCACGAGGTGATATCTTGCATGGAGCCCCAGTCCGAGGGTGATTGACCGTCATCTTGAACTTCTTCCATTTTCTAATAATTGCGCCAACAGTTGTTGCCTTCTCACCAAGCTGCTTGCCTATTGTCCTGTAGCTCGTCCCAGCCTTGTGCAGGTCTACAATTTTATCCCTGATGTCCTTACACAGCTCTCTGGTCTTGGCCATTGTGGAGAGGTTGGAGTCTGTTTGATTGAGCGTGTGGACAGGTGTCTTTTATACAGGTAACGAGTTCAAACAGGTGCAGTTAATACAGGTAATGAGTGGAGAACAGGAGGGCTTCTTAAAGAAAAACTAACAGGTCTGTGAGAGCCGGAATTCTTACTGGTTGGTAGGTGATCAAATACTTATGTCATGCAATAAAATGCAAATTAATTACTTAAAAATCATACAATGTGATTTTCTGGATTTTTGTTCTAGATTCCGTCTCTCACAGTTGAAGTTTACCTATGATAAAAATGACAGACCTCTACATGCTTTGTAAGTAGGAAAACCTGCAAAATCGGCAGTGTATCAAATACTTGTTCTCCCCACTGTATATAAAAAAAAAAATCTCCCACTGACTGAGTAAATGACCATGTGTTTTTCTCTCTCTCTCAGTGAGCGCTATGGATACTGTTATCGGCCTGTATGGAGAGACCGTTGAGGTGCCATGCAACAATGGAGCCCCCAAACCAAAGGACCTGTTCATAACAAAATGGAAATACGTAAGTTGTTCATATACACTGAGTGTACAAAACATTAGGAACACCTTCCTAATATTGAGTTTCCCCCTTTTGCCCTCAGAACAGCCTCAATTCGTCAGGGCATGGACTCTGCAAGGTATCCCACAGGGATGCTGGCCATTGTTTACTCCAATGCTTCCCACAGTCGTTTCAGGTTGGCTAGATATTCTTTGGGTGGTGGACCATTCTTGATACACAATCCATCCACCTGACAGGCGTGGCATATCAAGAAACTTATTGAACCGCATGATCATTACACAGGTGCACCTTGTGCTGGGGACAATAAAAGGCCACTCCAAAATGTGCAATTTTGTCACACAACACAATGCCACAGATGTCTCATGTTTTGTGGGACTGTGCAATTGGCATGCTGACTGCAGGAATGTCCACCAGAGCTTTTTTCCAGAGAATTTAATGTTTAGCCGCCTCCAACGTCGTTTTATTGAATTTGACAGTGCGTCCAACTGGCCTCACATCTGCAGACCACGTGTATGGCGTTGTGTGGGCGAGTGGTTTGCTGATGTCAACGTTGTGAACAGAGTGCCCCATGGTCGCGGTGGGGTTATGGTATGGGCAGGCATAAGCTA
The DNA here is from genome assembly GCF_045679555.1 of Salvelinus alpinus. NCBI lineage: Eukaryota > Metazoa > Chordata > Actinopteri > Salmoniformes > Salmonidae > Salvelinus > Salvelinus alpinus. Next base: position 24,394,743 of record NC_092106.1, read on the forward strand.
TGGACAGCAAACACAATTGCATTTTATCGATTGCAATTTGAATGCACAGAGATACCGTGACGAGATCCTGAGGCCCATTGTCGTGCCATTCATCTGCCGCCGTCATGTTTCAGCATGATGTCGCAAGGATCTGTACACAATTCCTGGAAGCTGAAAATATCCCAGTTTTTCCATGGCCTGCATACTCACTAGACATGTCACCCATTGAGCCTGTTTGGGATGCTCTGAATCGACGTGTCCAGCAACTTTGCACAACCATTGACGAGGAGTGGGACAACATTCCACAGGCCACAATCAACAGCCTGATTGACTCTATATGAAGGAGATGTGTCGTGCTGCATGAGGCAAATGGTGGTCACACCAGATATTGACTGGTTTTCTGATCCACGCCCCTACCTTTTCTTTAAGGTATCTGTGACCAACAGATGCCTATCTGTATTCCCAGTCATGTGAAATCCATAGATTAGGGCCTAATGAATTTATTTAAATTGACTGATTTCCTTATGAACTGTAACTCAGTAAAATCTTTGAAATTGTTGCATGTTGCATTTATATTTTTGTTCAGTATATATGTATACACGTCCTCTACAAGTTTTCAAGCTTCCAGAGCAGCAACAGTGTAAAAATAATGATTAGATATTCTAAAATAGCTATTAATAAGTCATAAACTAAGTCTATTTAGCTCCTTCACCATTAGTGGGTGAATGATATGTTCAATGGTTTCTATACCAAGTCCTACAGTAGTGCAGCTCAGTTAGCAATTTTTTTAAAACCCAAACTGTTTTTTATTTCCAGGACAATGGAGACCTGCTGACCCAGCTGAAAGACCAGGATGCCTCTGTCATAGCAACCGACAAGTACAAAGACCGTGTCAGCATGGCCGAAAACTCCAGCCTGCTGATTGCTGCAGCATCACTGAAGGACGAGAAGACTTTCACCTGCATGGTGGTGGCTGGGGCTGACATCTCAGAATACCCTGTCAAACTCCTTATCCACAGTGGGTACATAAGGGCAATATTGCAGCCATACTAATGCATGCTATGGAATGGGCCTTTGAGGTACAGGTCAATGCTGTGCTGTGTGATATGATGGTTAGCCAGAGTGATAGTGAGTGCTTTCTGAGATGCCTACAGCTTGTTAATGTTATTAACTGTTCTACAGAGGCTCCAACCGGAGTGGAGATCACAGCCCTAGCCGCAGAGCTGGAGATTGGCAAACCAACCCAGGTAGGTTCATATGCTTCGCTTATGCCTACATTATATTAAGCAGGAATATCAAGGGAAATTGTTCATTGGAGATGAAGTATCTTGAGGCAAACTAAAGAAGGACGGTGCGGCTGGAATGAAGAGTGCTTTGAAGTGATCCTGATGAATTAGTAAACAGCAGAATATCCCTCCTCCAATTAAAAAAACCATGGGATGGATCTAAGAGGAGGTTTAAAATACTTTGGGCATTTCATGCTACATGGGGGGGGGTTCACAAATGCAGTAGATCCACCACAGATGAGAACTAGTTTGCACAGATATTTGATCAATTAAGCAACAAAAATATTGGAATTTTATTGGGCTACTTTTATAACGTAAGGATTTTCCAACCTTTCGTATGTGTAACGCTCGTCGTGGGTGGAAGAAGAGGAGGACCAATGCGCAGCGTGGTAAGTGTCCATATTGTTTTAATAAGAATACTGATCACTGAACAAAAACAATAAAACGACAAACGAACAGTCCTGTACGGTGAAGCAAAACACAGAACAGAAAATAATCACCCACAACACACAATGACAAACAGGCTACCTAAATATGGCTCCCAATCAGAGACAACGACTGACACCTGCCTCTGATTGAGAACCATACTAGGCCCAACACATCGAAATCTAAAACAGAACAAAACATAGAAAAACAACATAGAATGCCCACCCCAACTCACGCCCTGACCAAACTAAAATAAAGACATAAAAAAGGAACTAAGGTCAGAACGTGACAGTACCCCCCCCAAAGGTGCGGACTCCGGCCGCAAAACCTGAACCTATAGGGGAGGGTCTGGGTGGGCATTTACCGCGGAGGCGGCTCTGGAGTGGGACGAGGACCCCACTCCACCATAGTCTCGGCCCACTTCTGTGACACCTTAGGAGCGGCAACCCTCGTCACCGACCCTGGATTGGAGACCCTAGTAAAGGGCACCACTGGACTGAGGGGCAGCTCCGGACAGGAGGGCGACTCCGGCAGCTCCAGACAGGAGGGCGGCTCAGGCGGCTCCTGACTGACGGGCGGCTCAGGCGGCTCCTGACAGACGGGCGGCTCAGGCGGCTCCGGACAGACGGGCGGCTCAGGCGGCTCCTGACAGACGGGCGGCTCAGGCGGCTCCTGACAGACGGGCGGCTCAGGCGGCTCCTGACAGACGGGCGGCTCAGGCGGCTCCTGATAGACGGGCGGCTCAGGCGGCTCAGGACAGACGGGCGGCTCAGGCGGCTCAGGACAGACGGGCGGCTCAGGCGGCTCAGGACAGACGGGCGGCTCAGGACAGACGGGCGGCTCAGGCGGCTCAGGACAGACGTGCGGCTCAGGCGGCTCAGGACAGACGGACGGCTCAGGCGGCTCAGGACAGACGGGCGGCTCAGGCAGCTCAGGACAGATGGGCGGCTCAGGCGGTTTAGGACAGACGGGCGGCACAGGCAGCTCAGGACAGACGGGCGGCTCAGGCGGCTCCTGACAGACGGGCGGCTCAGGCGGCTCCTGATAGACGGGCGGCTCAGGCGGCTCAGGACAGACGGGCGGCTCAGGCGGCTCAGGACAGACGGGCGGCTCAGGCGGCTCAGGACAGACGGGCGGCTCAGGACAGACGGGCGGCTCAGGCGGCTCAGGACAGACGTGCGGCTCAGGCGGCTCAGGACAGACGGACGGCTCAGGCGGCTCAGGACAGACGGGCGGCTCAGGCAGCTCAGGACAGATGGGCGGCTCAGGCGGTTTAGGACAGACGGGCGGCACAGGCAGCTCAGGACAGACGGGCGGCTCAGACAGCTCAGGACAGACGGGCGGCTCAGGCGGCTCAGGACAGACGGGCGGCTCAGGACAGACGGGCGGCTCAGGCGGCTCAGGACAGACGTGCGGCTCAGGCGGCTCAGGACAGACGGACGGCTCAGGCGGCTCAGGACAGACGGGCGGCTCAGGCAGCTCAGGACAGATGGGCGGCTCAGGCGGTTTAGGACAGACGGGCGGCACAGGCAGCTCAGGACAGACGGGCGGCTCAGGCGGCTCCTGACAGACGGGCGGCTCAGGCGGCTCCTGATAGACGGGCGGCTCAGGCGGCTCAGGACAGACGGGCGGCTCAGGCGGCTCAGGACAGACGGGCGGCTCAGGCGGCTCAGGACAGACGGGCGGCTCAGGACAGACGGGCGGCTCAGGCGGCTCAGGACAGACGTGCGGCTCAGGCGGCTCAGGACAGACGGACGGCTCAGGCGGCTCAGGACAGACGGGCGGCTCAGGCAGCTCAGGACAGATGGGCGGCTCAGGCGGTTTAGGACAGACGGGCGGCACAGGCAGCTCAGGACAGACGGGCGGCTCAGACAGCTCAGGACAGACGGGCGGCTCAGGCCTGGAGAGAGAACCTGGAGGGAGGAAACGGAGAGACAGCCTGGTGCGTGGGGCTGCCACAGGACCCACCAGGCTGGGGAGACCTACAGGAGGCCTGGTGCTTGGAGGAGGCACCGGAAGGACCGGGCTGTGGGGGATCACTGGAACTCTGGTGCGCTGCCTTGGCACCACTCCCCCAGGCTGGATGACTACTCTAGCCCGGACCCTCCAGAGTGCAGGCACAGGTTGAACCGGGCTGTGGGTGAGCACTGAGATCTGGTGCATACTACGCGCACCTCTCCCTTAGGCTCAATTCCCACATTCGCCCGGCACGAGCGGAGCGCAGGCATAGGACGCACTGCACCCTCCCAGCGCCCCGGAGACACAGCACACAGAGCCGGCGCAGGATACCCTAGACCGAAACGGCAATACGCCCTGGCTGGATGACCACACTCGCATGACACTTTCGGGGGGGCTGTCCTATAGCGCACCGGGCTATGGGCGCGTACTGGCGACACCGTGCGCTTAACCGCATAACACGGTGCCTGACCAGTAACGCGCTGCTTACAATAAGCACGAGGAGTGGGCTCAGGTCTCCAACCTGACTCTGCCACACTCCCCGTGTGCCTCCACCAAATAACTTTTTGGGGCTGCCTCTCGTGCCTGTCGCGCTGCCGTGCTGCCTCCGCTCAGCTTTCGCTGCCTCCAGCTCTGCCTTGGGGCGGCGATATTCCCCAGCCTGTGCCCAGGGTCCTTTTCCGTCCAAAATCTCCTCCCATGTCCAGGAGTCCAGGACTCACTGCTGCCCGATACCACACTGCTTGGTCCTTGGTTGGTGGGTGATTCTGTAACGACTCTCCTCTTCTTCTGACGAGGAGTAAGAGATATCGGACCAATGTGCAGCGTGGTAAGTGTCCATATTGTTTTAATAAGAATACTGAACACTGAACAAAAACAATAAAACAACACATAAACAGTCCTGTACGGGGAAGCAAAACACAGAACAGAAAATAATCACCCACAACACACAATGACAAACAGGCTACCTAAATATGGCTCCCAATCAGAGACAACGACTGACGCCTGCCTCTGATTGAGAACCATACTAGGCCCAACACATAGAAATCTAACAACAGAACAAAACATAGAAAAACAACATAGAATGCCCACCCCAACTCACGCCCTGACCAAACTAAAATAAAGTCATAAAAAAGGAACTAAGGTCAGAACGTGACAGTATGCCCTTGTGGATTGTTCTAAAATAGGATTTTTCCGCATTTTTCCTCACTTTGTTTTATCGTCTGCACAGCTAGGGCAGTGCAGCGCCCCTGATGCCAACCCAGCTGCCAACATCACATGGTTCAAGAACAAGAAACATCTGGTGGCGGATGGGAAAGGTACGTTATTGAAGTTCTGATGGATTATTTACAAGTGGTAAACAACTGCAGGGGGCTGAAGATTGCACATTCACACATTTCACTTGTTTGGTGTGAGATTCCACAAGAAGCGAGTAGTGAAATATCCCCTCTCGAGCTACATATTTTCTTCAATTCTCATAAATGTGTCTGTTTCTACAGGATCCAAAATGTCAGTAACTTGGTGATCATATTATTGTTTATCTGTGTGTCGATATGCTACTCTGTAACCATACCATTTCTAATCAGTATTGTTGTTATTTTTAGGCATTATAATCAGTTCCAAAGTGAAGGTGGACGAAGTCACTGGCCTCACCACCACTTCCTCCACTCTTCAGTACACAGCTGAGAAGGGAGACACAGATGCTCTGTTCACCTGTGGGGCCCTGAACGCATTGTCCTCCCCAGTCTCCTTCACTGTCACCTGTAAGTAACCAGAGAGCCACCAAACTACTCCAACTACCTAAAATAGCCCAACTACCTAAACTGCTCCAACTAACTACCCAAACTATCCCAACTACCTAAAAGGCCCCAACTAACTAGCCAAACTGCCCCAAAGACCTAAACTTCCCAAACCAACCTCAAACTCCCTCAACTACCCTTACTACCTAAACTACCCAAGATGCCCCAGCTACCTTAACTGCCTCAACTATCCTAACTGCCTGTAACTGCCCTAACCCGACACAACTTCCCTAACCGCTGTCTGTCCTAGGAAGGCTATTGATTTGCTATCAGCCTCAGCAGCCAGCAGTCAGTGTATCGACAACCAGATTGATGGCTGTTTTATTTTCAAGTTATAGTCCGATCATTTGTGCCTCTGTGGCTCTTTTCTTGCAGCCCAGACAGACAAGAATAATGACACAATAATGACACTAATTTAAAAATTATGTGTCCATGAGTCTGTTGTGGGAGTGATTCGGAGCGTAGCGTTCGAGGAATAGCATAGTCGATGTTATTCACTCAAAATGGCCCTTTCAATAGGACCTATCAGGGCTCAGCGGCTGTTTGAATCCTGTTTTTAAAGAAATGTTGGCAATTTGGCCTGTCTGGAGCAGCATCATTGATGTTTGAAAGGAAAATTTTGTCTAGTGCCTCGGGGTGTGGCTGCCGTTCGACCAGCTCCGCCGCTGCATTCAAAAGCAGCCATCGCCACAAGAACATACTCAGAAATGGAGTGTACAGCCCTGAGGACTTCACTAGCTTGGCTAGTCTGCTTACTGTGATGGTCTCAGAAGCCCTGTCTGCTCAGGGTCACTGTGTTTCAGGTCTCAGCCTCAGTCTCTCCTCTCTCCATCTCTGCTGTTCTCTTGCTCCTGTTCTCTCTCTCCTGGTCTTTCTCTCTCTCCTCTCCCTACAGACCCCACAGAGAGGGTCAGTCTACATGTCATTTCTAAAGGGCCCCTTATGGAAGGAGACAACGTGACTCTGAAGTGCAAGGCCGACGGGAACCCACTTCCCACCAGCTTCAACTTCCACATTCAGGCAAGCTCTCAATGACATGACTCCACTATCCTCCCACACAACCAGAAACCCCACCTGGCATATGCCCTTAGTTCCTAATCTGACCCCTTTAATTACTTGCCTTCTACTGCCATTGTCCTCTTTAACCCAGTCAAACCCTACACCTGGTCAAACTCTACATGTCTTACACTATCCACCCTGTCTGTGAAGCGCTACATTAACCTAGACTCAAGCCCATCTGAGAGTTTCAAAATGTATCCCTTCCTTATGTTCCTAAAGAGAAAGGTGGTGAAGGTGGAGAACTCTGACTCCTACACTGTGACTGATGTCACACGTGACAGCACAGGGGAATACAAGTGTTCTATCATTGACAATGCCAAGATGGAAGACTCCAAGAACATTACCATCAATTGTAAGTCACTCTTTATCTACAGATATCTTGATCAATGTTTTAAGCTAGCTAGCATTAGTTCTTCAATTAAGTTATGTATTATCTTCAACTGAAATACTGCCAGCAATTTATTTAACAATGCTAGGCCAGCAATGGATTCATGGGAAATACCAGCCATAATGATAGCCCATTTCCTGCTACTATAGATTGCGTTTGGAATTGTGTGGGAAAATTACTTATCATCTAATTCATAATTCATTCTTTGTCCGGCTGTATAAAGTCATTAGGGTTATTTTTCTAAAAGGGGAACATTGTCAGAGTATATTTCCGTTTGCAACCGCATCCCTCAGCAGGAAAGGACATACGGTTTGTTAGAGAGAATAGAAGCCGAGCATCTCGTCTCACGCTGTGAGGTGAAAATACTTGGAAAGCTCACGTCCTTTAATGCGTTAAATAAGCTGGATCAATGCTGACGTGCTGAGGCTTCTATAGGGAGCTGATATGGTTTTCAACAGGAGTGCTGTGGCCCCTTCTCCTCGAGGCGGTTAACTGCCTGTTTACAGTGTGTCTTTCTCCTCCCTTCCTCCCTTTCAGACCTGGATATGAGTTTGAGCCCCTCTGGGAAGGTCATGAAGAGCACCGGCGAAAGCTTGGCTCTGAACCTGCAGACCGATGCGTCTGGAGAACTCAGGGTGTCCTGGACTAAGGTAAGACTAAACAGTACCAAAGTTTTTATAAGGCCTAGATTTATGTTTTTGGTTGGAAATGGGTGATAAAACCTTATCAAAGCAATAAGATGACTTCAGCGTGTTTTTCATAATTTAAATGTATGTGAAGGGCGCCTAGCGGTAAAGAGCATTGTGCCAGTAACCAACAGATCGCTGGTTCAAATCCCCGAGCCGACTACATGAAAAATCTGGCGATGCATCCTTGAGCAAGGCACTTAACCCTAATTGCTCCTGTAAGCTACTCTGGATAAGAGTGTCTGCTAAATGACCAAAATGCAAATGTAATGGTTGATCTTATATCATTCCAGGACAATGGCAAACTAGACAAAATCCCTAAGTTTGACAAGCTGACCTACTCTGATTCTGGAAAGTATGAGGTTGTGGTCACCATGGGCGCTCTCATCAAGAAAGCCTCTTTCGAGCTGGTCGTTGAAGGTAAAGACTTTGGGACATTTACTCAGTTAAGGCTTTTGTGCTCTTACTGGGCACATTCAACACTGTTTTTCAAAGATAGATTTTTGTACCTGTTCCTAATGATAGACTTTTATTCAAAGATACTGATTCCCCAGTAGCTGTTTCACTTCAGGGAGAGGCTTTCTCCATATTTGTTTGTGTTGTCCATACATCATGTGGTGTTGTTGCATGGCATGGTGCGATCATTTTCTTGTTCGTTTTGGTGTAGCTGAGGAGGCCATGCGTCTTCTTGCAGGTATTCCAGTCATCCGGCGGTTGGCCAAGCAGCGTGGCGAGGACGGCCAGCACAAGGTACTGACCTGCGAGGCTGAGGGCTCCCCCAAACCCACTGTGGCCTGGAGCGTCAACGGCACCTCGGTATGAACAAACACAGACATCTTCACTAAGGTGCCAGGACACTCCACTGACACACAGGAGGTGACATTAGACTTCACACTCACAGGGACACTCATTATACAGATCACACTGTATTTATCCATCAGTTACTGTAAAACGCACAACACCCTTATCTATCCTGGAATAGCAGCAAAGACTCACAAAATCCTTAGTTTATCTGGAATTCTCTCAAAGCAACACCTTGTGCCATGCACCCATTTTTCTGTGGCATGCCACCACATGAACGGAACGGAACACACAAATCCTCGCCATCTTTCCGGATGTGTTACTGCCGATATGAAAGCAGCTCCTGACCTTATAAAAACAGTCAATTTAAGCTTCCTTTTATTGGAATCTGTCAGGAAGCAAGGGAACTCTAAATCTGGGAGGTTTACAGTCAATGAACCTTTGGATGTCTTTGTAGTGAATCAGTGCTTGTGGTATTTTACTGTCCACACTATTTCAGACAGACAAACTTCCCCCATAATGTCTTTCACTATGTTACTATTTGTGACTTCCTAAGTAACTTCTCTTCTTGAACATTTTCTGACTGACACTTCCCAAACTGATGGGCTCAGTGTTTTTGTAGATAGGTTTCCTTCTCTCAGATGCACACCACGTTTATTATGCATTGGTCTGTCATGAAGACAAAGGATTTTTGTTCTTGGCGTACCTGAGCCTGTGTGTGTGTGTGTGTGTGTGTGTGTGTGTGTGTGTGTGTGTGTGTGTGTGTGTGTGTGTGTGTGTGTGTGTGTGTGTGTGTGTGTGTGTGTGTGTGTGTGTGTGTGTGTGTGTGTGTGTGTGTGTGTGTGTGTGTGGTCATGGGACATGACCACACACACACCCATTGGGTCTGCATGATCAATCCACTCCAAAGCTGCACTGACCTCTTTCAATGAATATTCTACGGCTGAGTCACTCACACACAGTAATTTAGTCACAGCTCACATTTCTGCGCATCTGGGGACAAACACACCAGTGCATTCAAAGTTTAGAGTTCTATAAAACCTGTTCACAGTAAATAGGATAAGACATCAAATGTAAACTTAGTGCTGGCTCTTTTCATAGCAGACGCACCATATCGTATTCTTAGAAGATGTGAAAAGGGTGTTGCCTGTTTGTTTGGGGGTTTCTCTAGTCCTCTGCCTCTATGCCCTGAAGGTACTCCTTATCACGAATAGGTTGAGCCTCACGAAAATACAACACCACCTCCTAGTGGTAGTACATGAAATATACATATTTTATTTGATTCTAGCAACATTCATTATGCCATGGAATAATATAAGATTCCATATATTCCTCGCAATATAATTCTATGACATGCATCTTTGTGCTATTACTGGAGAGGAAGCAGCTATGTTCTGCATGGCATTTAAATCTCCATCAGATACACAAGATATACGATAAGCCATTGTACACTAACAGCTGCGTCTATTTAATTTTCAGGCTGATGAAAGTCCCTACGTCAATGGGAAGATCTCACACAAGCTGACCATTGTGCCTACAGTCAACCTGACCGTTGTCTGCACTGTGTCCAATGAGCTTGGCCAGGACACCAGGGCTATTAACGTGTCGACCTGTAAGTACAGTGTGGTGGTATGGCCTAAAATTCCCTGTCCTATCCCCTTCCTTCCTCTCTAAAGGGTAACTCACTAATCCTTGTGTGGATCTGGTCGATCACCCTCTCCTGATGCTAACAAATTCCCCCACTGTCTGTATGCATGATGATTAGTAAAAAAGTATGGAAATGTTTTATGGAGGGAACCTTGGCCATGGGGACCTAGTTCTTGTCTCTAGCCAACCTAAAACATGCTACTATGCATACTGGACATACTGTGCATGCTCCTTGGCAATAATTTCCCTTTGGTTTCTGCAGTATTTGATTAGATAAATCAGTACAGACAGCCATATCTCACTCATCTTTGTGTTTTTGGAAAAGCATTTTTCCCTTTTTCATTCTTCTCCCTCACTTTTGGTCTGTTTGTCAGGATGCTGGACTCTATCCTTTCCCCCCTCTGATGTCATGTTCTCAGTTTGCATGCGACCAGGAAATCTAAACAACCAACACCGTGTTACAGTCAATCTAGAGTCTAACATAGCCGATAACACACTGTCTGACCAATAACATTATACAGTATACTTAATTGATTTCTGGGTTGGACGTTAATATAACTTTATATCTGATTTCAGTATTTGAGGAGGTGAGAATGGATAAACAAGGTAAGTTGTGATGATCTTATTTAACATTTCCTGTAGCAAGATGGAGGAGAGGAGGGATTCTGTAGAAAAATATATAAGCTTCCCAGAGAAAGTGGAATCTGCTATTGTGCATTATACCCTCCAGAGCACAATCTCAGATTAACATCATCCACAAATTGCCCCACTGCTGAAACGCTGTTGAACAACAAGATGTGGTGCTGGGGGTGTAGGAAATATTTGTTAAGATAAACATACACATTCTGAGGATCAGAAGGAGTGGAGCCACCAGCATCCTGACAATCTCTCAATGTTATCCATCCTTTCATTTGCCAAAATTGTATTTATTACATGTTCACAAGGAGCAGTTCACATTTATCTAAATCATAATACAGAAGGTTACAAATTCTATAACAACCATTGAATTTTGCAGCATGAATGTGTATACCTTATTCATTCATATGTATTCGTTGACATTTATACACAGGTGTGGGGAGTAACTGATTACATGTAATCAGTTACATGTAAACTGATAATTTTTTCTTCTTCTGTAATCAGTTACATTACCAGCAAAAATATTGTAATCAGATTACAGATACTTTTGAAAAAGTAGATTATTGGATTATTTTTAAATGTAGAAAGGATGTTTTGTGAAAAAATACATTGACACCTTTCTATTTTCTTAATGACATTCAATTCAGCATTGAAAAAAGGCCCACGTTTAACTCCATTGGCCTCCCACAGTGAAAAAGCTGAAATTCACTACTTTCGTTGATCTGCTTGCTCTGCTCTCATATTTATCCTCATGTTTTACCATTTTATTTTGGGACTCAAGTTTGTTCCACCTGAGTGTTTTACTTGCCATTACTGTGATATGTTGTTGTTGTTTATCTACCTTAGTTGAATGCACTGACTGTAAGTCGCTCTGGATAAGTGTGTCTGCTAAATGACCAAAATGTAAGTGTTTTGCAAGTGTTCATTTTTACATTTACATTTTTGGTCATTTATCAGACACTCTTATCACACCATTGTCAGCAGACTTCTGATACCAATGCAGGATGAAAGAGGGACACAAAATTGTGAACCACTATAAAATAAATGGTATAGAAAAGTATATATATATTTTTTTGTAATACAGGTCTCGAAAGTATATTGTTACCAAATACATTGGATGTAGTAGTTCAGGCTGGTGAAATACAAAATACTCAAAAGTAATTGAAATACGTCCATCTCTGGTCAGAGACCACTAATGATGACACACCAAATGCGTTTGATCGATCCTTTTTGTCTTCTTCTAATGCCTCTTAAAAGTTAAGTAATCAAAAAGTAAGTATTCAGATTACATTACTGAGTTTGGGTAATCCAAAAGTTACGTTATCGATTACAGTTTTGGACAGGTAACTCGTAACTGTATCAGATTACATTCCGAAAGTAACCTACCTAACCCTGTTTATACATACGCAAATTTATTTTTTGCAGTCTCTTAATTTGCAGAATGTTCACTCCTTGTTTCTGATGTTTCTCCTCTCTCTCTGTGCCTTTACAGGCTCATCAGATGACAGTGACACAACAAAGTTGGTGGTGGGAGTTATTGTTGGTCTGCTCCTGGCCACTGTAGTTGTGGGTCTAGCATACTGGCTGTACCTGAAGAAATCCAAGTAAGTTAATTAAATCAAAATGCCATTCCATTCATATATAGCATGTTATGGTGATGTATGTATTATTATTGGAGGGCTGTGATTTGTGTTAAACAACCTGATTTGTGTTAAAAGGCAAGGCAGCTGGAAGACTGGTGAGAAGGAGGATGGATCCACTGAGGAGAGCAAGAAACTGGAGGAGAAAATAGAGGAGAAGCTGGAGGAAAACAGCCAGAAAGTTGAGGTGTAAAGAAAAGGAATGTTTAAAGAATGAGAGAAAAAAAAGGTAAAGAACATGTCTTGAAAAACACGTCTATTACTGTATATTATAATATTTACTTCTTATGTTTTAGATTAAAAGATGCCGTTAACATCATCACAATTTTTCTGCAGTGCGGAAGCGGCAACTAGAAGCTTTTGCTCACTTCTGTTAAAATTTGAAAAGGGGGCATTGAACTGGATGAAGACCATTTGGATTTGGACTTATCCACAAAACTTTATTTCCTCTGAATATTGAAAGAAAAAAACTGTCTAAATGAAAGGATATGTGTTGTACATAAGCCTAAATTGTCTGCGCTATGGATAAAATGTGTTAACTTTCCTTTGTAATAGTTTTTGTTTCAAGTGTTGGTTAAGAAGGATTTGGTCAAATTGAGAAAAATGCCAATTGGAGTGTTTGGCTTGGATTTAATTAACGTTATTGCTATTAGAATAACTACTGGACCAGATGCCTTTTCTGTAAGGATGTGTGCATTGACCTATACCTCCCTGACCCTCAATGCATTATAGAGGATCTGAAGGTCTTCACCGCTGTTCCATCTCAGTTCCATATCATCAACACAACCAAACACCCATTAACACAACCGAACGCAGTCAATACATTTTGTCAATTTTTTATGGAACATACACTGCCATTTTGTGTAGTCTCCATTGGAAAAATAAACTGTTGAATATTTTAATGAAAGGGCTAAGGGAAGGGTATAGGCTACATAACTAGCTTTAGTTGTAACGTAATATGAGTTAAGCATTATACCAAGATGCATCACTTTGCATTGCAGGAAGTAGAAGATCTGTTGTACAAATTATTTCATGACATGTTACATGGTTCCTGTTTGTTTTTTGTACATTTTTGCCATCAAAAGTATCAGGAGATTGAGTGATGCTGTTAGGCATGCAGTACACTCTGACCATCTGTTTGTGTATCAGTGGGTTGTGTTTAGTTTGGACATAACCACTACATTACAGAATATGTCTTATCTCAGTTGTATTCATAGTGTTAAATTCTGTGCTTTTATGTCATTTTTTATGTGTAAAGAGACAAGTTGTCCAGCAGTTGCATACTTCACAACTTAGGTCAGGGTTATGAGTAGCATTTACTGAACCTGCAAATATATCAGACCTAGATGTAAATGTGATTTGTTTTGGTTATTTTTAGCTATTTATATTGTTCAAGATTACAAGGTTAGCATCTCTGTTAGTTATATTCAATTATTCTCACAAATTTAACCACTTAGCTTTAAAGGTACTGAACAATTGATAGTAATTTCTTGCAGTTATTTGACAATAATAATTATAATGTAAGCCTTCTGTGGATTTTGAGCCTTCTGTAGATTTCTATGAGATTTACCACATATCTCATACTGTCAGCTTGCTGTTTGTGTCCTACGTTGTAGTTAATGTGAAACCAACAAATTGGAAATAAGACCAAAGAGGGTAAATATTGCCATGCAAGTATTGTAAATACTGGCTTTTGTTTTTGTACTTTTGTTTAAAATAAAGTGTAGCCTACATTTTGAAGACTCATGTTAAAGAATGTTTTGTTGGCTCTGTCATTCTGCTCACAATACATCATAAAAAGTATCGCCATCAGATATCTTTGAGAATAGGTACATATACACCCCAAAATCCCAGAGAATCAGTCGCTATTCATTCGTATCATCCATAAATCCATATTTTACAATTGGACCACTATTAGGCATTCCTCAACACTAATAGCAGGGCACTGGTAAGTCAATTCAGAATCACACAGGACCATGATAATCAGAAATCCAGAACGGCACATAGAAAGGATGTATGCTGCCATCCATTGGCCAAAGAACATAGCACAAGGATTTGCTTCATCATCATTCAGAGATTAAAAATGTTACTAATAAGATCCCACTTGGATATTTCAATCAGGTTGCTTTCAGTAGTTTGATCTGATTTATGAATATCTTGTCACATGTTAAATGTTACTAGTAAATTCATGTCAAGAGTCAAGTTTTGCAAAACTGAGTTCATAGAACCTTAGAGAACCTTTAAGCTGACAGCCATACAATATAGGCTAAAGATAAATAAAATGTGGATGCCCTTTATACAGCTAGTCTGCTGTCCTGATCAGGAATGTACTTTACAGATGGGTTCTTCTATGCAACAATATCACACAGCTTGTTTATACTCAGGAATCATGATGTCAAGTCTGACTGTAAAAAAGACTAGGTCTGTATGTCTTGCATTTCATTTTCTGAAAATGTGCTATTGCAGTCATACAGTTTTATTACTGTCTCAAACATGGATGCAATAAAGTTTGGCAAATTCCTGCAACACAACTAACTATTCATGCATTTTTTTCGAATTTAGAAATCCTATCTAGATTATTGTATTCTACTTTAGAATGTTATAATTCAATTGAGACAATTTATTCATTAGAATTACTGATTGATTGACAGCATACAACGTTTAATCTATGGTTGAATTATCCTCGCCATTGGTTCATCCGGGGATTTGATAGATTGATTGACAGTTGTCATAGTAACAACTCAGGCAATCGCCATTTTGTCAGAGTCTTTTCAAATGTTGTCCCTTCCCGCCGGAATAATGCAATCACTGGATATACCTTTGACATTTGTGTTGAAAACGATGCGTCGAATGGATCGGATTAGGACAAGTAAAAGGCAAATGATTTAGCATAGTTTAAATATATCTAGTGGGAGCCGCACTTATAGTTGCCAGTGTTTCTGGTCTACCGGGCCGGTTCACTGCGCAGGTTTGGGACGCGCGCCATTTTGTGAAAATTGACATACATTTTTTTGTCCAAAATAAGCGTGTATCTTAGGGCATGATATTGGTTTCATATTTTGGGGTCTTCATTATTTTTCGTTATGGATGCCTACGTCCGTGTTTCCCGTGGTGAGCTTGCAAGAAAACGGAACAATTTGAATGTAGCTACCTTTTATTTAGCGTTTGAATTCCTAGCTACAGAATCGTGTTAGCTAACTGGCTAACCGTCGCTAGTTAATAGTAGCCACGTTCGTTTAGTCAACTAGATAGCTAGCTGGCGCTAGTCGTCAGCTGATGCTAGTCGAAGTTGGGTGGATAACAAATTTTGTTGGTTGGGGACGCATTTGATCGTCAAGAAGTTTTACTTGGATGGCCATTTTTTTTTACTTGGTTTGCCAGTGGAGAAGACTTTTCACCTTCGCGTTTCGGGAATTAGGTTGACTGTGACTGACTTAACTTAGCCGACGACAGTGGGGGCGGAGAAGCTCAAGCTGGATAAGTTGCCCTATCATACAGGTTAATTGACTTTAAATGAAGATCGTGCCATCAGAGGTGAGCCCGTGTATGAAGCTGACTATGTGTGTTGTGTAAAAAAGGTAGCTAACGTTACATGGGTGGTAATTAGCTAATGTAACTTACGGTCATCTAGCTAACGATCAGCAGCAACCATTGCATTGGCCGGATGTCGTAAGAATGTTGCTAACATTAGCCAGTACAGATTCGCTAGCTAACGTTAGCGCTCTGGATCTAGGTACACCTAACATTTTTTAAACCTAGCTAGTTAGCTAAAAAAAAATCTAACAGCATTGTCCTTTAGTTGTAACTAACGTTAGCTAATATTATCTAGCGGCTAACGTTACGTCAAAGTGTTAACGTAAGTTCACAGCCAGCTAACGTTAAGTATTTATGGGCAAGCAAAGCTGACGCGTTAACTACCGTAGCTAGCTTACGTTAACCTGTTAGAAAGTTGGGCGCAAGATAACGTGGTAGCAAACGTTTGAATATACGATCGTTAGCCAGTTAACAATTAGGGCCCATAACCAGCGTTATTGGCTTGCTAGTTAACTAACTCGCTAACTGGTCATCTAACGTAGCTGGCTAGTAAGCTAACGTTAGGCCCATACAGATCACTCGCAGAAGACATCGTCACTGCACTCACTGGCGTGAGGAAACGGATTGCTTGCCTTAACGTACCAAAGCTAGATGGGTAACGTTAGCTACTGAGTAAGCTAGCTATGTAGTATTTGTCATTGTAGACGAAGCCAGACTGCCACCGACAACTGCTCTCGAGAAGGCTAAACTGATGATTTGCTTTCGAAATTCCAACCATGGCGAGAAATACTCCATCACCTGTGAGTAGCTAGCTAACAGTTAACAATTCCTTATTTTGAATTGATGACAGGCCGTTTTGAGTGTGCAAGTATGTAGCAAAACTGAATATTTTTAATAAATAAAAAATGTTATAGGGTAGACAGTTAGATATGAAGTTACATACAACACTTAAAATTCGAAATTAAACTATATTTCCATGTAGATAGGCCTGTGTTCATGCTTAAACTCCATAGTCATGAAAGGAACTGTTCAGAAGACGGTCCTGAAAACGGAATGTTTCGATCGTTTATGCTTCACAAGCAATTACCTTGGTTATCCTTAGTGGTACAGTTGGAAGCATTATCTTTACTTTATATGCACAGTTCTGAATAATTTAAATGGTGTACAGTTTGTGTTCAAAACACTTTTGCGTTGCAATGTGGGCTTGTACTGCATATCATATTTAGCAAGCATTCCCACACTAAAACTACTTAAGCTCACTGTCTATACATAATGTAATATTTTATTAGCTAGTTGCTGTTGAGTCATTCGGGTCATCTTCATGACATGTGTATATAAAGTTAATGAAACTCCAGAACTTTGACAATGACTAAAGACATTCTGAGAGGAGATCTCTAGTTTTACTAGGTCACAACAATGGTCAAGCTGATTTGACCTGCTTGTTCGGGTGGCACCTGTTTTGGTGTGAAACCATGTTTCTGAACTGTTCTTGCAAAAAGTCAACAGCCTCATACATCATAGATTTATAAGGTTATTTGTGTTAGGCATGTTGAGAATCATTGGTTCACTGAGATTAACCAGACTGACTGGGAAAAGGTGATTGTTGGAGTGATTATAGTTTTCTAAATTTACAAGATATGTGCATTTTACTATCCAGTAGTTTCAATTTTTTGCCCTTGCCTTTGCAATGTTTTGGTATTTTTCCTCCCTATTTTTTCCGTCAAGTTTTTGTTCTTTTGGAAAGTAAATCCCACCTAAAATGCACAGTCAATGAATGATACTTATCTCCTTTTTGTTCTTTATAGTGGGTTGTGGTTTGCTGCTGGACTCTCCTTCCAGGATGATATGACATTTTACAGGAGACGATGCATCCAGGTTAGCTGCAATA
The DNA here is from genome assembly GCF_045679555.1 of Salvelinus alpinus. Taxonomy (NCBI): domain Eukaryota; kingdom Metazoa; phylum Chordata; class Actinopteri; order Salmoniformes; family Salmonidae; genus Salvelinus; species Salvelinus alpinus. The sequence goes on from NC_092106.1 coordinate 24,412,468, forward strand.
ACTGACATATTTTATCTTTCGTGGGGAGGAGGCACTCTTCTTAATTCCCCCCCACAGCCTAACCATATCTTGTCAATCAGAAATATACATGAAACATAATACTTCAATTATTAAATAAATTACCTGCTTACTTCAAAAACAACTTTCAGTTGTCTGTCGGTGCAAAGCAAATTGCACATGAAGACATTTCCACCATAAATGATGTCAGTCACAATAGAGTTATATTATTTATTAGACTTTCCACATGTTCAAATTCAGTCTCTTTCAATTCTTGATTACCACTGCCTTGTCGTGTTCCTCTCGACCATTACAGTGCATTCTCCCTGGAATTTTGGTTGCATTATTAAGTTTACAATTTGGAATTGGGATTACATGAAATGGAGTGAAGTTTAAAATAGAACCATGGTGCACCTCAAGATGTCAGCCAAGAAAGTGGAGAAGAAGGAAAGAAATGCCAGTCATCCTTGGACTAGTCTTTTGCATTTAGTGAGCTTGGAAGCATGCTCGAACAACTGGCAAGCTTTGTTGAACAATTACACAAAGGACAAGTGTGAACTGACCAGCCCCAGATATAATAATAGTACATAATTATACAAAGGCCTATATAATATTAAATGTACAATATTATACATATGTCACAATTTATAAAGTATAGTACTGTACTACTTATCGTGATTAAGTAGTAGGGTTAGAATAGGCTACCATATTAGTTTTTGTCAGATTCTGAGGTCACCCCCACAATCAGTTATACCTAATACATGTTTTATTATTGTAAGTATGACATGTCAGAAATTGCATATTACAATTGTATAATTCTAAACTGGATTCTCCTGCACTAGCTACTGTACATTTTTATTTCAAAGGTTTTTCTAATATCTATCTGTCTGGATATGTTTGTTCCTCCACAGCTGGGTCAGCTCTGTCTCTAGTGCTCTCAGATGGAGTGCAGGTTTTGGGCTGTGCTGCTATTTTGCTGCCAGGCTCTAGTGTGCTGAAAGCGGCCTCTAAGTGTGCCAAAGTTCAATTTTATTTCTTGTTTATTTCTTGGTTTCTCATTGGAAAATGGGAGCTGCTCTGCCCTGGCAACAAAAGTAGGTTATTTGCATACTGCGTTGTGATTGGCCTGTGCGTTGATGGGCTTGCCAAATCACGCTGTATCTCTGTGGTGATAGGCTATGCTAATTAGGTGCTGTTGCTGGGATTCTGAATAGTGGTTACTGTGTAGCGCTGGTGAATTGTGTTTTCTGGTGAGAGATGCTGATAGATGAACAAGCTATGTAATAATTTTCTGATTCCTTTTCACATAAAGAGAAGGATGATTTACTTCCCAGGGTGTATTGATATTTCCTTTTTATTCCTGATTTAAAAGTACATATTTTACAGCACCCCCCCCCACAAAAAGGCTAATGAAAATATAAATGCCTATATTTTCTTTACCATATGAACATGTTTTTATGTGTGTATATATGTATGTGTTATTTTTTTATTTTATTTTTTTGCCTTTACACAATGTACAAGGGCACAGATATTTTGTGTTATTACAAGTATAAGCCAAGAACTTCCATTTGATACAAAGAGGCCCTCATGGAAGCTAATACAACAAACATACCATATATCATTTGAATAATAGGACTATTTAACAGTAATTTCATGGGCCTGTATGTCTTCCTACTCATGTCAATGTATGAGGTAAATTACACTGACCGTAACATGTTAGTTAGAATATATCACCCTTGCCTAGTTAAATAAAAGTTTGAATTTATCAACATCGAATTGTAGATAATCATTGAGCTTCATACTGCATAGTAAGGGTTAAAGGTCAGTGTGCTGAAGTGTCTTACACTTCTAGACCTCTTGAAGTGGTATTTTAGATCAGTTTGTCAAGGCAGGAAACCTTCCATTGACAGAAATCAGTCTGGAAAATTTTATTGAGTTGTCACTACTTCAGGGGAAGTTTGTATAATGTATAATTTTTTTTACAATTTCAGTGTTAATTCATGTCAATGTTGATTTCTTTCAGGAGGAGAGACTTCAGCATGCAAACCTTCGTCCGTCCGGCTTGCGCCCTCTTTTTCTTTCCACGCTGCTGGTCTTCAGATGGCTGCTCCAATGCCCCATACGCACCAGCAGTACAGTGACCGCCACCAGCCGAGCACTGACCAAGCTGCTGCGGTCCTACCGTACAGCGACCAAACGCAACAGCTCACTGCCAACCCGGTATACAAGCAACACAGAAACCTTTCAATTTGTTAGACACAAACGTTAAAAAATGTATAAAATCATACACTTTTTAATACACACACGTGCACAATAGAAATCAGAACTTTAACTAGCCTGTCATTTCGATTGAAAAATGTAAGAAATATTTTTTGTGTTGTCAGAGATCATGGTTTTTTTTGGTGTGATTTGTTGTTACAGAGGCACATGCCCCAGTGCTTTCGTGACCCTACTTTGGCTCCCCTGCGGAAGCTCTCTATAGACCTTATCAAAACCTATAAACAGATCAATGAGGTGAGACTGGTTTCTGCTGTTCAATGTACTGCAATTGTCACAAAATTTCATATTTGAGTGTTTGAATTGCAGATGTAACAAACAATGCAAGTTTAGAATATTTTTCATATTCTCAGTTAGATCAGGAAGTACATAAGCTCATGTCTGTATTTGGTTTCTTTCCTGGACTTTAGGTCTATTATGCAAAAAAGAAGCGACGGCACCAAACAGGTCAGGGTGAAGACTCCAGTCACAAGAAAGAGAGGAAGGTCTTCAATGATGGCTACGACGATGACAACTACGATTACATTGTCAAGAATGGGGAGAAGTGGATGGACCGCTATGAGATTGACTCCTTGATAGGCAAAGGGTCATTTGGACAGGTACACTTTTATAAATGATTATTCCCATGATCAACTTTGGAAATTGCTCTCATTTTGAGCACTTGGGCAGCTAGTGCTTAATAAAACAACAAGAAAATATGTTGGTGTTTTTTCTCTCTTTTGGATTGCTGTAGGTTGTAAAAGCTTATGACCGTGTAGAGCAGGAGTGGGTTGCCATCAAGATCATCAAGAACAAGAAAGCTTTTCTCAATCAAGCCCAGATTGAAGTGCGCCTCCTAGAGCTCATGAACAAACATGACACTGAGATGAAATACTACATAGGTAATGCACTCTAGTGCTTCTCTGTTGTACAAGCCATTATGGTGCACTGTCATGTTTTAAACTAATCTCTCTTGAATGTGTATCAGCCACACCTGACTCACACTATTTCTCCTGTCATGTAGTTCACCTGAAACGTCACTTCATGTTTCGGAACCACCTCTGCCTGGTGTTTGAGATGCTCTCATACAACCTGTACGACCTGCTGCGAAACACCAACTTCCGTGGTGTCTCTCTCAACCTGACCAGGAAGTTTGCTCAGCAGCTTTGCACTGCGCTGCTGTTCCTGGCCACACCCGAGCTCAGCATCATCCACTGTGACCTGAAGCCAGAGAACATCCTGCTGTGCAACCCCAAGAGGAGCGCCATCAAGATAGTGGACTTTGGCAGCTCCTGCCAACTGGGACAGAGGGTATGCTAATCTACTTATTGTCTTGGTCCAAAAGAGTTTAACCTTGTATCTTGCACAAGTCTCATTTTTTGCGTATATTCTGTATACCTCTGCCATATGTTCTGTTTTCAAGATTGTTGTAACGCTGATGTCTATAATGATATTGATAAGAATGGGTTGTGGTTGACTCTTTCTCCTTCCTCAGATATACCAGTACATTCAGAGTCGTTTTTACCGCTCCCCAGAGGTGCTGCTGGGCATGCCCTATGACCTGGCCATCGACATGTGGTCCCTTGGCTGCATCCTGGTGGAGATGCACACTGGGGAGCCCCTCTTCAGTGGAGCCAACGAGGTACAGTGTGCTTGACTGACTAGCTGGAGGTTGTTTTAAATATAGCCAACTTTGAGTGAATAAATTTGATACATGCAATTAACATTTAATCCATGGCGATATTTGTTCTGTTCTATAATTCTCAGGTGGACCAGATGAATAAGATAGTTGAAGTTCTTGGTATCCCCCCCAATCACATTATGGACCTAGCCCCAAAAGCCAGGAAGTTCTTTGAGAAGCTATCGGATGGCACATGGAGTGTTAAGAAGACCAAAGATGGCAAAAGGGTGAGTCTGCTGTAGTTCCCTTCTCAATGTGGTGTCCTAACATTGGCTTTTAGTAGTGTTGTGTATTCAGGTTCAAGTACCTGACAATCCCTCCCTGTGTCTCCCCCTCGTCTCTCCTCTGAGCAGTATAAGCCTCCAGCCTCTCGGAAGCTCCACTCCATCATGGGTGTAGAGGCCGGTGGTCCAGGTGGCCGGCGGGCGGGGGAGTCTGGCCATGCTGTTGCTGACTATTTGAAGTTCAAGGACCTGATCCTTCGGATGTTGGACTATGACCCCAAGAGCCGCATCCAGCCCTACTACGCCCTGCAGCACAGCTTCTTCAAGAAGACTGCAGACGAGGGGACCAACACGAGCAGCAGTGTGTCTACCAGCCCAGCGCTGGAGCAGTCCCAGTCCTCTGGAACCACCTCCAGCACCTCCTCCAGCTCAGGTAACACTCCCTGGCTCAATCGACCCTCTATCTCTCCTCTGAATATTGCGGTTGTCTCAGTTGTCCCTTTTCAGTGCACTGGTGGGAAACCAAACCGATGGTGGTGCTTAAAGTATTTTCAACCTTTTCTATGTTCAGTCATTTTTGCATTGTCTTTGAGTGTGATGGACTTAGTCTGAAGTTGTGCCGTCTTCTCTTGCAGGAGGGTCGTCTGGGACAAGTACCAGTGGTAGAGCGAGGTCAGACCCCACCCATCACCACCTACACAGTGGAGGGCACTTTGGGGCAGTAATGCCAGCCATCGACGGTGACACCCTCTGTCCACAGGTGACATGTCTTTGTCATTCATTTGAATAAGCTAATTAATCAATAGACTACCTGTTGTAAGTCCTAATGTAGTCAATATTATTTAAGTGTAATTAAATGCACTGGGATTTTAATTGTAACATTTTCCAAGGAGCATTTCATATTTTAGTCATTTAGCAGACGCTCTTATCCAGTGCAACTTAGTTAGTGCATTCATCTTAAGATAGCTAGGTGGGACAACCACACCAGTCATAGTAAGTACATTTTTCCTCAAAGTAGCGATCAGCAAAGTCGGAGCTTGTACGAGAGACATTAATTGATTTCTCTGTGGTGCACTGACAGGCAAGAAAGCCTTACCCTCCCCCATTGGTGTGGGGAGGTGGGGTCGGACCAGAGCCGGTGACCGGAGAGACCCACCCAGTCCAGGAGACCACCTTCCACGTCCCCCCTCAGCACCCCAAGGCCCTGCACCCCCACTCCCACCCCCATCATCACCACGGGCAGGTGATGGCCACACGGCCCCGCCCGCGGCACTACACCTCCCCCACACACAGCTCCTCCACACAAGACTCCATGGAGGTGGTGCATGGCCATCTGTCCATGACCTCCCTGTCTTCCTCTGCCTCCTCTTCCTCCACATCTTCCTCTTCCACTGGGAATCACGGCAACCAGGCCTACCAGCTCCGCCACCTGCCTTTTGGGCATCATGGCGGGCTGAGCATGGGGATGGGCGCCTTCTCGAATCCCCGGCAGGAGACAGGCATGGCTGCCCACCCCGCTTACCCCATGGGCACAAACACGGGGCCGGCTCACTACCTACCGGAGGGCCACCTGGGCTTGAGGCAGGGCATGGACCGGGAGGAGTCTCCCATGACTGGAGTGTGTGTGCAGCAGAGTTCCATGGCCAGCTCGTGACTGCACTGACATTTGGCTGTGTTCCCCCTGTGCGTCATTTTTAAGGTGGTGTTTTTTACAACAGGTGTGTCGAACAAAAGCTGCTCACGTCAGAAGGGAGATATCACTCAACCGCTACTAAAGAGAAAACCCTTTGTTAAAAGAATGTGATTTCTGTCATTTTTCTTTTTGCAATCATTAGGCACATGATAATGTTGCAGAATAAGCATAGTAAAATTGAGGCATCCATCTACCATTTCACAAAATTCATGTAACAAATAACCACCATCTGGTATTAGGTGGCAAAATCTACTGGTGAGCATTTGGGGATGAAGTTGAAGCAGTTTTACAGGTAGCTGTCTAATGAAATGCTAACACATCCTCTTATTTCAAACTGGAATTTCTGACATTTTTCTTCCACAGGTTGTTGATTGTTTTACCCTTTTTTAAAGTGAATTTTCACAGAAGAGCTGCTTTTAAAACCTTTAGCTTGACCAGGAGGAAAGTGTTTGCGGTGATATTTCGTGTTGTCTGTCAGTATTGTGTAACTCTGTGAGAGGGGAGCACATAGCAGTGGAGTTCCTATAGTGTGCGCTGGCCCAGACAGTGGAGGGGATACCCTGCAGGTGAAAGATGTCGGGGGGGAGTGCTGGCCCCCTGGGGGCCTGGTGAGCTGGTCCTGGCCTGGCACAGACGAGAGAGCAGAGATGGGCTCTGGAGAAGAAAAGGGTCCGGCCCAGCGTGAGGAAGACTGGTTCAGTCAGTGGCTGGTTCTCAGATAACCTTTTGGCCTTACGACTCATGGACTTGGAATGGGTCGGAGCTGGATATTATCATTTGAATTAAGATGGCTTTCCACTATTTTTATCTGTAGACAGCCCTTAATTGTTTAAGGAGAATAAAAATTATAGAAAAGGGTCATTTAAGAATGAAGATTTGAGGCCTTTCTCTACAAAGATTTCTCATCTATGGGGCCCCACGTTACAGGGTCTTCTTGTACACACCAATCTCCTAAACATTACTTCCTTCAAATCTTGTTCACAGTTTAAGGATTTTGTGGTGAAAAAAAATAAAATCCCTTTTTTCCATTTTTTTCCCCCGTTTGCATGTAGTTCCTCATCTGAACACCTGCACAAATGTCTCCATCTTAAACACGGAAACTGAAGAGGGAAAAAAATGTTAAGTGACTGCCTTTCTTTCTCCTCAAATTATGCTGTGAATTTTACAAGAATTTATTTCCCCTTTGGATATTTTTTTTATACCAAAGCAGTTTTATAGCATATTAGGTGTCTGTAACCAATAATGTAGCAGTTCACCACTTTTGACTCAGTTTATCAAGATCTTATTTTAACGTCAATACAAAACCGCTGCAATATATTGCTTTAGCAAAACTGGAAACCGTTAAGTTCAACAACTGTTAGCTACCGTATATTCTAAACAGATTTGATTTCTATGTTTTTCCCAAACCTGTTTCCATATTAATTGGTAGATTATTTTTGGGAGTCTCTTTTAACCTTGGTATGTATAGAGACATTGGTAGTTACTCTGCAGGCTCCGGAGTAGCAGAATTAAAAGCTGATGGTTCAACGTAGACCACTGCATTCTATTTCTGCATTTCTCCCACTTATACTATTTTAAAGGGTTTTGCTGCCTTTCATACATAATTTGGCAACATGCTAGCTACTGCCATAAAACTCAAGACTATTGTAGTCTCATTACCCTGGCAGTGTACAGACAATTGCAGTAAATATGATTTTCTAAGTGATTTGGAAGTGCACCTCCTTGTGAGCCTGGTCCTATTCAAATGGGAAGGGTACCAGTCAGCCCTCTTGCTAATGTCCTGAGCATGTGTGCAACTTTGGCAGACATGCATGTCTGTAGAACTCTACCGTTAGTAGAGGCATTTTTGTTCATTTTATTTTATATCAGGGATTTTGAAGTGCTTTTTTAATGTTTTTAATTTTTACTCTGGAAAGTAACAAGACCAAAGTCCTGCTCATAACAGCCTTCTTAGTTACACACAGACCGCAGGACACTTCTATTGTCATAGTTCAGGGGAGAGACCATCACGAGGAAAAATCATGTTTGGTATAACCACAAACTCAAATGTAAAGCTACCTGTAATGATATTTAAATTTTATCTGAATGTTTAGGTTATAATCACAATCATTTTTCATACCCCTCCATGATTTTTGAGACTCAGAAACTGCCAGTGGTTTTGCTGACACTCATACTGGTACTAAACATTCCAAAATAAAGATTTAAAAAACCTCTTAAGTGTGAGCCTGTTTCAGATCATGCTGATTGACCTCTGATCTAGAGCAGTTGTCATGAAATGCAGCCCCTTTTTAATAGTGGAAATAGAATTTATGTATATATTTATATTTTTTTAATAAAGGAATTATAGAACTCACTACCTTGCTCCTGCTGGTATGTTGATTATGTTTGTCAATTTGGTGACCGTTCAGTGGGCAAGATCTCAGTTTTCTTAGTCAGTGGTGTAACGTGGCCTCTGGGCAGAGGTACTTGACTACATCAGGACAACACTATGAGGTAGGGTTTGAATCAAACAGGGAAAGCTAGATCTTCAAACCTTAATTTTTACAGGGTATATTGTAAGTGCATGTACATCCACAGACTTTACTTTTTGGTTGTATGAGAAGCACATGGTTGGGGAAAAAGTGGTTCCATTTTCAATAAGGCTGTTTGTGGGTTTCACACAAATGTTTGAGTACTTGTTGACATATCCTCACCCTACAGAAGCCCAAGTCCTCTGATTTTCATTTGAATATATTTTCCTTAAATTTTTGATTTCACATTTTATAAAAAATTTGTACATGCACTATAAAACTGAACAGCATGGAGAAAAGGATAAGTCCATGTATCCACAGATTGTAAGATCTAGTCAAGACTTTGCTGTGTATATGACAATGCCCTTTGTATTATATTAAGACCGTCTTATGTATGATATATAAAAAGAAGTTAATTGAACTGTTGTGAGCCTCTGTTCCTCTACACTTCTTCACACACACCAGTGTGTATTTCTTCCAGGAATACACTGTCTTGTACCAATGCTATTACCACCACAAATAAAAAAATAAATGACCACGATAGTGGACACTTTTGTGCTCAATAACTGTTTAACCTCATAACTCCTTTGTGTAGCCTATTATTATAATTCAAACTCATTGATAAACTCGGTTTAGCACAACAAATCAAGACTGTATAGTACTAGTGTTGACAAAAAGCCTGAGTGATTCTTGAATAATACACAACAGCAAGCTACATTTAATGGGTGTAGATTAGCTTTAGATGAGTAGTATTATAGAGTATTGTGATTGAAATTACCGTAGGAACGTGATTTGTCGTTAATTTGGCCAAATCATGACTATGATATACCTTACCTTATCCAACCTTTCAGTTCCACCACCCACATATGCGATGACATCACCTGGTTTCAATGATGTTTCTAGAGACAATATCTCTCTCATCACTCAATACCTAGGTTTACCTCCACTGTATTCACATCCTACCATACCTTTGTCTGTACATTATTCCTTGAAGCTATTTTATCGCCCCCAGAAACGTCCTTTTACTCTCTGTTCTAGACATTCTAGACGACCAATTCTCATAGCTTTTAGCCGTACCCTTATCTTACTCCTCTGTTGCTCTGGTGATGTAGAGGTGAATCCAGGCCCTGCAGTGCCTAGCTCCACTCCTATTCCCCAGGCGCTCTCTTTTGATGACTTCTGTAACCGTAATAGCCTTGGTTTCATGCATGTTAACATTAGAAGCCTCCTCCCTAAGTTTGTTTTATTCACTGCTTTAGCACACTATGCCAACCCGGATGTTTTAGCCGTGTCTGAATCCTGGCTTAGGAAGACCACCAAAAATTCGGACATTTTCATCCCTAACTACAACGTTTTCAGACAAGATAGAACTGCCAAAGGGGGCGGTGTTGTTCCCTCCTCTCTTCTCCAGACCATTTCCGGAGACCTTCTCCCTTACCTCACTTCGCTCATCAACTCATCCTTGACCGCTGGCTACGTCCCTTCCGTCTTCAAGAGAGCGAGAGTTGCACCCCTTCTGAAAAAACCTACACTCGATCCCTCCGATGTCAACAACTACAGACCAGTATCCCTTCTTTCTTTTCTCTCCAAAACTCTTGAACGTGCCGTCCTTGGCCAGCTCTCCTGCTATCTCTCTCAGAATTACCTTCTTGATCCAAATCAGTCAGGTTTCAAGACTAGTCATTCAACTGAGACTGCTCTTCTCTGTGTCACGGAGGCGCTCCGCACTGCTAAAGCTAACTCTCTCTCCTCTGCTCTCATCCTTCTAGACCTATCGGCTGCCTTTGATACTGTGAACCATCAGATCCTCCTCTCCACCCTCTCCGAGCTGGGCATCTCCGGCGCGGCCCACGCTTGGATTGCGTCCTACCTGACAGGTCGCTCCTACCAGGTGGCGTGGCGAGAATCTGTCTCCGCACCACGTGCTCTCACCACTGGTGTCCCCCAGGGCTCTGTTCTAGGCCCTCTCCTATTCTCGCTATACACCAAGTCACTTGGCTCTGTCATATCCTCACATGGTCTCTCCTATCATTGCTATGCAGACGACACACAATTAATCTTCTCCTTTCCCCCCTCTGATAACCAGGTGGTGAATCGCATCTCTGCATGTCTGGCAGACATATCAGTGTGGATGACGGATCACCACCTCAAGCTGAACCTCGGCAAGACGGAGCTGCTCTTCCTCCCGGGGAAGGACTGCCCGTTCCATGATCTCGCCATCACGGTTGACAACTCCATTGTGTCCTCCTCCCAGAGTGCTAAGAACCTTGGCGTGATCCTGGACAACACCCTGTCGTTCTCAACTAACATCAAGGCGGTGACCCGTTCCTGTAGGTTCATGCTCTACAACATTCGCAGAGTACGACCCTGCCTCACGCAGGAAGCGGCGCAGGTCCTAATCCAGGCACTTGTCATCTCCCGTCTGGATTACTGCAACTCGCTGTTGGCTGGGCTCCCTGCCTGTGCCATTAAACCCCTACAACTCATCCAGAACGCCGCAGCCCGTCTGGTGTTCAACTTTCCCAAGTTCTCTCACGTCACCCCGCTCCTCCGCTCTCTCCACTGGCTTCCAGTTGAAGCTCGCATCCGTTACAAGACCATGGTGCTTGCCTACGGAGCTGTGAGGGGAACGGCACCTCCGTACCTTCAGGCTCTGATCAGGCCCTACACCCAAACAAGGGCACTGCGTTCATCCACCTCTGGCCTGCTCGCCTCCCTACCTCTGAGGAAGTACAGTTCCCGCTCAGCCCAGTCAAAACTGTTCGCTGCTCTGGCACCCCAATGGTGGAACAAACTCCCTCACGACGCCAGGTCAGCGGAGTCAATCACCACCTTCCGGAGACACCTGAAACCCCACCTCTTTAAGGAATACCTAGGATAGGATAAAGTAATCCTTCTAACCCCCCCCCCCCTTAAAAGAGTTAGATGCACTATTGTAAAGTGGTTGTTCCACTGGATATCATAAGGTGAATGCACCAATTTGTAAGTCGCTCTGGATAAGAGCGTCTGCTAAATGACTTAAATGTAAAATGTAAATGTTGCAATCTACTGCAAAGATAGCCTGCAGAGTTCTGTCCTACTATCTAGGTCTGTTCCCAAACAATTTGAACTTCTACTTTTAAAAATCCACCTCTCTAAAAACAAGTCTCTTACCGTTGCCGCCTGCTATAGACCACCCTCTGCCCCCAGCTGTGCTCTGGACACCATATGTGAACTGATTGCCCCCCATCTATCTTCAGAGCTCGTGCTGCTAGGCGACCTAAACTGGAACATGCTTAACACCCCAGCCATCCTACAATCTAAGGTTGATGCCCTCAATCTCACACAAATTATCAATGAACCTACCAGGTACCACCCCAAAGCCGTAAACACGGGCACCCTCATAGATATCATCCTAACCAACCTGCTCTCTAAATACACCTCTGCTGTTTTCAACCAAGATCTCAGCGATCACTGCCTCATTGCCTGCATCCGTAATGGGTCAGCGGTCAAACGACCTCCACTTATCACTGTCAAACGCTCCATGAAACACTTCAGCGAGCTGGCCTTTCTAATCGACCTGGCCGGGGTATCCTGGAAAGATATTCATCTCATCCAGTCAGTATAGGATACCTGGTTATTTTTTTTTTAAATTCCTTCCTCACCATCTTAAATAAGCATGCCCCGTTCAAGAAATATAGAACCAGGAACAGATATAGCCCTTGGTTCTCTCCAGACCTGACTGCCCTTAACGAACACAAAAACATCCTATGGCGTTCTGCATTAGCATCGAACAGCCCCCGTGATATGCAACTTTTCAGGGAAGCTAGAAACCAATATACACAGGCAGTTAGAAAAGCCAAGGCTAGCTTTTTCAAGCAGAAATTTGCTTCCTGCAACACAAACTCAAAACATTTCTGGGACACTGTAAAGTCCATGGAGAATAAGAACATCTCCTCCCAGCTGCCCACTGCACTGAAGATAGGAAACACTGTCACCACTGACAAATCCACTATAATTGAGAATTTCGATAAGCATTTTTCTACGGCTGGCCATGCTTTCCACCTGGCTACCCCTACCCCAGTCAACAGCACTGCACCCCCCACAGCTACTCCCCCAAACCTTCCCCATTTCTCCTTCTCCCAAATCCAGTCAGCTGATGTTCTGAAAGAGCTGCAAAATCTGTACCCATACAAATCAGCCGGGCTAGATAATCTGGACCCTTTCTTTCTAAAATTATCTGCTGAAATTGTTGCCACCCCTATTACTAGCCTGTTCAACCTCTCTTTCGTGTCGTCTGAGATTCCCAAAGATTGGAAAGCAGCTGCGGTCATCCCCCTCTTCAAAGGGGGGGACACTTGACCCAAACTGCTACAGACCTATATCTATCCTACCCTGCCTTTCTAAGGTCTTCGAAAGCCAAGTCAACAAACAGAATGCCGACCATTTCGAATCCCACCATACCTTCTCCGCTATGCAATCTGGTTTCAGAGCTGGTCATGGGTGCACCTTAGCCACGCTCAAGGTCCTAAATTATATCTTAACCGCCATCGATAAGAAACAATACTGTGCAGCCGTATTCATTGACCTGGACAAGGTTTTCGACTCTATCAATCACCACATCCTCATCGGCAGACTCGACAGCCTTGGTTTCTCAAATGATTGCCTCGCCTGGTTCACCAACTACTTCTCTGATAGAGTTCAGTGTGTCAAATCAGAGGGTCTGTTGTCCGGGCCTCTGGCAGTCTCTACGGGGGTGCCACAGGGTTCAATTCTTGGACCGACTCTCTTCTCTGTATACATCAATGATGTCGCTCTTGCTGCTGGTGAGTCTCTGATCCACCTCTACGCAGACGACACCATTCTGTATACTTCTGGCCCTTCTTTGGACACTGTGTTAACTACCCTCCAGGCGAGCTTCAATGCCATACAACTCTCCTTCCGTGGCCTCCAATTGCTCTTAAATACAAGTAAAACTAAATGCATGCTCTTCAACCGATCGCTGCCTGCACCTGCCCGCCTGTCCAACATCACTACTCTGGACGGCTCTGACTTAGAATATGTGGACAACTACAAGTACCTAGGTGTCTGGTTAGACTGTAAACTCTCCTTCCAGACTCACATCAAACATCTCCAATCCAAAGTTAAATCTAGAATTGGCTTCCTATTCCGCAACAAAGCATCTTTCACTCATGCTGCCAAACATACCCTTGTAAAACTGACCATCCTACCAATCCTCGACTTCGGTGATGTCATTTACAAAATAGCCTCCAATACCCTACTCAATAAATTGGATGCAGTCTATCACAGTGCCATCCGTTTTGTCACCAAAGCCCCATATACTACCCACCACTGTGACCTGTACACTCTCGTTGGCTGGCCCTCGCTTCATACTCGTCGCCAAACCCACTGGCTCCAGGTCATCTACAAGACCGTGCTAGATAAAGTCCCCCCTTATCTCAGCTCGCTGGTCACCATAGCAGCACCCACCTGTAGCACACGCTCCAGCAGGTATATCTCTCTGGTCACCCCCAAAACCAACTCTTCCTTTGGCCGCCTCTCCTTCCAGTTCTCTGCTGCCAATGACTTGAACGAACTACAAAAATCTCTGAAACTGGAAACACTTATCTCCCCCACTAGCTTTAAGCACCAGCTGTCAGAGCAGCTCATAGATTACTGCACCTGTACATAGCCCATCTATAATTTAGCCCAAACAACTACCTCTTTCCCTACTGTATTTATTTATTTATTTTGCTCCTTTGCACCCCATTATTTCTATCTCTACTTTGCACATTCTTCCACTGCAAATCAACCATTCCAGTGTTTTACTTGCTATGTTGTATTTACTTCGCCACCATGGCCTCTTTTTTTTGCCTTCACCTCCCTTATCTCACCTCACTTGCTCACATTGTATATAGACTTATTCTTCTACTGTATTATTGACTGTATGTTTGTTTTACTCCATGTGTAACTCTGTGTTGTTGTATGTGTCGAACTGCTTTGCTTTATCTTGGCCAGGTCGCAATTGTAAATGAGAACGTGTTCTCAACTTGCCTACCTGGTTAAATAAAGGTGAAATAAAGAAATAAAAATAAAAAAGAGATAAATCAACTGGAACTTCTTACTTGATAAGAATGTTGATCAGCTTATTCTATGACGTGGCTCGTTGGTCTAGGGGTATGATTCTCGCTTCGGGTGCGAGAGGTCCCGGGTTCAAATCCCGGACGAGCCCATCTTTTTAAATTTGGAGAGCAACGGTAGATGGAAATAGTTGAATGTTGTACCGTAGCAACAACGTCGTAAAAATTGTTCATTTGGTGAAATTACATAGAATATAACAGATTTAACAATAACCTTTTCACGCCGCGAGTATAATTTTTTATCGGTTTAACTCGTGCAAATGTATAGAGAAGTCACCATGTTTCCATCCACAACGTTGACCCTTATTTAATTCAGACATAAAAAGAGGGCTCGTCCGGGATTTGAACCCGGGACCTCTCGCACCCTAAGCGAGAATCATACCCCTAGACCAACGAGCCAGATAGAACAAATTTGCCACATGTATTTAATTTATTCACACTTTTATCGAAGCACGTCTGTATTGGCTGTATTATGATTCTGAACTGTAGCGGTTTAAAATGTACTATACTTCACATTTTATGTCCAATTGCCATGACAAACCATGTATTTTTTTGCAATTTGGGGCACCTCTGATTCGAGTGTAACCAAATCGTTAGTGTAACGTTGAAGACAGAGCGGCCATCTGCAAGCCTCTGTTCACGGGTTTTAGGCTGATCCGAGGTAAGTTTTGCTTTTAACCCTTACAATGTAAATGTAGAATTGTTGTCAGTTAGAACTGATCTTGGATCTGTACGTAGAGAGAACGCCAATGAGCACGTGACGTGACATACATTGTTTGTGGAATGGAAGCAGTTCGGTTTCCTCTTTCTCCTCTGATGAATCCTCCAGGCCACGCTTAGCACTGTTGCGCGGTTTTTTAGGTTAATTTAAAAGTAACAGGTAGCTAGCTTGTGTAATTGACATTATTTAAACGTAAAACATATTTATAAATACTAAATTGATTTGAAATTGAGTACACGTTTATGCACAATGCCCAATTTTTGCGCGGCTCCAAATTGCACCAGAAAGAGCACTCAATCCGATTTGGCTTTTTTCAGATTTCCAAGAGATCCAGAAAGGTATTACAAAGTTTGATCATCACATTATGAACCCATACTTTTCTCGGGGAGTAATTAATTATTATATAGCTGGCTAAATATAGCTATGTTGTGTTCAGTAGCACGCTAGTCATAGCTAACTTTAGTATGTGGAAAATGGCTAGCTAGCCTGCTTGTTAGCCTGCACACTTGTAACGAGCTAGGTGGTGTGTGTGGAGCTGAAAAGATAAGTTAGCCCCCATTGCATTCATGGTGTTGATCCATCGTACCTCTAGTGAAACGATTGGGAAATATATACAGGTACCATTTAATTAATGGTTCTCAAACTCTGGTCTTGGCGAGTGAATGGGCATGCTGGTTTTTGTTCCACCCCAGCACTAACACAGAAAAATAATCAATTCAACATTCAAATGTATTTATAAAGCCCTTCTTACATCAGCTGATGTCACAAAGTGCTGTACAGAAACCCAGCCTAAAACCCCAAACAGCAAGCAATGCAGATGTTGGTGTTCAACCTTCCCAAGTTCTCTCACGTCACCCCGCTCCTCCGCTCTCTCCACTGGCTTCCAGTTGAAGCTCGCATCCGCTACAAGACCATGGTGCTTGCCTACGGAGCTGTGAGGGGAACGGCACCTCAGTACCTTCAGGCTCTGATCAGGCCCTACACCCAAACAAGGGCACTGCGTTCATCCACCTCTGGCCTGCTCGCCTCCCTACCACTGAGGAAGTACAGTTCCCGCTCAGCCCAGTCAAAACTGTTCGCTGCTCTGGCACCCCAATGGTGGAACAAACTCCCTCACGACGCCAGGACAGCGGAGTCAATCACCACCTTCCGGAGACACCTGAAACCCCACCTCTTCAAGGAATACCTAGGATAGGATAAAGTAATCCTTCTGACCCCCCCACCCCCCCTTAAAATATTTAGATGCACTATTGTAAAGTGGCCGTTCCACTGGATGTCATAAGGTGAATGCACCAATTTGTAAGTCGCTCTGGATAAGAGCGTCTGCTAAATGACTTAAATGTTAAATGTTAAATGTTGAAGCACGGTGGCTAGGAAAAACTCCCTAGCCAGAACCTAGGAAGAAACCTAGAGAGGAACCAGGCTATGAGGGGTGGCCAGTCCTCTTTTGGCTGTGCCGGGTGGAGATTATAACAGAACATGGCCAAGATGTTCAAATGTTCATAGATGACTAGCAGGGTCAAATAATAATAATCACAGTGGTTGTCGAGGGTGCAACAGATCAGCACCTCAGGAGTAAATGTCAGTTGGCTTTTCATAGCCGATCATTCAGAGTATCTCTACCGCTCCTGCTGTTACTAGAGAGTTGAAAACAGCAGGTCTGGGACAGGTAGCATGTCCGGTGAACAGGTCAGGGTTCCATAGCCACAGGCAGAACAGTTGAAACTGGAGCAGCAGCACGGCCAGGTGGACTGGGAACAGCAAGGAGTCATCAGGCCAAGTAGTCCTGAGGCATAGTCCTAGGGCTCAAGTCCTTGTGGAGAAAGAAAGAAAGAGAGAGAGAATTAGAGAGAGCATACTTAAATTCACACAGGACACCGGATAAGACAGGAGAAATACTCCAGATATAACAGACTGACCCTAGCCCCCCAACACATAAACGACTGCAGCATAAATACTGGAGGCTGAGACAGGAGGGGTCGGGAGACACAATTAATCGTCATCTTCAGTCTGAATCTTGATTATTTAAAACAAATAGTTTTCAGGTAACTAGGCCTATCAACAAGAAGCCAACTAACCCCTCCTAATATGGTTTGTTCAGATGTAGGCTCTGGGTTGAGAACTGTCGCCGGGCCGATCTGGAGGCAAAAACATCAGACCAACTCAATAAACACTACAGACTTTGTGCCAAACACTTTGACCCGGCTATGGTTTGTAAAACAGTAAGTGTGTGTCAAACCACAAAGATCTTTGATTGAAACATGTCTACCTCACTGAACAATCTCTTTGTAGAGATTATCATAATCTTACATTTGAGAGGTCTTGAGCTGTGTTTTGATATTCATGTATTTGAATAACTCGTTTTTTCTTCATTATTGTTTTTCAGAGCCCTTACAGAACAGTACTGAAGGATACTGCTATTCCAACCATATTTGATTTAACAAGCCACCTCAAAAATCCTCATAGCAGACATCGCAAGCAGATCAAAGAATTGGTATATCTTTTCTTTTTTTGCAAGAACTTTATATACTAGTGTTGCTTCAAAAAGGAACATTTTTGTGGACTACTACTGGCTTCATTTCTGTAGGTCTGTTTTCAATGTAATAGTAAATTGTCTAATAATAAACATTGTCTTATGTTTTAAATAATTGTTTTAACAGACTGAAGAAGACATAAGGAGAATTAAAGAGAGAAGATGTAAGTTGCATTGTTTTTGTTTAAAAGTATTGTTGTATCCATACACCTGTTGAACATGAACATCAAATTTAATTTTTTTGTTTCCTTGCAGTGGCATCCTCCATTGAACAGCTCCACTCAAAGAAAGACATTGAGGCAACCGAGGGTCAAGATGCCGCTGAGGAGGAAATCAAGCTGTCCGCAGAGGAAAAGAACTTCCGAGATTACCTGAGGTCTCTGTTTGAGATCGTTGTCATGCTAGGAAAGCAGAACATCCCATTGGAGACCAATGTCCCAGAAGGAGTAGAGAGAGATCCCAGTAATTTCCAGGCCCTATTGGAGTACCGCATTAATGCTGGAGACGAGGCTCTGAGGAGGCGGTTTGAGGCCACAGCAGTGAATGTGGAGTACCTCTCCGCGTCCCAGCAGAGCCAGCTCCTTGAAGTCTGCGAGGGCACTGTCAGAGAGGAGGTCCTCATGGAGGTGAGAGAGAGTCGCTTTTTCTCACTGGTCACAGGGGATCTGGTGGAGTTTGCTAGGGAGAGACACCTGCCTCTCTTCCTGCGGTTTGTAGACCAGTCCAATGCTCTCAGGGAGGAGTTCTTGGACTTTCTGCCGTTCGAGGGGGACGAGGCCTCACTGGTAGAGAAGCTGGAGACCCAGGTGACAGACGGGTGGGGGCTGAGAATGGAGGACTGCCGCGGCCAGGCCCATGTAGCCACCGGCACCTTCGCCACTAAGATGAAAGCTGTGGCAGTCGGACTGATGGGAAAGTACCCCATGGCAATGCACACGCCTTGTTCCACCTGCGCACTGAATATCCACCTGGCCAACAGCCTTCCCTTCCCCAGTGTGCAGGTTGTCATGGCAACCCTGAGAAAGATTGATGTCTTCTTTAAGCAGTCTCCCTCTTTGCAGGCTGAGCTGGAGAAGGCCATCTCTGTTTACCACCAAGAAAATGATGAGAAGGCAGCCGAGCTGAAGGAGGCCTGTAGCTCTAACTGGACAGAGCAGCACAACGTGTTTGAACTGACTGTGGACCTGCTTGAGTCTCTCCTGCTGTGCATGGACTGCATTCGGGACAATGAGAATGTCAAGTTCCCTGATGCTGTAACTGGGGACGCCTACTCGATCGCAGAGACCCTGGCTGACTTTGAGTTCATTGTCACCTTGGTCATCCTGAAAAACGCTCTTTCTTTCACACGAGCCTTTGGCAAAAACCTGCAAGGGGAAGCCCTTGATGTGTTTTTCGCTGCCAACAGTCTAACAGCTGTCCTGCACTCTCTGAATGAAGTTTTTGACAACATTGAAGTCTACCATGAGTTTTGGTTTGAGGAGGCTGTGAATCTGGCGGGTACCATGGAGATCCCAGTGAAGGTGCCTCGTCTGTTCCTCCGGAGGCACCGTTCGGCCGACGCAGGCGAGATCCCTCCAGAGACTTACTTCAAGGAGTACGTGACAGTCCCTGTGATCCGCGGCGTCATCGATGAGGTGGATGACATCTTCTCCCAGAGCAACCTCAAAGCCCTCAAGTGCCTGTCCCTGGTCCCTGCCATCATGGGCCAGATGAAGTTCAACACCTCAGAGGAGAACCATGCAGATGTGTACAGCAAGGACCTCCCCAACCCAGACACGCTGCCCGCTGAGCTACATTGCTGGAAGATCAAATGGAAGCACCGGAGCAAGGAGGTCCGCCTGCCCTCCACCATCCACGAGACACTTCAGCTGTCAGACGTCAAGTTCTTCCCCAACGTCAACTGCTTCCTGAAGGTCCTGACCACCTTGCCTGTCCTGATGCTGGAGGACAGCAACAGCTCTGAGACATCCAGGAAACGCCTGCAAACTTATCTCAGTGACACACCTATCAAACTAAGGTGCAAGAGTCTGGCTGTGCTCCACATAAACTCTCACGTTAAGCATGACCTGGATGTCATGGTTGACAAATACTGCAGACTGTACCCTGAGGAGGAGCCTGAACATGGGGTTGAGGCTGAGATCAGCACTGTGGTGATATAGGATATTAAGTTTGTTCAGTATAAGGGGACAAAATCAAATTAAAATTACATTCAAATGACGTCTCCCTGTTGTATTATAGCTTTAGTGTTTTATAGGTTAATGTGAATTGTAACTGTAAAGTCTGAGTAAAATATGACCTCTAGACAAGGGTTATTTTGGGCATAATTGTGTAACAATTTGAGCATTAATATTGCCATTAAAAAAAATCTAAAAATGTATATTTATTTCTAATTAAATGCCACTTGGTGTCTTGAATGATACTGCTCTTTATTTTATTGGAATTCATCATACACATTTGTTGTTTTAGGCGTACAGCCTATAAACTATAGGCTACCACTATAACTTCGGAGGGTAAATATGTATTTGTCATCATTATTTGCAAGTCTGTTTTATGACAACTTTACAAAAAAGGTAATACCATTTCCCTCCTTTATGATACAAGCACAAGTCTACCAGTTACTGTGACCTGCCCATGACCTCGCGTAGAGGCGGGAAGATGATACCAAGATACTGTAATGATATAATGTTGCAATTTTACCGTAGTCTACGTTATTGCTAGGATGTCAGTGTTGTCTTGAAATTATTTGTGAAAATCCACAAGAGGGCAGTCCACTCTCAAAAGTGTCAAAGTACATATCGTCATCGCGAAAGAGCCATAGGCCTAGTAATGGCGTCTTTTTGTAGACACTAATTCCGCAATGGTTCGTTTATGTTTTTATATAAACACCGAAAATAAGATCTGCGGTAAATTGATGAAGGTCATGTTAACGGACTGATATCATCGCACAGAACAAAAGCTCTTATAAACCTTGTGTTAAACTCGGACCTTATTTTTTGGCATTTATCCCAAAACACTGCTTTTCGAATTAATTTTCCCCGTAGGAGTGGTTGAATGAACCAGAGGCAACTCATTTCCGTTTTTTAGGACTACAACTGGCGAGATGGTAAATTTATTCACATTATTACAGAGCAAAATTACCTGTTGGAAACAATTCTGATAATAACAAGAATTTGTAATATGTCTTGGTAACAACCTTAATATGGTGTTTTAGTATGTCATCACTTAATTGGGCGAGAGTTATGCATATGGAGCTAGTTGACAGCTTTTTCTGTTTGGTATGTCTGTCATCACACGGAGCCAAGAACTAAGCGTGCACAACTGTGATCTCCAAATACGTTCACTTTTTAAATGGGATGCAAGCAGGTCAAGCAAGACAGTTCATTCTAGCGATTCAGTGAACCGTTCATTTTCCACCGGTTTTATTTTCTGTCTACAGAGGAAATTAAATGAATAGGATATTTATCTAAATGTTTTCCTGGTGGAGGAAATCCACAGTAAAGTAGGAAGCAACATTGTTATTTGGATATATTAAAAAAGATTGCAGATAAATGAATGATTATCAATGCTAAAATGTACACTCCAGGATTTATTCTGGTAATAAGAACAAAATTCTGAACTTGATTGTGGAATTTATTTTTATATCCGTATTTGAGCAGAAATAATAAGTAAAGAGGCACAAACAAGACATGTTCTATGATATTGAAATGAACCACACTTTTTTAAAGATTCAACGCTGACTTCTGGAATAACAACGAAGAGCTACCTCCACTGCCTGTTCTGTCAGTTCCTCCACATCACCTTCCTCAAACTATGCACTGGAATCAAGTGGCTGTAAGCAAATCAATCATTCTCACTAGCTCCATGCAACTTTCTAACTAATCGTCATCCTGATAGGCTACTACTTGTAACATGGTAGGAAGCTTCAGGTAAAATATTTTATTATTGTTCATGTACATCAGGGATTAGCCCGCGGACCAATATATATAAAATATATACACTACCAGTCAAAAGTTTGGAAACCTACACCTACTTTTTCTTTATTTTTACTATTTTCTACATTGTAGAACAATAGTGAAAACATCAAAATGATGAAATAGCACATATGGAATCATGTAGTTACCAAAAAATGTAAAAACATATTTTATATTTGAGATTCTTCAAAGTAGCCACCCTTCATGACAGCTTCGCACACTCTTGGTATTCTCTCAACCAGCTTCACCTGGAATGCTTTTCCAAAAGTCTTGAAGGAGTTCCCACATATACTGAGCACTTGTTAGCTCCTTTTCCTTCACTCTACTGTCCAACTCATCCCAAACCATCTCAAATGGGTTTAGGTCGGGTGATTGTGGAGGCCAGGTCATCTGATGCAGCACTCCATCACTCTCCTTGGTCAAATAGCCCTTACAGAGCCTGGAGGTGTGTTGCATCATTGTCCTGTTGAAAAACAAATGATAATCCCACTAAGCGCAAACCAGATGGGATGGTGTATCGCTGCAGAATGCTGTGGTAGCCATGCTGGTTAAGTGTGCCTTGAATTCTAAATAATTCACAGACAGTGTCACCAGCAAAGCACCATCACACCTCCTCCATGCTTCATGGTGGGAACCACACATCCGTTCACCTACTCTGCGTCTCACAAAGACATGGCGGTTGGAACCAAACATCTCAAATTTAGACTCATCAGACCAAAGGACAGATTTCCACTTGTCTAATGTCCATTGCTCGTGTTTCTTGGCCTAAGTAAGTATCTTATTATTGGTGTCCTTTAGTAGTGGTTTCTTTGCAGCAATTCAACCATGAAAACCTGATTCACTCAGTCTCCTCTGAACAGTTGATGTTGAGATGTGTCTGTTACTTGAACTTTGTGAAGCATTTATTTGGGCTGCAATTTCTGAGGCTGGTAACTCTAACTTATCCTCTGCAGCAGAGGTAACTCTGGGTCTTCCTTTCCTATGGCGGTCATCATGAGAGCCAGTTTCATCATAGTGCTTGAAGGTTTTTGCGACTGCACTTTCAAAGTTCTTGAAATTATCCGCATTGACTGGCCTTCATGTCTTAAAGTAATGATGGGATGGACTGTTGTTTCTCTTGGCTTATTTGAGCTGTTCTTGCCATAATATGGACTTGGTTAAAGTTAGAGAGGGAGATATAAGTCTCCAGCTTCATTGATTTTTGCAATTCGTTACAGTCATTGGCTGCAGATAACTGGAAGGAAAGGCGGTCAAAGCAGGTGTTGGCTTTGGGGATGACAAGTGAAATATACCTGTTGGAGCGTGTGCTACAGGTGGGTGTTGCTATGGTGACCAGTGAGCTGAGATAAGGCGGGGCTTTACCTAGCAAAGACTTATATATGACCTGGAGCCAGTGGGTTTGGCGACGAATATGTAGCGAGGGCCAGCCAACGAGAGCATACAGGTCGCGGTGGTGGATAGTATATGGGGCTTTGGTGACAAAACGGATGGCACTGTGATAGACTACATCCAGTTTGCTGAGTAGAGTGTTGGAGGCTATTTTGTAAATGACATCACGAAGTCAAGGATCGGTAGGATCGGTAGGTACGTCTCCTGATGTACTGGCCTGTCTCCTGGTAGCGCCTCCATGCTCTGGAGACTACGCTGACAGACACAGCAAACCTTCTTGCCACAGCTCGCATTGATGTGCCATCCTGGATGAGCTGCACTACCTGAGCCACTTGTGTGGGTTGTAGACTCCGTCTCATGCTACCACTAGAGTGAAAGCACCGCCAGCATTCAAAAGTGACCAAAACATCAGCCAGGAAGCATAGGAACTGAGAAGTGGTCTGTGGTCACCACCTGCAGAACCACTCCTTTATTGGGGGTGTCTTGCTAATTGCCTATAATTTCCACCTTTTGTCTATTCCATTTGCACAACAGCATGTGAAATTTATTGTCAATCAGTGTTGCTTCCTAAGTGGACAGTTTGATTTCACAGAAGTGTGATTGACTTGGAGTTACATTGTGTTGTTTAAGTGTTCCCTTTATTTTTTTGAGCAGTGTATGTATATTTGAGTAGGTATACATTACTGTAACAATCTTTTACAACCGGCTACAGTGTAACACTGAAAATGCAAAAGGCATAAACCTACTGATGGGATATTCATAGTAGTGTGTTGAGCACATCAGAGTGTTGTTGGTTGGTAGACAGCTCTATTCATATGATGCGTGTGTGTTTCATTTTGATGCAAAAAAACATTTTGGAGAGTGAACAGTTGACAGCAGTTTGCTTTTGCTAGAGATTTGTAGAGTTTTGTGTTTAGACTTTTGGGAAAATGGGCCAAAGATTCAGCAAACGTGTGGAAAACTGTAAGAAGGAAAGAAATTCCGCTATTTTAATTTTAACAAGGCACACCTGTTAATTGAAATGCATTCCAGGTGACTTCCTCATGAAGCTGGTTAAAATAATGCCAAGAGTGTGCAAAGCTGTCATTAAGGCAAAGGCTGGCTACTTTGAAGAATCTAAAATATATTTTGATTTGTTTAAGACTTTTTTTGGTTACTACATGATTCCATATGTTATTTGATAGTTTTGATGTCTTTGCTATTATTCTACAATGTAAAAATAAAGAAAAACCCTTGAATGAGTAGGTGTGTCCAAACTTTTGACTGGTACTGTATGTTTTATGCAAATAAAATAGGAACTCAGTCGGGGTCTCAATTTACTGTTGAGATAGAATAATAGAATATACAAGGTGCAATTTAGAAATGAGGTTGTACATCAGCAGTCACTCAATTAGCCCATGTCAGCAATTTCTTTGTAGATTGGTAAAATTAGTCTAGCAGCCAGTGATCTAAACTTGTAAGCATGTTCGACTTACCAACCGGGGTGGGGCCCATTGATCATCAGTTATCATATTAAAAACACCCTATGGCAAAATGTGTAGAATTGCAGGAAATTAACTGTAAAACTGCACATTTTTCTCCCCGCCCCATGGCAAAATAAATAGAATTGCATGAAATTAGTTATAAAATTGCTATATCTTTTCTGCAGCCCATGGCGAAATGTGTAGAATTGCAACGAACTTGCTTTAAAACTGCAACATTTTCTCTACGCCCCATGGCAAAATGTGCAGAATTGCAGAAAATGA
Organism: Salvelinus alpinus; assembly: GCF_045679555.1. Lineage (NCBI taxonomy): Eukaryota > Metazoa > Chordata > Actinopteri > Salmoniformes > Salmonidae > Salvelinus > Salvelinus alpinus. The sequence goes on from NC_092106.1 coordinate 24,437,307, forward strand.
ACTTTAAAACATTAAATTGTTCTCTGCGTTGTCACGAGAGGGACAGGTAAAATATTTTGCTCGCAAGGTGGGGGGTATGGATGTGGATACACAGTCACACGAGCCACTGCTGCCGCTCATAAATTCAGTTTTTTTGTGGCCCCCACCCCCACCAAAGTTGCCCATCCCTGATGTACATATGCATTTGCTTTAATAAAGTTTCTAATTAATTGGAGAATCCCATTGAAAAAGTTGTATAGCCTGCTGAATTGCCTCTGTAAGTGTTCAGGAGAATACAATTCCAGATGTGAGTTGAAGCGAGGGGCTTAAGTACCCTGAACCCTGCCAATGTAGAACAGATCCTCTTATAACACCTGTCTCTCCAAATGTTTAAATCAGGTTTAACACCCCTGTTGACAGTTATCTGGGTCTGGACACCACCCTCTTAAACTAGATCCTGGACTTCCTGACCGGCAGACCACAGGCTGTGAGGATTGGCAACAACACCTCCTCCACGCTGACTCTTAACACATGGGCCCCCCAGGTCCTCAGTCCTCTGCTGTATGCCCTGTTCACCCACGGCCACGTGGCTTTGCACGACACCAACTCCAAGTTTGCTGACGACACCACGGTTGTAGGCCTGATAACCAACAACGATGAGTCCATATCAATGAGACTGCAGTAGAGAGTCACGAGTTTTACATGTTTAGGGATCCACATCACAGAGGACTTGTCGTGGACCAACCACCACACTTGTCAAGAGGGCGCAACAGCGTCTCTACTCCCTAAGGTGGCTGAAGAAATTTGGCATGACGCCCTGGGTCCTCTCCCACCCATCCAGGACATCTACTCAAAAAGGGACGCGAGGAAGACATGCAGCATTATCAAGGACCCCACACACCATAGCCCCAACCTGTGCTCTCCCTTACCGTCGCTCAGATGGTATCTGAGCATGAGGTCTGATACCAACAGGCTCAGAGACAGTTTCTATCTACAAGCCATCAGACTGCTGAACACTTGAACTGGACTGACCACCTGTTCTGATTCTCCGCACCTTAGCACAAATGCACTCACTCATGCACACACCCACACAGACATACACACACACATATACTGTTCATTCATGCTACACACACATCACAACTGCTGCTACCAGACTCTTATTATACTGCTCAGTTTATACACTGCCCCACATCCCCCACCTCCTCAATACACGTGTAAATATTGGACTATAAATTGTGCCTTCCTGTATTATACTTATTCTAAAAGGTTTATTATATTCTACTGAGCCATTTACTTTATGTATTCTTATATTTTATTATTTCTTATTGTTGTTGCATTGTCCAGAAGAAACCTGCAAGTAAGCATTTCATTGGACAATGTATACCATGCATATCCAGTACATACGACTAATAAAAACTTGAAACTTGAGCTGGTGTCTCTCCTCCTCATAGGGCTCTATCCCAGTTGTCCTTCAATGAAGGCCAGCCACAGTTGCAGGCAGCTACAAGGTCCGTGGTCCTCTCAGAGGCAGCTGTGCCGCAGCCACCTGGAGCTCATGCCCACCGTCATCAACACTGCACAACAGGTGAAGAGAATCTGCCATGATACATTCAGTAACATGCGTTGGAACTGCTCCTCTGTAGCATAAGGGCCAACGTTTCCTGCAGACCTCAGCAGAGGTAGAATTCCACATTTCCAATCCTTTAAAGCATCCTTCCATCCTTCCGCATTTTAGATTATTGTTTTTTCTCTCTCTTTCACTTATCACTCTTTTTTCTTGTTTTTCCTTCACTCATGATTATTTATTCTTAAGCTCTATGTTCATGCCTGCATGCATGGCTATTGCACTTTGTGTGGGAGTTGGATGGCATATCATCTAATAAAAATAGTTTCCATTGCCTTAGCAGCTTGGTAGTCAGATGAAGTTGGTATCTCAGGAGACCTAGTACTTGCATATCTTGGGATGGGTCGGTCTGTTTTTTATTTATTTTATGGCCCCTGTGTATTCTGGTCATAAATGTACTATGCCACTCCTACCAGTGCTGTTGTAAGATAAGTTTGGAGAATAACCCTCTTACTCTTACTGTATTTAGGGCACAAAAACATTGAAGTACCTCTAAGAGCACACAAAAAAAACTCCTGTTGATCTGAAATATGTTTCAGGAACCAGGGAGGCTGGGTTTCTCTATGCCCTGTCTGCAGCAGCTCTCTCCCATGCCCTATCCCAGGGCTGCTCCACTGGGGCGCTGTGCTCGTGTTCGTGGGGTGTGAACCCAAGCAGTAGCTCTGAACCTGGCCTCTGCTGGGGTGGCTGTCCTAACAACCTGCACTACGGCCTCCACATGGGAGCAACGTTCACTGACACACCCATGAAAGCCAAGAGGTCACGACCCCAGGCCAGCACACTAATGCACCGCCACATGTTGTGATTTATGGTACCCTGCATCTAGCAATTTACAAAATTTTACAGTATGGTTTATTACTTGGTATTTACAAAGGAAATTGAAGTCAAGTGTCTTGTGGAAGGGAACAACAGCTACAGTATGGTCATCCTAAGATTTACATGTTCAAGTTTTTCAAAGGAACAGTTGAGGAACAAGGGACATTGATAACCTTTGACTGATTGTGTGCATGTGCGTGTGTGTGTTTCAGGCTTTGAGTGAGGCTCTGCAGGTGGTGTGTAAGTGTCACGGCTTGTCTGGCTCCTGCTCAATCAGGACCTGCTGGAGAGGTCTGCAGGACCTGAAGCTGATTGCCAAAGCTCTGAAGACTAAGTACCTGTCTGCCACTAAGGTGATCCCGCGGTCCGTGGGGGTTAGGACGCAGCTAGTGCATCGAGATATTGGCATTCGGCCAATCAGAGACAGCGAGCTGGTGTATCTACAGAGCTCACCGGACTTCTGCATCCCAAGATGGATGCCAAAATGGGCTCACTGGGTACTCCATTCAGGTTAGTGTCCAGTCAGTAGTAACCTTCAGGGCCAAACATTAGCTTGGTGTGTAATAGGTTACATGACAAAAATTGGGAATTTGTACACGGCTGTCTACAACCTTAACTCAAATGCATTAAGCCAGGTGTCAGTTGTAAATATTTTAGCTGCTTGTTTCTTCTTTTCTCCATAGACAATGCAACGAGACGTCGAGTGGCAGTGACGGCTGTGATCTGATGTGCTGTGGTCGAGGCCACAGTCCTTACACAGTGTGGCTAGTGGAGAAATGCCACTTCAGCTTCCACTGGTGCTGCTACGTGAGTTGTAGCACATGTCACAGGACAGTGGAGAGACACGTTTGCATGTGAACTAACCAACTCTTCATCTTCATCTTAACCCAGGATTGAAATCAAAGAACTGTACCAACAATGTTTTTACTTTCAGCTCTTGCCTAATATAAATTCTGACGAACAACATTCATTACATTTCAGAATATTTCTATCACTGGGTATTCTATGAATATTGCCAGGGATGTGTGTTTATAAAGAATTATTCATATACTGCTGTTATACCATCAATATAATTTATTAGCATGCATCTTTGATGTATTGACTATATCTTTGTGGGAATGGAAATCCCTCGGGAATCCCTAAAGGGTGTATAATATTTGACTTATGTTTTTTATGTGGAACAGTTGAAACAGGAATTTAAGAGGGTTTCAGGGATCTGCACTTCTCTTATCTGTAGGATGATGAAGTCTCATTTTATACTCCCTTTTTGTAACCTGAGCAGTATTTGGTCGATGTCTGTGACCGGAAGACTGGGAACTTCTGTAGCAAGTATACAGCAGAGTATTTGCTAGGACTTAGCTGCCACTAGGCTACAAAAACAAACTTAATATACTATTTGAAAAACTTGTTGTTTGTATGCAGAATTTAAATATATCACACAGTATGTTGTATATAAAAAAACAATAAAGTATATTTTGCAACATTTCTGTTTTATTTTCTAATCCAAATATCTACATGGGTGTAACGATGGGGAGGTGAGTCGGAAGCAGGTGCAGGTGAAACGTTTTAATAAAACAACAAAACTAAGAACACGACACTAACATAAGGCAGTACGCTGAGACACAAGAACAATACCAACTGGTGAGTGAACCTGGGAGAGTGACATATAAAGGGGAGGGAATGATGAAGGTAATGGAGTCCAGGTATGAATCATAATGATTCACAGGTGTGCGTAATGATGAATCCCAGGACCGGTGGTTAGTACTCTGGTGACATCGTACGCCGGAGGGGAGGAGCAGGAGCAGACGTGACAATGGGACTGTTTTTTAGTCAGTCTATTAGCATCAGTTTTATTTGGAGTCAGTGAAAAGGAATAAGGCATTTTTACTCTAATAGCTACTGGCTTCTATTGCAGTCTTGGAGCTCCCCTCTGTACTCCTTTGCAACCAGAGGTCTTCTCTGACACAGGCCGTAAATTATTTTTATGGACACCACCACTACACAAGTGATCCCTTCCATGAACAAAAGATGGTTCTATGTGGAACATCTGTCAGACATATTCCACACCAGATCAGAGCTACATAACATATGCCTACTCAAACCACAATTTCGTAGTAAAGTCAAGTGCCATCTCTTTTCCCATTTATTATAATCTCCTGTTGTGCAATAAAAAATGCATCCATTTTCCAGAGGCCCAGAGTTTGTCTTATATTTCCAGGTAGCTCCTTTCTTCTTATGTCCTTCACTTCTACATTTTCCTGCCCCCTGTTTTCTTTATTGCATTGATAATTTTTTTAATTTTTTATTCTGTTGGTAGATTCTGAAAAGCTGTGTAAAGCATTCTCCAAATGAATCATGCAAATGAGCATTTTATCATTATCATTTTTGAAATAATACTTTAATTATTACTGTAAAATATTATTGTAATATTACACATTCTTGCCAGTTACATATCTAGCCCTCCTTATTAGTCTTCCTCACTGCTAATAGAATTAGTAGCATAGCATAGCTATGCATAGCATAGCTCTACCGAAGTCAGCCCCTCTCCTTGTTTGGGCGGCGTTCGGCGATCGACGTCACCGGCTTTCTAGCCATCGCCGCTCCATTTTTCGTATATCCATTTGTCTTGTCTTGTTTCCATACACACCTGGGGCCTGTTGCACAAAACTAGGATAAGGGATTAAGCCAGGATATCTTGGTGATCCTGGCTCAATTGATCCGTAATCCGGTTGCACTAAAGATGGATAGGGGGCAGGAGGATATGTTATGGTATAAATTACCATGGAGATTTATTCTGTGGAGCTAGCCTGCTCCAGACCAGGCTAAATTCCAGGATCTATTTAATCTCATCCCTAATGTCAGTCAGCAGTCACCACAAATGGAAACCAATAGTTATTTCACTGCTCACTATACATTGTTATCACATATAACTAGACCCACTGTTATTATTTAAACATTTGTGATCATTAATTTCAATGATTTTGGATAAAAAATGATTTTTAGATGATGTTGCTATCATTAGATAATTTACAGTTTCCCATAGACTATAAGGCTATATATAAAATGATAGAATATTAGGGCCACAGAGGGGAAAAAAACACAAGTCATAATATTGTAACCAGTTGTTTTAAAGGAGGACAGTTGTTAAAATGACAGATGTGGGGCATTTCGTGAAATTGTACTTCAGTATGGTTTCATAAACAAAGACATGCTGATGTGCCAGAATATTAAGTATCACATTGTCATAAGTATCAAAACTGTAAAAACAATATGTAGCTTTTCTGCAGAAAGAACCAGCCTCATAAATTTATGACTTTATCCTTTTTCTTCAGTGTGGCCCTAGTACTCTGTCATATAAACAAATACACATTCCATATGAATATAAAAACACAATGTGTAACATTATGTTCCTTTATTGAATAAGGACAAAACAAAGCAGGTAAACCATCAGCTCCTTTCGAAACTGAAGTCACAGTGACTCTACAAGATGGAAAGCACAGAATCCAAGCATATTATACAAAATGATACATACACATTCAAAGGTCTGTATATAACACACCCTGCATGTCTGCACACTAAAATAAATGCAGGACAAATCCATACACATCAACTGAACAGACAAATGAATGGATGCAGTAGCCTCCCTGCAGCCTTGTATTACACACAGTATACCGCACAAACATCATAAGAGGCCAAATTCGTCAAAAAACGAACCCAAAAAAAACCAAATTCCTCTGCCACCGCAGGACATATTTAACCAAAATTGAAAGCACACATACTAACTAAAATAATTCAACACATATTGGTCCCTCAGCAGCCGACCACTGTCGTCATCAGGGAAGATTGCCGGATTGTCCCAGTCCATGGCTGGTGGCACTCTGGGGGCCCTCTCCTTCCTCAGGCAGGCCACATTGTGGAGGACAGCACAAGCCACAGTAATATCACATGCCCTAACAGGGCTGACCCTTAATTTGTGAAGGCAGTGAAAGCGTGCCTTCAGGAGGCCAAAGGTCATTTCAACTCTGGCCCTGGTCCTGGCATGGGCATGGTTGTAGGCCTGCTGTGCTTCCTGGGGGTCTGTGAAAGGTGTCAGGAGAAAAGGCTGGCAGCCATACCCCCTGTCTCCCAGCAACACACCAGAGAATTCACCTGTCAACACAAAATCTCATCATTACTACCTCATAAACACAGTGATATTCTTGACACAGCCATGATGGTTATAAATAGGGGTTGTGTGGCTTACCTTGTGATAGGCACTGATAGATTTCAGAGGCCCGAAAGATTCTGGAGTCATGGACTGAGCCAGGCCATTTTGCCACAACATTGCTGATCACACAGTCAGCATTGCAGACCATCTGAAATCATAAGATGAGGAATATTACACCAATCAATGCACATCACTGGCAATGCAGAGTGTTCGTCAATGGACAATATCAAAAAGTTATGTTCACCTGAACATTAATGCTGTGAAAGGATTTCCTATTCACAAAATCGGCCTCATGGGCACCTGAGGGGGCTTTTATCCTTATGTGTGTGCAGTCCACTGCACCAATGACATTGGGGAAACCTGTCACACAAAGTAATGAGTATCCTACTATGTGTTAACAGTTGTCCTGTAATTTGTAGATCCTCTTACCTGCAATCCTATAGAACTCCTCTTTGATGTCACAGAGTCTTCTGTGGCCAGGGAAGGAGATGAAGACATCTGCTAATGCTTTGATAGCCAGACACACACTCCTTATTGTGCGGCAAATTGTGGCCTTGTTCAGCTGTTCTGCATCCCCCACTGAGTACAGGAAGGCTCCACTAGCAAAAAAGCGCAAGGCCACACAAACCATTTGCTCCACACTCAGTGCATGGCTCCGTGCAGTGCGGTGCTTAATCCTGGGACCCAGTAGTCTGCATAGATACCTGATGCCATCTGCAGAAAACCTGTATCTTTCATATAGATGGTCATCAGGGAAGGCCAGTGGGTCCAACCGGTCCCTGAAGACCCTTTCTCGCCTGAAGGCTCTCCTCAGCACAAGTGCTTCTTCATCCACCACATCTCGCACGAATGGGCATGCCATTGTCAGAGCAGAAAGGAACACACAATTTTGGGCCTTCATATAGGCTAGTGGCCACACCTGGTGCTGGGGGGGTGGGCAAAAGAGGGCGATGCCTTATAACGATGACTTGGTTGTACTGATTGCTGGGAAAATAAAAAAAACCTTAGAAAGATGCCACCGTCCTGTGTGCTCACAATAAGAGCTCATATGTCATGGCTCACTTGACTTTACGAGAATATACCTAATTTTTATTTTGAGCTGTGTCATCTTCTTGGAGCTGGGGGAGGAAAGAAAAATAATGATTAATACATTTGTGTTACAGTTAGCATACAGTGTACATTGAAGGCATATCTCACCTCCCTCTCAAGTTTTTTTATTTCAAGGTCCAGTTTCCTAATTGTCCTCTTTTTTATTTCGGACTCCAGTGCAAGATTTTCCATCTTTTTCTTCTTGTACTGAATGTCTATGTCTGCCAGTTCTATTTGGCGCCGGAGGTGGTTGCCATACAACTTTCTGATAGCTTGTGAGCTCTGTGAACACAATACAATTAGCGCAGCTGGAATTTGGCAGGATGTGGTGTCCTTTTATTAATACGCACTATGTTGCCAGGCTGGTTTTCCCACTGTATAGCATCTGGGTCCTGTAAAAGAAATTAGATTTTTTGATTTTGATGAGGACTCCTCACCATTGTAGAGTAAATAGTACTTTCACAGTCTTAACATGATACCTCATGCCTTCTGGAATCCAGAGAGATGGTCTCCTCCTCATCATCGTCTCCATCATGTGCTGTTGCTGCTGCACTGGGGCCTTCACCCTATCACATTTAATCGGATTCATATTGAAGCTAGTAGACAAGACATGCCAGGCCTACAGTATGCCTTTGATGGAGTACTCACTGGATCAGCATCGTCTGGTGCTTGTGCTGGTGGCTCTAACAGGAACACAGTGCTGCCAGACACTGCAAGGCAATAGGTAAACCAAAGTCAGACAGTCCAAATTGATTCAATATGAATGTGGTTGTATCCCATGTAGAGATGGAAGGACATACCTTGAATGAAGCGGGTGGCATCTTGGGAGGAACCTATGCTCGTCTCTTTCCCCCCAGGGATCCCCTCTAAGACGGGCCTGCCTTTATTTAGCTCCAAGGCCATGTCCTCTGCTGGGGTAAGGTCAGCCTTTGGTGACCCACCACCCGTGCCTTGTCTGTGGGTATTCTTTTTCACTGCTAAAACAGTACAGACAATGCGTGAGCAGGCACCTTCTGGGTACAATATATGCTTGTGCTTTGTTAAATATTAGTCAGGGACCATACCATTCTGCAGAATGTTCTTGTATTTGATTTTGACCTGCTGCCATGTCCGTTTTGGCCCGTTCATGTTTAATCTACACACACACACACACACACACACACACACACACACACACACACACACACACACACATTTAATGGAGTCACACTGCAAAAAATTACTTGGTATTTTTGTCTTGTTTTCAGTAAAAATATCAAAAAATGTATCATAGCTTTATACAGTGTGATGGAGTTACTTTACACAATTTCACTCATATCTGCAGTGCATTTCAATTAAAAATTTAACCGTTTCATAATTACAGTACAACTGCATTTTTGGAGATGTGAATTAAATATTTGAATTGTAATTGTGATGTTTCAGCGGAGCGGTGAGTGTGTAATTGTGCACTACTTACGCATTCAGGCGGTCTGCAATACTTTGCCACGCTTTTTCTCTTTGCTTTATCACTGTGGCGGTGTTGCCTTTCTTCTTAATTATATCTTTTACCTCCTCGTATGCCTCCATGAGGATTTGTGCTTCCGACGGGGAAAAGTACGCGGCTCTAGTTGCCATGGTAAATCAGTTAATCTGTGATCTGTGGCGGGGTCTATTTGAGTGAGCCGTGAGCGCGCACCTATCCAGGATTGGTTTCACCTGGCTTAATGAATCCGTGTCTGCTCATCCTGGCTTGGTCTTTGTGCAACCAATTAAGCCTGGACGCACATGTTTTGGCTTCATTGAGCTCAGCTGAGTCATTTATCCCGGATGTCTTAATTCTACTTTTGTGCAACAGGCCCCTGGTTTTTGGTAATTTCCCCAATTAAGCTACTTGTATTTAACCCTCTGTTTCCCATCATGTTTTGTGTGTAATTGTTTTCATGTTAGATGATGTTAGTTTACGCGCTCTACTTTTATGTTCCGTTTTTTGAGCGCGTTTCATTCATGTAGTGCTCTCGTTTTTTGGAACTATAATAAAAGTGCGCCTGTTCATTACAATCTGCTCTCCTGCACTTGACTTCGCCTCCAATACACCATCCTGTGTCACGACTTCCACCGAAGGTGGCTCCTCTCCCTGTTTGGGCGGTGCTCGGCGGTCGTCGTCGCCGGTCTACTAGCTGCCACCGATCCTTTCTCCTTTTCTTTTGGTTATGTCTGTTTTGTCTTTTCACCTGGTTTCATTTTGGTTAATTAGGGGGGGTATTTATCTCGACATTTCCTTTGGGTTTTTGTGCGGGATTGTTTTTGTTTCCTGTCAGTTTGGGTTGCGTTTTTCGCTAGTTCATGTTTTACAGGTGTTTTTCCCTGGACTGTGTCTTAGTGGGTTTATTGGCTACTGCTGTAGTCAGGTGTCCTGTGATTTTTGAGCTGGTTGATTAAACGCCCTTTTCATTCTGAACTTGTTTCTCCTGTGCCTGACTCCACACCCACATCTCCTTGGGGAGTTCTGACATCCTGACAGTAACAGCCTTGTTCTAAAATGGATTATATTTTTAAAAAATCCTCAGCAATCTACACACAACACCCCATAATTACTAAGCAAAAACTGTTTTTTAAACATTTTTACAAATGTATTAAAAATAAAAAACTGAAATACCTTATTTACATAAGTATTCAGATCCTTTGCTATGAGACTCAAAATTGATCTCAGATGTATCCTGTTTCCATTGATCATCCTTGAGATATTTCTACAACTTGATTGGAGTCTACCTGTGGTAAGTGTAATTGATTGGACATGATTTGGAAAGGCACACACCTGTCAATATAAGGTCCCACAGTTGACAGTGCATGTCAGAGCAAAAAAACAAGCCATGAGGTTGAAGGAATTGTCCGTAGAGCACCTTTACAGGATTGTGTCGAGGAACAGATCTGGGGTGGTTACGAAACATTTCTGCAGCATTGAAGGTCCCCAAGAACACAGTGGCCTCCATCATTCTTAAATGGAAGAATTTTGGAACCACCAAGACTCTTCCTAGAGCTGGCCACCCGGCCAAACTGAGCAGTCGGGGGAGATGGGCCTTGGTCAGGGAGGTGACGAAGAACCCGATGGTCACTCTGACAGAGCTCTACAGTTCCTCTGTGGAGATGGGAGAACCTTCCAGATGGACAACCATCTCTGCAGCACTCCACCAATCAGGCTTTTATGGTAGAGTGGCCAGATGAAAGCCACTCCTCAGTAAAAGGCACATGGCAGCTCGCTTGGAGTTTGCCAAAAAGCACCTAAAGACTCTCAGACCATGAGAAACAAGATTCTCTGGTCTGATGAAACCAAGATTGAACTCTTTGGCCTGAATGCCAAGCGTCACGTCTGGAGGAAACCTGGCACCATCCCTACAGTGACGCATGGTGGTGGCAGCATCATGCTGTGGTGGATGTTTTTCAGCAGCAGGAACTGGGAGACTAGTCAGGATTGAGGCAAAGATGAACGGAGCAAAATACACAGAGATCCTTGATGAAAACTTGCTATAGAGTACTGAGAACATCAGACTGGGGTGACGGTTCACCTTCCAACAGGACAACGACCATATGCACACAACCAAGACAATGCAGGAGTGGCTTCGGGAAAAGTCTCAATGTCCTTGAGTGGCCCAGCCAGAGCCCGGACTTGAACCCAATCGAACATCTCTGGAGAGAGCTGAAAATAGCTGTGCAGCAACGCTCCCCATCCAACCTAACAGAGCTTGAGAGGATCTGCAGAGAAGAATGGGAGAAAATCCCCAAATACAGGTGTGCCAAACTTGTAGCATCATATCCAAGAAGACTCGATGCTGTAATCGCTGCCAAAGGTGCTTCAACAAAGTACTGAGTAAAGGGTCTGAATACTTATGTAAATCTAATTTTAAAAAATAAAAAATAATAATCACTAACATTTCTAAAAAACAGTTTTTGCTTTGTCATTATGGGGTATTGTGTGTAGATTGATGAGGGGGAAAAACTATTTCATACATATTAGAATAAGGCTACACGCTTCAGCACTCGGCGGTCCCGTTCTTTGAGCTTGTGTGGCCTACCACTTCACGGATTAGCCGTTGTTGCTCCTAGTCGTTTCCATTTCACAATATCAGCACTTACAGTTGACTGGGGCAGCTCTAGCTGGGCAGAAATTTGACGGATTGACTTGTTGGAAAGGTGGCATCCTATGATGGTGCCACGTTGCTAGTCACTGACTTCTTCAGTACGAGCCATTCTACTGCCAATCTTTGGAGATTACATGGCTGTGTTCTTCGTTTTATACACCTGTCAGCAACGGGTGTGGCTGAACTAGCCAAATCACCAAATTTGAAGGGGTGTCCACATACTTTTGGTGTAGTGTAACTGCCTCACTTACCTCGTACCCCTGCACATCAACTCGGTACTGGTAGCCTGTGTATATAGCCAAAATATTGTTACTCATTGTGTATTTATTCCTTGTTATTTTTTATTTTTTTATTTTTTATTTTTCTCTCTGCATTGTTGGGAAGGGCCTGTAAGTAAGCATTTCACTGTTAGTCTACACCTGTTTACAAAGCATGTGACAACATTTGATTTGATTAGACTTACTAGCCCATGCTGCTGCTTGCTTGCCTCCAAACGGACTCTCCAATGCAGGATGACATAACACCCTAGCAGGATGAGTTAGCTTAATCTTTTTTTGGCCTCCTCAGCAATGATGGGTGCTGACGTTATCAAAGTTTGAGTGCTTCTTACAGTCCACCTGTCACGACTTCTGCCGAAGTCGTTGCCTCTCCTTGTTCGGGTGCTCGGCGGTCGACGTCACCGGTCTTCTAGCCATCATTGATCCATTTTTCATTTTCCATTGGTTTTGTCTTGTCTTCCCACACACCAAGTTTCAATCCCATTCATTACCTGTTGTGTATTTAACCCTCTGTTTCCCCTCATGTCTTTGTCAGAGATTGTTTTTTGTCAGTGTTGTTTATGGTTGTATAGGTGCGCGACGGGTCCTCGTACCCATATTTATTTTATGTATTTACATATTAGTGTATGGTGAATGTTAAGTGGACATATATTAAAAGACTCCATTTACACTCCATTTGACTCTCCTGCGCCTGACTTCCCTGCCACCTATACACACGACTCTGACACCACCCAGTTTTCCTTTGATTGTGGTTGGCTGCTTTGGGGAACTTATACTTTAGTTTTTGTAATTCTCTTTTTATTAGAATGTTATTTTCTTTTAACAGGGGTTTCATAGACAACCAAAGCGTACCACAAAGACTAAGTACAATAAAAGGAATAAGGATACAGCAAAACATTATACAAAAAGGCAGTCATAAAATAGAGAAAAAAATATATACAAACATAATTATAACATGTGGCATTTATGGGAGGACTACATAGGACCACAATGGAGACCAGATTTTCCTAAATGTATCAGACTTCTGGTGTAAATCGTAGGTACGTTTCTTGGGATAGAATAGCAGAAGCTTGAGAAAGCCACATTCTCACAGACGGTACTTCAGGTGTGGACCAAATCAAAGCAAATTTCATTGGTCACATACACATGGTTAGCAGATGTTATTGCGAGTGTAGCGAAATGCTTGTGCTTCTAGTCCCGACAGCGCAGCAATCTCTAACATGTAATCTAACAATTCCACAACAACTACCTAATACACACAAATCTAAATATAGGAATAAGAATACAGTGGGGCAAAAAAGTATTTAGTCAGCCACCAATTGTGCAAGTTCTCCCACTTAAAAAGATGAGAGAGGCCTGTAATTTTCATCATAGGTACACTTCAACTATGACAGACAAAATTAGAAAAAAAATCCAGAAAATCACATTGTAGGATTTTTAATGAATTTATTTGCAAATTATGGTGGAAAATAAGTATTTGGTCACCTACAAACAAGCAAGATTTCTGGCTCTCACAGACCTGTAACTTCTTCTTTAAGAGGCTCCTCTGTCCTCCACTCGTTACCTGTATTAATGGCACCTGTTTGAACTTGTTATCAGTATAAAAGACACCTGTCCACAACTTCAAACAGTCACACTCCAAACTCCACTATGGCCAAGACCAAAGAGCTGTCAAAGGACACCAGAAACAAAATTGTAGACCTGCACCAGGCTGGGAAGACTGAATCTGCAATAGGTAAGCAGCTATTCAGAACTTGCACAATTGGTGGCTGACTAAATACTTTTTTGCCCCACTGTATTTCTTAATTCCATTCTTTTACTTTTAGATGTGTGTGTATGGTTGTGAATTGTTAGATACTACTGCACTGTTGGAGCTAGGAACACAAGCATTTCGCTACACCCGCAATAACTTCTGCTAAATATGTGTATGTGACCAATAAAATGTGATTTGATTTGATGAGCAATGACAGGTAGGCTATCCATCAATTCCACTTCTAGTTTCATTGATGGAAACAAAATGCCTAAACGCATTATAAGCCTCATATTGGCTCATCAGATAACTTTCCCACATGATATGAAACCCGAACAATTGTGCAATTTATCCTTTCCCAAAGCCTATCTAATATGTCCCTCCATTATAATTGGTGTTACTCTCAGCCATGTGTAGATGTTTTGAATAATGTACTGGTTGTTCCAACTATTTGTAGCTTTTTCTATCCCTCTGTGTTTCTGTTTGTTCCCAACAGTGTTTCTGTGACTGATATTTGTGACCTTCACATACTCAATAAAGTAGGAAAGCACATTGAATCACACCCCACTACCCTCAAGCACCATAGGTCTACTCATAATTATTCAGTATTGATGCTATAACTAAAGCCTACTCACAGAGCTTTAGGCTATACATATACAGGTAACTGCCAAAAATAAAGGAAACACCAATATAAAGTGTTTTAATAGGGTGTTGGGTCACACCACGAGCCAGAACAGCCTCAATTCACCTTGGCATAGATTCTTCAAGTGTCTGGAACTATATTCGAGGGATGTGACACCATTCTTCAGTGAGAAATTCCATAATTTGGTGTTTTGTTGATGGTGGTGGAAAACGCTGCCTCAGGCGCCGCTCCAGAATCTCACATTAGTATTCAATTGGGTTGAGATCTGGTGACTGAGACGACCATGGCTTATGGTTTACATAATTGTCATACTCATCAAACCATTCAGTGACCACTCATGCCCTGAGGATGGGGACAATGTCATCCTATGGGGACATAGCCATAGTAGCCAAAATAATGGCAATTTTTATACATGACCCTAAGCATGATGGTTTTAATTGCTTAATTAACTCAGGAACCACACCTGAGTTCGTGATACTTTGTATCCCTAATTTATACTCAAGTTTTTCCATTATTTTGGCAGTTAACTGTACATCTCCCGCCATACATTCTAATTTATAGTATGTGAGTGTTGAGGTATGCTATACTGTACACTAGACCGACGTCTGCCGTGTCTGTACATCATCCACGGGAAAGGGAGGGTTAACCAGGCAGCATCTCCTCCCTCTTTGCGGCCTAACGGTGACGGACCCAGGTGACAGTTCACCGTGCAGACCCCGGGCATCTTCTGAGGTTTCTGGAACGTAGCGGGGTGGGGCCCCTCTGATGCGCAACCAGAAAGCCGATACAGACCGCGAATGCAATGGCAAATTCAGTCTATTTCAGTTGAAATTATATTAGCTGTGTAGAACTACTAGCCTACAAAGGACTTTCCTCATTTGTATTATAAGGCTCTTCAATTTCTTACCATCCAGCAAGCATCGTAGGATTTCTGAAAAATAGAGACATAGGTAGACACGTACATTGTTCTGACTGGACAGAATCTGAGTGGGCGCAGGGAGCATCATTTTCCCGTCTCTGGTCCGTGAGTAGGACGTTCATTCAGGCCTCTCATCAGTAGCCTAAAACGTTGATTCAGATTTTAAGTGCATAGGTTATTATATATCCATCGTTGATTATGGCCTGGCCGTGCATCACACGGGCTTGCTGCATTAACCGCTTCTGGAGTGAGTTAGACAAAGCGGACATCGCTGTGCCTTTGGTTTTCACGAAATATTCGGATGTGGCTGAGGTGCAACATCTCCACCCTCAGCCCCCATCTAGACAGACGAGGACCGGCCCCATCACCATAGAAACCCAGCCTTCTCACAGTGAACAGGAGGCGGCGGCGGCGGTAAAGGCACCGCCCGCGACTGGTGCCGCATCAGGAAAACATGGCTGTAGTGCGTCTGTGATGCGCCAGGATTTCAGGGAATGGAAAGATATACGCCCGGAGCCCAGCTGCAAACCCAAGAATGAATATCACCCCTCCGCGACACCTTTCCACAACGTAACACAGTATCAGAAGGATTATAAGCCATGGCCTGTCCCGAAAAAGGGAGACCACCCCTGGATCCCCAAACCCAGCCCAACTGCCTCCTTCGATGCCCAAGAACGGGGCGTGGGGACCACAACGAAGCATGCAACTACAGAGCACGAGAGCGGTGTGGAGAAGAGTGAAATTGAAGAAAAGGTGCAAGAGAAAGTATCCAAAGAGAGGAAAAAGAAACCAGTGAAGAAGGAGAAAACTGTAGAGAAGAAATTGAGTGCCAAAATGGAGGTACAGCCACCGGCAGATGTCACTGTGGAGGGGAAAGGAAGGGCAGCAGCAGACGCGCTGAACAGACAGATTAAACAGGTCGTCTCAACTGGCACTGGCAGCTCTTATAGGTGAGAATCTGACTACAGTGGGACTATGTATTTCATTGAATGTTTATTATTGAATTACAATATGCACACATGTTCTGCCTCTGAAATATAATTTTTTTCACAGTTTAAATATGTTAACCCTAAATTAAACATGAAATGTAGACCACAAATAACTTTATTGTGGAGCCCAAAAGTATTTTAATAAAAAGGCCTAACACAATATTTTGTTTTGTCTGGACAATACTCAATGTACAATTTATTACACAACATGTTAATATATCATTGCAGTAACTACCTAAATACATGCATCAATTATTAATCAATTTATTTAAATGTTGTGCACATGTTGGTAAGCTAAGAACATATTGTGCACAACATCTAAATACAATTGATTAATAATTGATGCATGCATTTTTGGTAGTTACTGTACTAGCAGTCGCAAAGCCAAGATGCATGTAGCCTTCAGTCTATTGACAATAAAACACACATCATCCCTACTGGGCTATATAATCTACTCAAGAAAGCCCACTCAACCTCTCCATCATGAACTGTACATGTCCGTTTTTTTCTAGATTCTTCCTAAATGTTTTATTTTTGTGAGATATTTGATCTAACATACAGTATGTTCTCTAATTTCAGTGTCCTGTGATCTAATATTGTCATAGCTGCTGCAGCATTGATTTCTCCCCGTTTCATCCTCCTCTATGGTTTTACCAGATCAATACAGTAGCACATCATGTCAGGGCCAAGGCAGTAAAGGAGCTCTGTATATCCCTAAGGCCTCTCTGGAGGGGCTCTCCCTCATTTGTTTCCCTCATTTTTGACCACTGCATGGTCAATTTGTTTTTGTGTAAAATGTGTAGAATGTTTTGCAGTTGTCATCTGTGGGTGAAAGGAACCAGCCCTGTGTTGTAGTTACTGTAATGGGGAGTAAAGTGACTAACGAGTCATGCTACCCTCCCTGTGTAGACTTCGGCTGTAAATCTGATGAGTCATTTCAGTCCATTTCCTTCCACAGATTTTGGGCAACAACATTGTTTGTCTGGGATTCATAATAAAACTAAGTGATTTTTTTTGATGATGAACAGTGGAACTAATGCTGAGTTTGCTGATTCATTGTTTTTCAGAAATGAGTTCAAGGCGTACAAAGATGTGAAGCCAGTGAAGTCAACCAAGCCCCAGTCTCAGTACAAACCGCCTGCGGATGACAAGGACAAGTCCAGCCTGGAGACCAGCTACAGTGCCACCTATAAGGGGGAGCAGGCTAAGGTGCAGCCCACTGACAACAAGCTGCTAGAGCGCAGGAGGATACGCAGCCTGTACAATGAGCCGGGCGGCAAGGAGACCACCAAGGTGAGCCCACATCAACATGCATGTGACAATGAACACTGACTATTTTATGTTAAAATGTGTTTCTAATTGCACAAAATACATGTTCAATTTCGAGTTTTCAAACCCGTTGCTGTGACGGGCCAATTCATGTTTATGTCTCAGTGAAAATTAGGGTAAATCCAAATAATGCTAATTAAACTTCAAACTGCATTAGTTACATTGGACATGGTTGTTTTCATGTATATGTTCTACAGTAATAACAATTTAGATCATGAAATTTGATTAGGAAATTCTACATATTACAAACATCCCTGTAGCCTGTTTCATGGTCCTGTTAGGCGTGTATATGGGAGGCGAAGTAAAGTGCAGGAGAGCGGAGTATATTAAACAGGCGCACTTTAATACCGGTCAACAACGACAGCACATAAAACATACTAGTGCCACAAACACGGTCTATAACAAAAGTGCAGCGCCTGACAAAATAATCACGTAACAATAAACAATTACATACAAAGACATGATGGGGAACAGAGGACTAAATACATGTAGATTGATTGGGGAATGAAAACCAGGTGTGTATGGAACAAGACAAAACAAATGGACATATGAGAAAGGGAGCGGCGATGGCTAGATAGCCGGTGACGTCGATCGCCCAACGCCGCCCGAACAAGGAGAGGAGCCGACTTCGGCGGAAGTCGTGACAGGTCCTAATAACTTTGTAATGTTGTACAGTGTAAAGTCCCAGAATAACTTTCTAAACTACAAAATTAAGATAAGCATTAGCACATCACTAAACTTATGTAATCAATCAGAGTTAATTAAATCTCCACATGCATGTTTGTGCGCGGTAGGAACGTCTCATGTGTCTGCATGCTGTGTTTAAATGGCCCCTCCATCTCTCACTCTTGTAGGACTGTTCTGAGACTGAGAGCAGCTCTATTCTAGATCTGCTGTAGTCAGGTGTGTTGTCAATTTATTCTGGAAGGCATGGAGGTTGACCTCAAATTAACTCACACCTTGATTAATGCACCTTAACCAACAGGACTAGGGTCACACTAGCCACCAAACTGCCAAACAATTCAATCCTTCAGCAAAGCTGTCAGCCACATCCTCAGAGTTTGTACTGCCTCTCTCAAGACCACCAAGAGAGCTTGGATTCATTAAATTAATGTATTGTTTTCCATGACATTTCACCTCTCAGTCCTTTGGTTTGATTGGTGTCAGGAGAGGCACCTTCTACAAAGGGAAAATAGCACAATTTTCTTTACAAAAAATCATAATTTGTTGAATTTGACCAAAAATATAGTCTCGTCCCAGGGAAAGGGAATACGATTGTGCATATTATGTTAGCTGTTCATAGACTAACCCCAACTTCATACTGTAAGTTTTATTTTAGACACAACCGTTTTTTCTAAACAGAGATTTTGTTCTAACCACGCATTGCAAATATTACCAACAAGATGGTGACATTTGCTCTTTTCTTTTTATTTGATTTTAGTAACAGTATGTAACTGTATGTATTGCATGCTCAGAATAAATATTTACTGTAACATCTCCAGGAAATGAATTGCCAGTGTTCACCTTAGAGATTCATGAGCTCTTTGTTTCATTGTAGCATACAGTATCAGTCCAAAGATGATACTGTAACCTGTACTGATTACATTTTGGCTGCGTAGTTTACCTACAGTTTTAGGAAGATGTCAAGTACAAAATGTCTTCCTCTCTGCCTCTGTAGGTGGACAAGACAAAAACCAAAGCAAAAAAGACAACGACAAGGAGCAAAATGGCGAAAGAGAAGACCATCGCTGGTGCACTGTCAACCAAGAAGAAAACCTCCACGAGCACCAAGCCAGACGAGTCCAAGCCAGAGGGAGGCGTTATCTCAAAGAAGAGCAAAGAGATAAGCAATAGACTGGCTGAGTCAAAAAAGTAAAAACAAAACATCTCTGCACTACTTTATTTAGGGAATTAAAGGCTGCCTAATGAATTAGAGGGCTCTCATCCATTTGGTCTATCTCTTTCTCTCTGTATTTTCCTTCATGTTCCTCATCTCTATGTATACGCACTAGATGTGGAGCTTTTAAGTTGACATTTTGACGTTTTCACCAGGCTGTCGTTTAACTATAGTGCTTTGTGCGTGTCTGTGTGATCGTGTGTGTGTGTGTGTGTGTGAGTGTACACTTACTCTCTCTGTTATAAGTTCAGCACAGATTTTGCACAGTATTTTGTTGCATTTGTCAATCTTTTGTAGAAAGAAAACCATTGTAAAACAGAGTCATTGATACACATAGTATACGTAGAGAACCGTATATGGCTCTTAAATGGCTGTTGAAGGCAGTGAGAGGTTTTGATTATTTTTCTGACTATCTATCCTCATAGTGGTGATGGACTGTCTCTGTTCTTTTCCATCTCTTAGACTGCAATGACTATCTGGTCTCTGCAGATATAAAATCTTAATTACTGTAGCGTTTCCTGGTTACAGTGACTCCACTCTTTGGACCTAATTTTCATTTAATTATTCGGGAAGATATCTGGTTTCATCAATTTGGTTGCTAAGGAACCAGCTGAACTGTAATGTCATTTCTACAGCTTGCATGCAAGGCCCTCTTTCTGGTTGTATAGTAGCATTCAAGTATCCTATTCCCACGGTCACAATCTAGTTTGTAATTGAAATCATTCATGAGAAATCAAAGGGGGCAAACCATTTCCAGAATAACTGCATGTGTAGTGATAGTCTGATCTCATACCATAAGTGTCTACACAAACAAACAACAAAACTGTCACTGACTTACAGTACAAAAGATGGCACGTAGTATTCTAGTGCCTATTGAAGCTGTTATGTCAACCCACCAGCTTTGTAGTTCTGCCTTCACACACGTGGTTCTACTGCCTTCTTCAATGTGAGAACCACTTTGTCAACTTTCCAGTTATTTGATACAGTATGAAAACTGATGTATTTCTGATAATACACCCCTCTTTAATGATATGTTGTTATTTTATCCATTACAAAGCTGTGATGCTATTTGTGTGCAAAACCATGTATAGTGTTAAAAATGAGCATATGTATGATATAGGAAATAGGATTTTGTATTTACTCAATCACCTCCACTTTCTTCAATGGGCTCAGTAGTTCGGTGTAAAAAGATAAGATGTGTGCCAGGATTAGAAGATCAAAATCGCTTTTTGGAACATGCAGCTGCCTGTCTGGAACCATTGATATGAGATCAATTCACAGTGAATGTGAGTGCTACTCTCACCCTGTCTCTCTTATGTCTGTGTACCTGCAGTCCGCCAGTGTGTTACAGTATGTGGCAGTCCTCCTCCCATATGCTGTTGTGCGTCTGCTACTGTCTATTGTATCCCCAGACCACCTTGCTCTCTGCTGCCTGTCAGGGTTCAGTGTGTTAAACCTCCACAGCCCACCGGCTCCTAGCGCCTGCCCCCCAGTACAGTAACTAACGTGTTGAGCACACCACACCTCGGTGCTATGACACTCTGAACTATATGCTGTCAGTTTGATGCTAATGTACTCAAACCGTGTGAAATGATGACAATATGATGTCATATACTGCAGATGTGTTGTGCTTGTGTGCTTGTATTCTCAGCTTGCTCTGAATGAACTGATTAAAAATGTTGAAGCAGAATCTGAATGTTGTGATTTATTATCATGATACAGTATTAGTTAATGTACCTATCTTGAAGCCTTGAACTGGCACATAGACACTCTCTCAGACTCCTTGAGAAGATGTACAGTGCCCTCCACTTATATTGGCACCCTTGGTAAATATGAGCAAAAAAGCTGTATGAGCTTTATGAGCTGTAAAAAAAATCTTTGCTGTTTATCCTCTTGGTCTTTCATTCAAAAATATTCACAAAAAATCAAACCTTTAATAGAAGTAAATTGATTGAAAAAATGTATGTGAAGTAAATGAAATAAATATTTTTCTCCAAAATGTGTGCCACAATTATTGGCACCCCTAGAAATTCTTATGAGTAAAATCTAACTGAAGTATATTTCCATTCATATTTTACGTTTTTAAATTCACCTGAGTGATTAGGATTACTTAAATGGTAAGCCATGACTTCCTGTTTCACTGGGGTATAAATATGAGGTGACATACAGGTCAAGTTCCCATAGTCATCCATCACTATGGGAAAGACCCGAGAATACGGTAATGATGTGCGACAGAAGGTTGTTGAGCTGCACAAATCAGGAAATGGCTATGAGAAAACAGCTCAATGGTTGAAAATGCCCATTTCCACTATCAGGGCAATAATTACGTTTAAAGAAACTGGAGATGTTAACAACCGGCCTGGAAGAGGATGTGTGTCTATACTGACCCCACCCACAGTGAGGAGGATGGTTAGAGTGGCCAAAAAATCTCCAAGGATCACAGCTGGAGAATTGCGAACGTTAGTTGGGTCTTGGGGTCAGAAAGTCTCCAAAACTACGATCAGACACCACCTACATAACCACAAGTTGTTTGGGAGGATTGCCATAAAAAAGCCTTTGCTGTCATTGAACAACAAACTCATGCGCCTACAGTTTGCCAAACGTTACTGGAACTTTCAATGGGACCGGGCTCTATGGTCAGATGAGACCAAAGTATAGCTTTTTGGAAACAAACACCAAAGATGGGTTTGACGTAGACAGAAAGATAGCCATGCAGAAAAGTACCTCATCCCCACTGTGAAGTATGGTGGTGGATCTTTGATATTGTGGGCCTGTTTTCCTTCCAAAGGCCCTGGACAACTTGTTAGGATACATAGTATCATGGACTCCATCAAGTACCAGCAGATATTACATCACAACCTGACTGCCTCTGCTAGTAAGCTGAAACTGGGCCTTGGTTGGATCTTCCAGCAGGACAATGAACCAAAGCGCACCTCAAAATCATCACAAAAATGGTTCACTGACCACAGAATCAAGGTTTTGCCATGGCATTCCTAGTCCCCTGGCCTAAACCCCATATAAATCCCATGGGATGAGCTGAAGAGGAGAGTTCACAAGCGTGGACCTCGGAATCTGAAGGATCTGGAGAGATTCTGTATGGAGGAATGGTCTCAGATTCCTTGCCATGTGTTCTCCTATAATGCGTAAGGAGGTTGGAAAAGACTCAGAGTTGTTATCTTGGTAAAGGGAGGTTGCACAAAGTAGTGAATGAAGGGGTGCCAATAATTGTGGCACACATATATAAAAAAAAAAGTTTTATGTTAAGAATACATTTTTTCTTTAAATTATTTTACTGTAATTAAAAGTTAGATTTCTGTGAATATTTTGAATGAAAGACCAAGAGGATAAACAATAAATATTTTTTTTAACAGCCTGTTTTGCTCATATTTACCAAGGGTGCTAATATTAGTGGAGGGAACTGTATTTGTGATTTTCATGACGCTACAGAGACTGAGTGAGAGCTTGCCAAACCCATTGGAAAATGAGGGCACCAAACTGCCTTTTTAAAATTTTTGTGGACATTAAAGATTCAGAGGAATTATGTAAGGTCCAGTGAAGATGGTTTGATTGCTTTGTTATTTCCCATTGGGTGGTAAAATAAAGAGTTTCCTTATGGCAGTGAAATTCACGTTCTGGCAAATTACAATTATTTAAGCATATAGGCCTAAAGTACAATATAATTTACATGTCAACTTGAAAAAAAATTGCATTACAATTTTTAAAACAAGGAACACAGAAACCCATTATCAGGAATTAGTTCTGAGATACAAGCGGTCACTTAAACAGGAAGTCAACAAATTACTTTCCTTATGGCAGGGTTGGCGCCCCCCCTTGGGTTGTGCTGTGGTGGAGATCTTTGTGGGCTATACTCGGCCTTGTCTCAGGATTGTAAGTTGGTGGTTGAAGATATCCCTCTAGTGGTGCGGGGGCTGTGCTTTGGCAAAGTGGGTGGGGTTATATCCTTCCTGTTTGGCCCTGTCCGGGGGTATTATCGGATGGGGCCACAGTGTCTCCTGACCCCTCCTGTCTCAGCCTCCAGTATTTATGCTGCAGTAGTTTATGTGTCGGGGGGCTAGGGTCAGTTGGTTATATCTGGAGTACTTCTGTCTTATCCGGTGTCCTGTGTGAATTTAAGTATGCTCTCTCTAATTCTCTCCTTCTCTCTTTCTTTCTCTCTCTCAGAGGACCTGAGCCCTAGGACCATGCGTCAGGACTACCGGGCATGATGACTCCTTGCTGTCCCCAGTCCACCTGGCCTTGCTGCTGTTCCAGTTTCAACTGTTCTGCCTGCGGCTATGGAACCCTGACCTGTCCCAGACCTGCTGTTTTCAACTCTCTAGAGACCGCAGGAGCGGTAGAGATACTCTTAATGATCGGCTATGAAAAGCCAACTGACATTTACTCCTGAGGTGCTGACTTGCTACACCCTCGATAACTACTGTGATTATTATTATTTGACCATGCTGGTCATTTATGAACATTTGAACATCTTGGCCATGTTCTGTTATAATCTCCACCCGGCACAGCCAGAAGAGGACTGGCCACCCCTCATAGCTTGGTTCCTCTCTAGGTTTCTTCCTAGGTTTTGGCCTTTCTAGGGAGTTTTTCCTAGCCACCGTGCTTCTACACCTGCATTGTTTGCTGTTTGGGGTTTTAGGCTGGGTTTCTGTACAGCACTTCGAGATATTAGCTGATGTACGAAGGGCTATATAAAATAAACTTGATTGATTGATTGACTTTGCGTCCCACAAACAAAAGGTGCCCTCAGACAATGGCAGCTATAAAATGGGAACAGTAATTGATTGCCTTCCTAGCCAATCCATTAAAGGACTAAACACATGCAGTGTCTGTTGTTTGTCTGTGATTCAGTCATCCTGATGTAAAACCTCCTGAATAATTCAGTTGTTATGGGCCACTATTTGGAGAGCTGTATGAAATATTGAATGATGGAGCAGATACGGCAGTGGAAATGCCTAATGCAGTGTCCCCTGTTTGGCCAGAAGTGTCTGCAAGCACCTAGCTCGCCACGTTGTACACCTTTGATAAATCAAATTAAATCATCAAATCAAATTCTATTGGTCACATACACATGGTTAACAATTCTACAACAACTATCTAATACACACAAATCTAAGTAAAGGGATGGAATACGAATATATACATGTAAATATATGGATGAGCAATGACAGAGCGGCATAGGAAAGATGCAATAGACGGTATAAAATACAGTATATACATATGAGATGAGGAGTGCAAGATATGTAAACATTATTAGTTAAGTGCCATTATTAAAGTGACTAGTGATCCATTTATTAAAGTGGCCGATGATTTCAAGTCCGTATGTAGGCAGCAGCCTCTCTGTGTTAGTTATGGCTGTTTAACAGTCTGATGGCCTTGAGATAGAAGCTGTTTTTCAGTCTCTCGGTCCCAGCTTTGATGCACCTGTACTGACCTCGCCTTCTGGATGGTAGCGTGGTGAACAGGCAGTGGCTCGGGTGGTTGTTGTCCTTGATATTTTTGGCCTTCCTGTGACATCGAGTGCTGTAGGTGTTCTGGAGGGCAGGTAGTTTGCCCTCTGATATGCGCTCTGCAGACCGCACCACCCTCTGGAGAACCTTGCGGTTGTGGCCGGTGCAGTTGCCGTACCAGGTGGTGATACAGCCTGACCGGATGCTGTCAATTGTGCACCTGTAAAAGTTTGTAAGGGTTTTAGGTGACAAGACAAATTTCTTCAGCCTCCTGAGGTTGAAGAGGCGCTGTTGTGCCTTCTTCACTACACAGTCTGTGTGGGTGGACCATTTCAGTTTGTCCGTGATGTGTACGCCGAGGAACTTAAAACTTTCCACCTTCTCCACTGTTGTTCCGTCAATGTGGATAGGGGTGTGCTCCCTCTGCTGTTTCCTGAAGTCCACGATCATCTCTTTTGTTTTGTTGACGTTGAGTGAGAGGTTGTTTTCCTGACACCAGACTCCGAGTGCACCCACCTCCTCATTGTAGGCTGTCTCACCCTTGTTGGTAATCAAGCCCACTACTGTTGTGTCGTCTGCAAACTTGATGAGTTGGAGGCGTGCATGGCCACGCAGTCATGGGTGAACAGGGACTACAGGAGGGGCTGAGCACGCACCCTTGTGGTGCCCCAGTGTTGAGGATCAGCGAAGCAGAGATGTTGTTTCCTACCTTCACCACCTGAGGGTGGCCCGTCAGGAAGTCCAGGACCCAATTGCACAGGGCGGGGTTGAGACCCTGGGCCTCAAGCTTAATTATGAGCTTGGAGGGTACTATGGTGTTGAATGCTGAGCTGTAGTCAATGAACAGCATTCTTACATAGGCATTCCTCTTGTTCACATGGGATAGTGCAGTGTGATGGCGATTGCATCGTCTGTGGACCTATTAGGACGGTATGCAAATTGAAGAGGGTCTAGGGTGGCAGGTAAGGTGGAGGTGATATGATCCTTGACTAGTCTCTCAAAGCACTTCATGATGACAGAGTGAGTGCTACGGGGCGATAGTAATTTAGTTCAGTTACCTTTGCATTCTTGGGTACAGGAACAATGGTGGCCATCTTGAAGCATGTGGGGACAGCAGACTGGGATAGGGAGAGATTGAATATGTTCGTAAACACACGAGCCAGCTGGTCTGCGCATGCTCTGAGGACGTAGCTAGGAATGCCGTCTGGGCCTGTAGCCTTGCAAGGGTTAACACGTTTAAATGTATTACACACATCGGCCACGGAGAAGGAGAGGGAGGGCCCGCAGTCCTTGGTAGCGGGTCGCGTCGGTGGTACTGTATTATCCTCATAGGGGGCAAAGAAGGTGTTTAGTTTGTCTGGAAGCAAGACGTCGGTGTCCGTGACGTGGCTGGCTTCTTTTTGTAGTCCGTGATTGCCTGTAGATCCTGCCACATACGTTTCATGTCTGAGCCGTTGAATTGCGACTCCACTTTGACCCTATACCGACATTTTGTTTGTTTGATTGCCTTGCGAAGGGAATAACTACACTGTTTGTATTCGGCCATATTTCCGGTCATCTTTCCATGGTTAAATGCGGTGGTTCACACTTTCAGTTTTGTGCGAATGCCGCCATCTATCCACGGTTTCTGGTTAGGGTAGGTTTTAATAGTCACAGTGGGTACAACATCTCCAATGAACTTCCTTATAAACTCATTCACTGAATCAGCGTATAAATCAATATTATTCTCTGAGGCTGCCCGGAACATTTCCCAGTCCGCTTGATCAAAACAATCTTGAAGCGTGGATTCTGATTGGTCAGACCAGCGTTGAATAGTTCTCGTCACGGAATAGAGGTGACATTTAATTATTTTAATCTATATTCACCAGGTCCACTTTAAAGAGTTCTAGCTGACTTTGAATCTCCCATTGGGTAAAAAGTTAAACATTAGTGCTACGTCTTCAAACGGATATGATCAAACACTTCTTCTTCCTTTACCTTTTGTATAGAACAAGGTGATTCAGGTAACCAATGGAGATGCTCCCACAGGCTACAGCTATTTAACTGAGGAGAGACTGGACTCAGTGGTGACATGATGAGACCTATTAATGAATAACTCTGATCTGTGACAGCTTCTCCTGTCTGGGAGTTATTACCCAGGGAACACCAGTCTGTCTGCCCCAGAGAAGTCTAGCCTTCTAAGACTGCCAATGCTGCCATGTGGCCAGTCAAGGCCCCACCATTCTAATCATGTAGTCTGGACAAAGAGAAATAGATTGGAGGAGTGAATGAGGAGCTTGTCTGCTAAATATAATCACCGTCCTCCAATATGAATACAGGTATGTTTAAAGGCACATTCAAAACACCAAAATACAAAATAAATGTTTATTAATAGTACAAAGCCCTCAATCATGCTGATTAGTAATAGAACAAATAATAAGACTGCAAACAAACTTCAAATGAGCCAAACTTCAAATTAACTTCAAATGGCATTGTACTCACACTCTGAAGCAGGTGACTTGATGGTACTACAGTGCCTTCAGAAAGTTTTCAGACCCTTTACTCAGTACTTTGTTGAAGCACCTTTGGCAGCGATTACAGCAGTACAGTATAACGGTTACAGTATGACGTTACAAGCTTGGCACACCTGTAATTGGAGAGTTTCTCCCATTCTTCTCCGCAGATCCTCTCAAGCCCTGTCAGGTTGGATGGGGAGCATCGCTACACAGCTATTTCAGGTCTCTCCAGAGATGTTTGAATGGGTTCAAGTCAGGGCTCTGGCTGGGCCAATCGAGGGCATTCAGAGACTTGTCCCGAAGCCACTCCTGCGTTGTCTTGGCTGTGTGCTTAGGATCGTTGTCCTGTTGGAAGGTGAACCTTCACCCCAGTCTATGGTCCTGAGCAATCTGGAGCAGGTTTTCATCAAGGATCTCCCTATACTTTGCTCCTTTCATCTTTCCCTCGATCCTGACTAGTCTCCCAGTCCCTGCCACCGAAAAACATCCCCACAGCATGATGCTGCCACCACCATGCATCACCGTAGGGGTGGTGCCAGGTGTCCTCCAGACATGACGCTTGGCATCTTGGTTTCATCAGACCAGAGAATCTTGTTTCTCATGGTCTGAGAGTCTTTATGTGCCTTTTGGCAAACTCCAAGCGGGCTGTCATGTGCCTTGTACTCAGGAGTGGCTTCCATCTGGCCATTCTACCATAAAGGCCTCATTGGGGAAGTGCTGCAGAGATGGTTGTCCTTCTGGAAGGACAACCATCTCTGGTTGTCCTTTCTCCCAGCTCCACAGAGGAAATCTAGAGCTCTATCAGAGGGTCCATCGGGTTTTTGGTCACCTCCCTGACCAAGGCCCTTCTCCCCCGATTGCTCAGTTTGGCCGGGCGGCCAGCTCTAGGACGAGTCTTTGTGGTTCAAAACTTCTTACATTTAAGAAGGATGGAGGCCACTGTGTTCTTGGGGACCTTCAATGCTGCAGATTTTTATTTTATTTTATTCATTTTAGAATAAGGCTGTAGCGTAACAAAATATTGAAAAAGTCAAAGGTTCTGAATACTTTCTGAATGCACTGTATATTCAATTCTCAGACAACTGTGGCCTCTAGTGGATTGCTTCAGTACTCTTTTCCACTGCAATAAGATAGAGGCCATTATGCACTCAGTGAAATTGCATATGTACACAATAACACTTTAGATCTCATGTCACTTGTAAAAAACAATATATTTAGTTCATATTGCAATAGTAAATTAAATGAAATCATATTTCTATATCAGCAAATGTCATAAAGTGCTTACGTTTTCTCCAGATCCATACATTATAATCTCTGTTTTCATGAGTGACAAATCTTAACTCCGGGATTCTTGAAAGTCGGGACAATCATTTTTTATAGTTTACATTTTTTATTTTGTTGCATTATTTGAGCTTAAAAAATACATTTAGTGGAATTTTACAAGGGCAAAGATTTGCTTTTGGAATTGTCCAAATATTTTAAATATGGTTAATGTACATGCCAGCTCTATGCTCAGAAATGTCCTTGTCCAGAGCAAAGAATCTAAATTTCAATGGCCCTCTCTGACTTTAAAGATTATTTCTTTCAAAACTATGATTTCTAAAAAATGTGTCCGGAGATTTGGTCAACTCTGACAGATTTGTCTAAAATCCTAAATGAATCAGAAATGAACAGGGTCAGTTACACCATAAGGACCCCCTTCTTCATGTCCTCATTACATGTAGTGCAACAAGACAACTCATGATCTGTAAAGTTCTCTACTTCTGATAGATTTAAACAAACAATATTGAAATCACCATTGTCACAACCATAAACTGTTGACTCCATCTGTCTGATAGATTAAGATAGGACATGATATAATTAGGTTCTAGAGCCTTAAAGCAACTGAGGAAAAACTTGTATATCACTTGAATGAAGAACAAAAGCCAAAAATGTTGTCAACTCCATAAAACATTAACTCTAAAGTCAACTCCGTCAGAGTGCTGAAAGAGCTGATATAATGGTTATATTTGTATTGTTTTCAAATAAATAATTTTCTATATTTTACAAATGTTTGTATTAAACATTTATTTGTAGAGGCACAAATATGTCTGCTTTGAGTCAACTGCGTCAGTGCCTTATCAACTCACTGATGACTAACCCTCTTAATAAGATCGATCTTTTAGTCAATATTTAGATAAAATATTTTAACCTTGTTGCAACATATGCTTAAACTACTGATGTATTTGCTGTGGTAGATCCAAGGGATAATGTTTGCTTTCTAAATGTTGTTTTATGTTCTGAATCTAGAAAAACATGCAAAAAAACGAACAAAAAAATCATGCAAACGCGAAATTACCCCTGGTGCATTATATAGCACTATAAAATAAAACAATTAAGACGTTTGGAGATTTGTATTACATTTTTGAATAATCTAATGTTACAATTAAACAATCAAGGCCTTTATTAAACACTTGTTCAACAATAAATGTAAAAATGTACTGCCTTTTATTGTGTCTGACGGAGTTGAGTTAGTTGCATTTTATGAAACACTTAAAGTATTAGGAGGTTGTTCCTTTACATGGTGTGATAGCTGATACTTCTGTTAATATTAACAAATATATTCGTGAAAAAAAGTTGAGATTATCTCGTCTTTTTAAGAATCCCTGAACTACACCTGATAAGAATAACGTCCTTCTAAGTAGTCATCGGACACCACTTGTCTGTTGTGCTTTGTTTGCTCGATGTTATATGAGGTCAGCTTGCTAGCTGCTCTCCTCGCTATGGTGATGATCAGAACGACAACCACGACTATCAAAGTGAAGCCCAGCAGAACTCCCAGGACTATTGTCGCCACTTTCCAGCCTGCTCCTGGGGCCATTGATATCTGTGAAACTCCTACAAAGAACAGACAGATGTTTGGTCAATGTCTATCAGTAACTATTGAAAGGACAATATTAGATAAGCAGCATCCCACACAAAATTAAATAGAAGAAATTAGTGAAACCACAACCTGAGTCACATACATACCACAACCAAGTCACATACATTAATTCAACAAAACAAACACCATCATCATGTAATGCCAATTCTTTTTTTTTTATCCTATGTTTTAAACATACTTTTCAAGGTAGCTATGGCGGAGTCGTCCAAGTGTTTGCGGATTGTGTCCTGCAGAGCAGCCTGAAGAGTTCTTTCATCAGCGGTAGTATTCCCATTATAACCACACATCATCCTGACCACCACACTACCCCTCTGGTAGCCCACCACTGTCATGTCAAAGGATGAATCTGACAGAACACACCGCATTCTGGGGACAACCTGGAAACATTTTTTATAGTAAAGTAGAGTAGTCTATTTATAAAAGTACTTATGGAAAAGAAACCATAGTGTTTTAAGATTACATTTGTAAGATATCACAATAAATACAAATCAGAGAGTGTATGTGTGTAACGGATGTGAAATGGCTAGCTAGTTAGCGGGTACGCGCTACTAGCATTTCAATCAGTTACGTCACTTGCTCTGAGACTTAAGTAGGGTTTCCCCTTGCTCTGCAAGGGCCGCGGCTTTTGTGGAGCGATGGGTAACGACGCTTCGTGGGTGTCAGTTGTTGATGTGTGCAGAGGGTCCCTGGTTCGCGCCCGAGGTCGGGGCGAGGGGACGTACTAAAGTTATACTGTTACATTGGTGCCGTGACCCGGATCACTGGTTGCTGCGGAAAAGGAGGAGGTTGAAAGGGGGGTGAGTGTAACGGATGTGAAATGGCTAGCTAGTTAGCGGGTACGCGCTACTAGCATTTCAATCAGTTACGTCACTTGCTCTGAGACTTAAGTAGGGTTTCCCCTTGCTCTGCAAGGGCCGCGGCCTTTGTGGAGTGATGGGTAACGATGCTTCGTGGGCGACCGTTGTTGATGTGTGCAGAGGGTCCCTGGTTCGCGCCCGTGTCGGGGCGAGGGGACGTACTAAAGTTATACTGTTACATTGATGCTGTTGACCCGGATCACTGGTTGCTGCGGAAAAGGAGGAGGTTGAAAGGGGGGTGAGTGTAACGGATGTGAAATGGCTAGCTAGTTAGCGGGTACGCGCTACTAGCATTTCAATCAGTTACGTCACTTGCTCTGAGACTTAAGTAGGGTTTCCCCTTGCTCTGCAAGGGCCGCGGCCTTTGTGGAGTGATGGGTAACGATGCTTCGTGGGCGACCGTTGATGTGTGCAGAAGGTCCCTGGTTCGCGCCCGGTTATGGGCGAGGGGACGGTTTAAAGTTATACTGTTACATTGATGCTGTTGACCCGGATCACTGGTTGCTGCGGAAAAGGAGGAGGTTGAAAGGGGGGTGAGTGTAACGGATGTGAAATGGCTAGCTAGTTAGCGGGTACGCGCTACTAGCATTTCAATCAGTTACGTCACTTGCTCTGAGACTTAAGTAGGGTTTCCCCTTGCTCTGCAAGGGCCGCGGCTTTTGTGGAGCGATGGGTAACGACGCTTCGTGGGTGTCAGTTGTTGATGTGTGCAGAGGGTCCCTGGTTCGCGCCCGAGGTCGGGGCGAGGGGACGTACTAAAGTTATACTGTTACATGTGCATACAGTTTTTATGATCTTTGTAGAGGCATATGCCCAAGCATCGCTCCCTGGGTCGTGCAGAGAGGAGTTGAAGATCCAAGAGTTGAATTCTGCTGTTAATTTGAAAACCTTCCTCACTGTAGGAGGGAAGCAGAGAGAGTTGTTATAATAAGCTGTAGGTCAGTCAGAGGCACAAATAGGCCTCAGTATTACAGATTCGTCTTTCTCTGAAGACCGTATGTGAGATCTGAAGAATTGGTATGATTTCAGAACTTACATGAGCAGAGAAACTTGGATGGAAGACATGGATTTTGGGATGAGCAAATGTCATTTTCTTGATCAAAACAGTCGACAGGATCTATAGTGGGCACATTTTGATGGAATGAAGATGTAATGCAACGTATGTGTAAGATACACAAGTAAGGAATTGATACAGATACAATTGAGGCAGAGGACATTAGTGTACCTTTGCATAGCTTCCCAGGATTAACAGGATTCTCATCTATCAAACCAGGATAGCAGCTACACTCATGGCTGCCTCCAGGACCAACCACACACTGAGCACGTGATGAACACAAGCCTTCACATGGATCTGCACCTGGAGAGATATTTCCTACAAAACAGTGATTGCAATAGTGGTAAATACTGCTTAACTGTATGTACTTACTAGTGTATTACAGGGTGATAACATAAGTTCCTCCACTGGTAGTTACTCTTGTATAAGGTACTTATTTCATGTAAAGTGTGGCCCACATTTCAAGCAACAAAGTTTTCTCACTCTTGCAGTCAGTACCCGGTACGGTTGGGTTTTCATCGTAGAATCCTGCCTTACATTCACATGTATGTGAGGGTCCCTCTCTGACACAGCTGGCATTTTTTGAGCATGTGTAATCGCCTCGTTGGCAGATATCTGCCTCTGTAATATAGTAAAAATTAAGTCACTAAAGGCCACTAAATACACACTGCGATATGATAACGTCCTAAATTCTGTTAGTCCTTGAATATTTATTTAAAAAAATTATTTGATTGATTAACTAGCATAAAAAATATTATTGTATGTAGTCATTGGAATTCAAAAACCTTTGACTGAGGTGAAATTCAGATCTACTCCGAGTACAGATGATTTCAGCGCATTGATGACACTGTTCTGCACGTCAGAGGTTGACAGTTTGACCTCCAGAGCAGTGACCAGATCAAAGTCAACGATCACACTTCCTCTGTGAACACCTGTCACAACCACCACCATTTCTTTAGCCCTGATAAGGTCCTGGTATGCTTTTGGGAGATTGTTTTCAACCTTTAAAGAAATATGTACATTTAAATCATACAATGTTATATTATACTACCTAAATTAAAAAGCAAATATAAAAAAATGTTACCTGCATGGTAAAATTGGCCACAAAGTCTTTGTAAAGTTTGCTGGATTGATTTGAATAATCAGACAAAAACTCTCTGCCTGGAATTCGAGTGGAAGATTCATAGACCTTTCCAGCTTTTGGAGAAAACATAAAGATTTAACAAAACAAATGTGATGTTTGCACAAAATGTCCTATTGTACTAATTTGATCTATAATTGTTTTAAAAGCAAAAGTATGCTCTTAGTGAATTCAATGAGATTACTTGAAAAAGAGTTGACATACCAGTGATTATGTCTCTTGAAATGTTTTTCTTGATGTAGCAGGATAAGTACTCAATAGTCAGAGTGTATATGGTTCCAGGAGTAAGGTCTGAGAAAACAGCTTTGGTGGCTGAGGTCTCAATCTGAGTTGTGTTGGAATTAGATGCCAGCTTCACCTTGTACTGTATCTGCTGGTCCAGAGGAATACCAGTCCAACTCACACTGATTAACTTACTGGTGACATCCTCCAGCCTGATGACATTCAACAGAGCATCTGACACTGAAAACAAATGACAATAAAAATAAAATAATGCAGTGTATGTACAGCAATATATTCACACATTTCAATAGTCTTTGGTA